>NC_138203.1:258417489-258999989 GCF_964194415.1 Vipera berus
AACAACAATTGACCAAATACAGAAGGCAGTTCTGACAAGAATTAAAAATAATAATAATCTAATTGTAACCACTCAGTATTTTTCAGGAATATTTGCTTTTTAGATATGCACACAGCAAATAAATGTAGATGCAGAAAACCTTGCAAAGACCACTGAAAAATGTCTCTGGCATTTAGGAATTTGCCCAGAGGAGGCATTTATTTTCCCTCATTATGGGCTTAGTTTGTGGGTTGAGCTGAGGAAAAAAAAAACCTTGCCTCACAGTGGCAGACATTGCTTTACTTTAATTAAATTAAATTAAATTTAGCCCCAGTTACTAATGTCTCCTTTGGATATAGCCCTTGAGGTATTCAGAGATGCTACGTGTGGTGTGGCAAGGAGACAGATGAAGCAAGCAAGCACACAAACAACAATGCACAACACATTGAACAAACCATATCCTTATTTTTTTAACCTAACATTTTGGCAGAAATTATTAAGTAACAGAATACTACTACTACTACTACTAAGGTCTGAGCTGCAGGGCTAAAAATAAGTGGATATTTCAAGATGATTTCAGTGGATTCAGGCACTGGAAATTTGGTTTTCTTCTAGAAGGAAGTGGAGGTGATATAAAAAAAGAATTATTTACTTATTTGTTATTTATTTTTTATATGAAACTATGCCAGATTTTCATGGATAAAGAGTAGGGGTAAAATTCCTTAAAGCCACATTTAATACATTAAACAAATTTAAAACACTCAGAAATACTGCATGTTAAACCATTAAACAGTTTAAGCCATTATGGCACAAGATATAATGAGCAATAAACTTGGATGCCGGAATCAATCTTAAGACAAAAGTCTACAAACTTGCTGAGACTCTTTGGCAAACATTGCAGGCTTTACTTTAATAGGGCAAGTCAATAATAGTACAAAGTACTGGATGAAATTTAATAATTGATTATATTTACTGGAGCCAAGAAAACGATATAATTTCAGCTTTAGTTCTATAACTGATTTTGATATGAATGAGGAAAGCCACGGTGCACAAATGCAAAGGATATCAACTGGTTTTGAGTGTGTAACTCTACGAAGTGCTCCACAGCTGTTTCACATGTTTTATGTAGTTTTGTGCGTGAACCAGTTCACAACTAAATGTTTTGCACTTCCCGGCATGCGATAGATAGATTTCTGAACGTTTTGCCATCAGACCTCACTGTAATGCAGTCTTAAAAGTACCGTATATTGCAGGATCCAATCTGGGTCAGTCACTGGGACCAGAGGTTTATCTTCTGAGCTTTCGGACTTGTGCTGGAGCCCATCCTCAGGGAACTTCTCTCACACATTGTGTCAATAGACTTTCCTTGTCATTAGGTTGCAAAAGGAGATCACATGACCCTGGGACATTGCAACCGTCATAAATATGAGCCGGTTGCCAGGCGTCTAAATTTTGATCATGTGACCATGGGAAAGCTGCTATGGTTGTAAGTGTGAAAAATGGTCACAAGTCCCTTTTTCAGTACTGTTGTAATTTTCAACAGTCTACTAAACAAATGGTTGTAAGTTGAGGATCGCCTGTAGATGGAAATGTGTACATGTTGGCTGTTCTCCAGAAGAAAGTTCCTTCTGTTTCATCGTGAACCTTCTAAATAATAGAATTTCCCTATAAGCAACCAAATTGTTATTGCCCTGAATTATACTGGATTGTATTTATGCTTCTTAGCAATCGGCCAGACTCTAGGTTTATACTTCTATCTGGAACAAGAAGGATCCTTTATTTAAAATGTCAAGATAATGTCAATAGGGAAAAAAAATGCAAAGCAAAACTAATGAACAGTCCAACAATGTTCCTCTGTAACAACACCTCAGAAAAGTAACTGCCATGCTTCATTTTAATAGCAAAGCTGTATAAATGACATCTTCTGAGGTTTCTTCTAGGTGTATCACAACATCTTCAACTCTTACTCCACTCAAATGTATGGTTTAGAATTCTTGTCCTGTGTTATTGAAATACCATATAAAATGGAGAAACTCAAAGAGTCAGGATGTTCAGGCTTGTTTTTTCTTTCAGTGACCTAACAATATGTTCTCTCTGTCATTGACATTTCCACAGATTGTTTTATTCCCACTTAACAAAGGGCACTAAAAGAGCACCAGTATACGAAACAGGTCTATTTGTTGTTCTCCAAATGCAAACGCACCTGTGACTTGCATACTTGTGTATCTTGACAATTATCTCCAATCAAGTGTCTATCAGGTTATTACTATATATAGCTATGATATTTACTCATGGTTCCTGATATCTATCATTTGGATATCTTGTGAAACTGTAGCCTAGCATTACATGCTGGAAACACCTTCAGGTTTAAGTGTTCTTCCTTTTGTTCTACAGTGCAACTACTGTAAACAACTCCGCAACAGCTGAGGTGCTCCTCTGAACTCTATCCTTTCATTTGGATTGGCTATACTTTCTTTAAAAGTGGTCAGCTTTCTATCTCCTTATTCAAGTTGGCTTGTTGAAAGGTAACCTTCTTGGGGTTCACAGCATGTAACAAATTGGTTTGTTGAAAAGTAACCTTGTTGTGATCCACAGCATGTAGCAAACAGGATAATCTAAACCCAAAATGCAAACTTTGAAAAGATTCTTTTCAAGGCTGTAGTGGAAAAGGAGGGAGAAATGGGTAATTCTGATGCCTGCTTCCACTTATTCTTGTTACGGTAAGCTGTGAAAAGAGTGGTACAAGCATTTGACCCTACCTAGGTGCTAGACTAAACATAGGCTATTTATAGTCAATGAAGACCTCAACATCTTTGAAGCTCTTCTTGAAGGGATTCAGTAGACTGGCACTGCTGGCTTTTATTGTTTTATAACCCTGGGCTTTCTGGTTTCTCTTTCAAGAATATTACTAAAAGGCAAACTATGGATGGTGTTGACTAGAATGGCTAAATGCATGTTTTAACCCTGGGCTTTCTGGTTTCTCTTTCAAGAATATTACTAAAAGGCAAACTATGGATGGTGTTGGCTAGAATGGCTAAATGCATGTGACAGTCTCTTGCTGTGTCCAAGGGGGGAACAGAGTTGTGCAACGTGGACCCAAAGTACAGCAATTTGTCATACACTGAAATTAATGAACGAGAACTGGGTCAAGCATAGTTAGAGATTTTTAAGCCCAAGATGGTAGAATCTCAAAAATTGAGTTACTAGAGATCAAAATTTAGAAAAGTCTGACCATAAATTCAGGAAAGGCCTCCAAATCACCACAGCCCAGATGACAATGCCAAGAACATGCCAAGCATGGGCTGTTAGACGGAATAGTAGATTCTGTTAAAGTGGTCAGCCTTTTGAGACCTTCTTCTCATCCAATGGATTTGCACCTCTAACCACCCGTTGATGAGGAAGTTTCTGATTCCGATTTGTTAAAGTTCCAATTATTTTCTCCCAATTGTGACTATGGTAGATGTCTGGAGAAAAACTGATATGGAATATGTATTATGTGTAAGTAGCTGATGGATGGGATGGTCTTTGTTCTCCTTTCCTTGTATACCTTTATATCTTTACATTTTTTTAGATTTTAGATTTTATTAGATTTATATACCGCCCTTTCCCGAAGGACTCAGGGACCAATTTAGACCAATTCAATTATGCTTTTTCCCCCCTTAAAGGATCACATATGAACATGTGTTTTTTTAAGCCCTGTGTGCATACAAGGGAGGAAAAAAAACATGGTTTTTAAAAAACGAACACTATTGCTTCTACATTACATCATTATGAGAATGTGGAATACCAGAAGGGCAACCATTTGCTTAATGACATGAAAGGGAAGGGAAGGGAAACTGTTATCCTGAAATCTGATCTACTGTAGACATACAGGGAATATATACCTTACAAGATTAATTTAGATGTGCTACTATGACCAGGATATTATAGAAACAAAAACTATATACCTACAGTATAACCTTAATCTTGTTTCCTTATAAGTGAATTTTCAAATTATGCTGGAGACCTTGATCATTTAGAAGCATTATAATACAGTGTGTCAAGCTGTGAAAGACAATTTAATATGCAGATAAAAATAGTTAAGAATGGAACTGAAATAATGCAGTTAAGATATAAAGCATACGTTAGGAAACATTCACTGTTAAAAACTATTGAGTTTGTTATTATCTGTTTTCTGAGTTTTGTTATTATCATTCACATTTTTCCTTATCATTTGTAATCTGTCTAATACAATTTTCTCATGATACTCTTTCAGTTTTTCTAAGCTTTTGTCTGAATGTTGTGCTGCTGTCTGATTCTGTTTCCTCTTCAGTAATGTCACCACTACAGGCTCCACAGTTAAGTTACATACAATTCTGTAGGAGAGACGTATAAGGGGAGTAAGGAAACATCTTGGCCTCTGTCATATCATAGCCCCCACAAAATTCACAAGTGTCCTCTGATCTTTCATTAGAGAGATAAGAATATCTGTTTCCTGCTTTGCTAAATGCTATTTGTGTTTGCCAGGGAAAGAGAGACAAGCAAGATAACACCCCATTAGAAAGTGAAGGTTGGTGCTTCATCATTTAAGCTGAAAACAAACCAAACCAAACCAAATTAGAAAAACCCACACCCAAACCAAAACAAGGAGTTTACATGTCCGAAATGTGTGAAAAGTATCCATGGTGTAGGGAAAAAGAAGGCTTTTTCCACATGGATATGAATCATTCAATGCAGCTAAGTTGAGAGAATCAGAACACATAAAGCAAATTCTTCAGTAGTTCACATATTGAAGCTGATTCACAGTATTAGGAAATAATATACTCTGGTGCTTTAAAGTGAGATATAACAATTCATCCTTTATGGTTTTGCCTAAAGTCAAATGACTATTTACTATACACAGAATTTAATGGTACAACACTCTGGCGTTTGGTTCAATCAACTTTTTCGGTTCACTTTTGATGGAAAAAAAGCATGGCTTTGGCTAAATCATTTACTCAAACTTCAATGCATGTCAATTACTAAGATAATTACTAATACGGAGTTACTTTTTTAAAGATCACTCCCCATATAACATATTCCCACTGGAAGACTGTTTCTGAATAGTAAGGCCCAACCAAGAATGGAGGCGAAATGCCCAATTCCAGATTATTTGAAGAAGGAACAATAAATAGCAGGCTATCCTCTTGTATTCTGTTGACTACTCATAATAATCAAAAACAGTTTGTATCCACCCATTGTGCACCTAAATGTAAACACCTTGCTTACTAAGCTGGTCAGTTCTAATTTCTACAGCCCTTCCTAATATTGTTGAATGAACAGATAAACAATATATTCTCTAGATTAACTTGTGTGCAACATCATTCCACAAGAAATATTTATTTTTGCCATTTTCTTCTTTATGGATTCCAAGAAATTTTGCCTGAGGTTGAGATCTAAGGATGGAGATTTAAGAATGTAAACCTGCTAAACATATTGATGACTAAATCAGGAAAAGGATAGTAGGAGAGATTATCTCTATTCTGGAGTTTTTTTCCCCTTTTCCTTCAAAAAGTAACCTTCCTAGCCCACAAGGTTGTAAACAAAGCTTGTTTGATTCTGTCTCCACAGGGTTAGCCTGATCTTTTCCCCCCAGAAATTTTGTCTTACATTTAAGCTGAATTCTTTTTATTACAGTGTTCTGAAGAGTTCAGAGACGAGGCTCTTAATATGCTATCAGAATATGATTCATTGCCTTCCTGTAACTTGCTGTGCTTTCTTCAACCCCCTTCAGATATGTGAAGAAATTACTCCTCACAGTGTGACCTCACATATCCACACCAATCCCATATAAATCAAGGTTTGATTTTGTTACATTTCATAACACTAATGCAGAAAACTGCTCATCCTAGCCCCAAACATTGAATAACATACAACAGCAACTACCTAATTACTACTAAATGTAAGACAGTTTTCTAAATATTGAGTGGACCATTGAGAGGTAGATGCAACCCACGTCACATTCAAAAGGACACGTAAGAGGCTTTGGGGGGATTTGTACAGTGCATTGCATGGCTCTAATATTCTTGTTTGCAAAATAGCACTACCAATATTAGTATCACTAATAGGAGCTGTGATCGTGCACTGGTTAGCATGCAGTATTGCAGGCTAACTCTGCCTACTGCCAAAAGTTCAATCCTGACTGGCTCAAGGTTGACTCAGTCTTCCATCCTTCCAAGGTCAGTAAAATGAGGACCCAGATAATTGGGGACAATAGGCTGACACTGTCAACATCTCAGAGACTGCTGTAAAGCACTATGAAGTGGTGTATAAGTCTAAGTGCTGTTGACACTGGTAGTGCTATCACAGCTTGTTGCTATTACCTCATAGGTTTTAACTAGAGTATTACAGGTAGTCTTCAACTTACAACTGTAATTGACCTGTAATTATGGTCATGGATTGTGCTGGTCATTGTGGGTCATGAGTCATTTTACAACCATTTTCACAGTAGTCATCAAATAAACACAACAGCCATTAAACAAACCCATTGTTCACAATGGGTGGCTTTTGTCAAAAATGGAAGTACATGCCAATTTCTGGCAAAAAAAGTCATGAACCACTGTCACATGAACGCGACACACCACAAACCCATAAATGTGGGTTGTTGAGAGCCCGAAATGTGATCATGTGACTGAAGGGGGAGGGGAAGGTCGCTGATGGAACTCTGAATCTGGGTTTTGAGTACCTTTTTGCGGGGTCCATCATAACTTTCAATGGTCACTAAGTGACTGCTTGCAAGTTGAGGACCACCCGTACTTCTAAATGCACTTTCATCCATAATTGTTACATTGGCTCTAAAAGTCAATTTCTGACCACCAAACCAAAGCTTGATTAATATAAACTGGATGCATTTTATAACTACCGTAGTAATTAACTTGAAATATCTCAATTACACACATGGAAAACAGAATTAGTTTTCATTTTCATGGTTGCAGATAGAACAAGAAGAGAGTCTTGTTAATGCCTACAAAGAATTGGAATGAGTTCAGGGTATTAGACACTACCAGGCTAAGAATGAATTCATTCTCTAAGGCATGGGTCTTCAAACTTGGCCCTTTTATGACTTGTGGACTTCAACTCCCAGAATTCCTCAGCCAGCGTGCCTAGCTGAGGAATTCAGGGAGTTAAGTCCACAAGTCATAAAAGGGCCAAGTTTGAAGACCCCTACTCTAAGGAATTATGTTTTATGCAATCAAAATGCAACAGACCTCCTTTAGGTCAGCAAAACTCAAAGAAAAGCAGAAGAAAAAGCTTTAAGGAGGAAAATAAGCATAGCTCCATGAATCACTGTGTGTGTCAGTATCCATGGATGCCAACTAGGTACTCTATACACAAGTGTATATGTGTGGGGGGCATATGTATGTTTGTGTGTGAAGTGTGGAGGGGTGGAATGAAAGACCTCACTGGTTGTATATTATAATTCCAATCTTGTCTGCATTGCTTCCTCTTACTTGTTGGTTGTATTAACTAATTATCTTTTAATCATTGACTCCTTCATTCCTGCCAAACAGAAAGTATTAAAAACTTCTAAAAATAAATCACATCACATCAGAATCATGTATATAAATGTCGTGGATGTGTAATCTGTAGTATTTATTCCCCATGACAAGTTTCCAGGAACTGGCATAAGTTTGGCGCAAGAATACAAAACAGTCTATTAATAACCAAATTAGTTTGGAAAACTTGCCTTTTCATTTAGTTGACTACTAAGCAACAATGTTTATAAGGGGTTAAAACAAATGAATATAATTTAAGGCAGGGATCTTCCTACTTTTTCAGGCAAGGAAAAAGAATCCAGAGCCCCAGATCAAAAAGGGGCCAAGAGTAAGAAGTGGATATTAGAAAAGTCTCTACTCCTGGATCATCATCCAGCATGCATCCACTTCCAAAATATCTGCTTTGCAGAGAAATCACAAGCAAGGACAATCTCTATTGTTCAATTAAGCTTTTGATTTTTCTCTACTCGAATCTTACCATGACATATTTATTTATTATTATTATTTTTTAATTCCATTTATATCCCGCCCTTCTCCGAAGACTTAGGGCGGCTTACAAGCTTAGCAGTAGCCTTCATTCTATGTATAAAGGTAAAGGTAAAGGTTCCCCCGCACATGTGTGCTAGTCGTTTCCGACTCTAGGGGCCGGTGCTCATCTCCGTTTCATAGCCGAAGAGCCAGCGCTTGTCCGAGGACATCTCCGTGGTCATGTGGCCGGCATGACTAGACGCCAAAGGCGCACGGAACGCTGTTACCTTCCCACCGTAGTGGTCCCTATTTTTCTACTTGCATTTTTACATGCTTTCGAACTGCTAGGTGGGCAGAAGTATTCTATGTATATGCCTGCTTATTAGGGCTTTCACACACACCCCAAGCGGCATTATTACAAAGTCAGCTTAATTGCCCCCAACAATCTGGGTCCTCATTTTACCTACCTCGGAAGGATGGAAGGCTGAGTCAACCTTGAGCCTGGTGGGACTCAAACCTGCACTAATTGCAGGCAGCTGGTGTTACTTAAGGAGGCATTAGCCCACTGCTCCACCAAGGTTCACCAATTTTGGACTTTCCCAAATATGAGAAGAATACAAACATTGGTTTGTTTGGTTTTTTTAAAAAAGAACCATACGGTAAAAGTAAATTTCTTTTACCAAGAGCCAAATTCCTAAACTGACAAGAAATATAATTTATGGTAAGGTATAAAACACACAAGCTAGACTCCAGCAGTATGTGGATCGAGAACTACCAGAAGTACAGGCAGGATTTCTAAGAGGCAGAGGAACTAGAGATCAAATTGCTAACATACGCTGGATCATGGAGAAAGCTAGAGAGTTCCAGAAAAACATCTACTTCTGCTTCATTGACTATGCTAAAGCCTTTGATTGTGTGGATCATAACAAACTCTGGCAAGTCCTTAAAGAGATGGGCATACCAGACCATCTTATTTGTCTCTTGAGAAATCTATATGCGGGCCAAGAAGCAACAGTGAGAACTGGATACGGAACCACTGATTGGTTCAAAATTGGGAAAGGAGTCCGGCAAGGCTGTATACTGTCACCCTGCCTATTTAACTTATATGCAGAGCACATCATGAGAAAGGCAGGTCTAGATGAATCAAAAGTTGGAATTAAGATTGCCGGAAGAAACATCAACAACCTAAGATATGCAGATGATACCACTCTAATGGCAGAAAGTGAAGAAGAACTAAAGAGCCTCTTGTTGCGGGTGAAGAAGGAGAGTGCAAAACTTGGGTTGAAACTAAACATTAAGAAAACCAAGATCATGGCATCCGGCCCTCTCAATTCCTGGCAAATAGATGGGGAAGAAATGGAGGTAGTGACAGATTTTATTTTCCTGGGCTCCAAGATCACTGCAGATGGGGACTGCAGCCAAGAAATTAAAAGACGCTTGTTCCTAGGGAGGAAAGCCATGGCAAATCTAGACAGCACACTAAAAAGCAGAGACATCACCCTGTCAACAAAAGTGCGTATAGTCAAGGCTATGGTCTTCCCAGTTGTAATGTATGGCAGTGAAAGCTGGACCATAAGAAAGGCTGAGCGCCAAAGAATTGAAGCCTTTGAACTATGGTGCTGGAGAAGACTCCTGCGAGTCCCTTGGACTGCAAGGCGATCAAACCACTCAGTCCTAGAGGAGATCAACCCTGACTGCTCTTTAGAAGGCCAGATCCTGAAGCTAAAACTCAAATACTTTGGCCACCTAATGAGAAGGAAGGACTCACTGGAGAAGAGCCTAATGCTGGGAAAGATTGAGGGCAAGAGAAGAAGGGGACGACAGAGAATGAGGTGGCTGGATGGAGTCACTGAAGCAGTAGGCGTGAGCCTAGATGGACTCCAGAAGATGGTAGAGGACAGGAAGGCCTGGAGGAACGTTGTCCATGGGGTCGCGATGGGTCGGACACGACTTCGCAACTAACAACAACAAATAAAACACACAAAAAAACATCATGGCCTGCCATTGTTAGGGAATGCCTAACTAATTTCTTTTATCCCAATCATTATGATCAGCAGGCACTCCAGTTATCAATCATCTCCCAAACCTCACTGGGACGAAGGTAATACGACTGCTGTGAATGACTACTATAATTTGTACCTATTAGCTATCCAAGTATTATATGTGAAAGTCTGTGGTAATGAAACGTACTCATAAACTGTTGGCTACCCAATTAGATATCTTTTGCTGAACGAACACAAAAGTCATTTCTATTAAAAGCAAAGCTGATTTAATTCAGAGGGTAATAAATCAATGCATTCTAAATATGAACATCAATAGATTCTATAAATATTCTACTGCTAGCTTCACTTCCCAGTACCGAGAAAGATGAAAAGAGTATCTTTCCAATGAACAATAAAAAACATTTCAAAATAATAAAAAAGGGCATAGCTACTTGGAGAAAAAAAGGAGTCAAGGAAGCAGAGGACAATGTTAACATAGACACACACACACCCCAATACTAAATGTATATTGTTAGCCTATCAATTAACAACAAGTGCTATCATAATTAAGAAGCATTTTGAAGAAAGATAACAATTTATGTGACAGAAATGATATACAACTGAAATGTCCACAAAAGCTGCTTTATGTGAGAATCTTCCTTTATTTTTATTCCCACAACAGCATCCCTAGAGGGTAGCATCGGTAAACAACTATGAGACCAAACTCACGGACTTAGTTTCCATGAGTAAAGTAGAATACAGTATGAGCCTGAATGGGTTTTTATTTTTGGTTTTTTTTTGAGAGCAGGAACACATGACATTATTTATACCTGCCCCACCCTGTTGGGAAGGTAGTATCTCTCCGTTTTTCCTTGCTATGCATCAAAAATATTATTTTCTAACTTGGTTTATGTGACATGGTGTGGTTTGTCTACTGTACTTCATTTTATTGTAAATGCTTCCAAGTCCAACTGGCTAGGGGATCTTATGGTAGGAATGCTGCCTCCCTTCTGATGTGTAGATGATAACTTTGATGAAGGAATGTAAAACCCATAGGAGTAAGGATGTGAGAAAGAAATGCAAAGGTAGGCCTGTCTTGATTTTCTTTCGCATAAGGCCTACACTATCTTCTATCTTTCAGGCCCTGCACTGCAACCCAAGTTTGAGAGGGAGGGGTAACTAGATGAAATTGACACACTTATTATCACTTTACAATGCCTTGGTAAAGCCATACTTGAAATACTGCATCCAGTTTTGGTTACCATGATGTAAAAAAGATGTTGAGACTCTAGAAAGAGTATAGAGAAGAGCAACAAAGATGATTAGGAGACTGGAGGCTAAAACATATAAGGAACTGTTGCTGGAATTGGGTATGTCTAGTTTAATGAAAAGAAGGACTAGGGGTGACATGATAGCTGTGTTCCAATATCTCAGGGAGTCAAACTATTCTCCAAAGCACCTGAAGGCAAGACAAAAAGCAACGGATGGAAACTAACCAAACAGAGAAGCAACCTAGAACTAAGGAGAAATTTCCTGACAGTTAGAGCAATTAATCAGTGGAACAACCAGCCTCCAGAAGCTGTGATTGTTCCAACACTGGAAGTTTTTAAGAAGAGACTGGACAGCCATTTGTCTGAAATGGTACAGGGTTTCCTGCCTGAGCAGGGCGTTGGACTAGAAGACCTCCAAGGTCCCTTCAAACATCATCATCGTCATCGTCATCGTTGTTGTTACAGTGACAGAAATGAGGGTAACACTTTCCTTTTCTTATTGTCCTTAAACTTTGCTGATGGAGCAGTAAAATGGTGACCATTTTTTAACCAGGTACATAGCATGACCTCACTGGTCTGGCATGGTGGGAAGGATAAAGAAGCGTGGGAATCTACCAATCAGAAGCCTTGGTAGGTATAGTCCAGAAAAAAACATTAGGCCATCACTATGATGAAAAAAGAAGAAGAGGTTGAAGTTGAGCTGAAGGCTCTTGAGCAGAAAAGACCCTGGTCCACATAATAGAACTCAAGAAAATTGTAACTTAACATGATGTGTTAGCCCTCCTTATTTATCCACTGAATCTGTGTCTGCAACTCTGAAATATAGGAGAAGGAAAGGCAGAGCCTGGGGGTGGAGTCAAGAGAGGAATCAGCCTGGAGTTGTTACGTTCCCACAAACGGTCCAATTCCAGCCCCTCTTGAACTCCATTAACTCTTATCTAGCACTAATTTAGTGGTGACTGTTAGTTGACTAGATTCTGGTGTATAGGCATGACCAATAAATCAGCTTAACTGGAACTGAAAACGTGATCCTGATTCTTTCCACCTAACATGTAGTTTCTCTATCGATATAACTGAAAGTCTTTTCTTATTTGCTACCTTTTCCTCTTAACCACAGATGCCAAAAATATGACACCATAAGCTGACTTTCTCTATTTCTTTCATCCATCCATCCATCTTTCCTAAACTTGCAGATCTCTAATGAGATTTCGTTAAAAGGCAAAAGTGAAGGGCAATGTTGAGGTCAGTAATCAAGTGAAATAAATCTGAGCCAAACGGTAAAGCAGACGCTATAGAGCAGCTCATAGCTGAGTTTTAAGGAGCCAGGTTAAGAGTACAGGAGGATCCTGTCTCAATTTGCTATCTCTTTCCTATTTTTTAATGAGTCCCCAACATTCTCTTGGGATGGGCAGATTGGCAAGCTCTTTCAAATCATGATTTTTACATAAAAATTACTTCCAGTTGCTTCTGCTGCTTTCTGAGCTAAGATCAAATAGACTCCACATTTCTTTATATGGGCAATAAACTTTCTCGTTGAACACAATAGTTCTTGATGCTCTCTGAGCTTGGTTGTTTGCCTTGATACATTTCATTACCCAACTAGGACACTGATGTTAACTATTTGGATAATGACACATCTGCAAGCAAACAACCAAGCTCTGAGAACACCAAGAACTCTGCAAAACACTTTATAGAAAAGGAACTGCTATTGTGCTATATCTGCTACATCTATTGTGTCTGTTTATCCACTTATCCATCTTTTGTTAACCTAATATTCACTTCTTAAAATAAGTTTTAAAAGCTCAGTTGAACTATTTTAAGTGCAAAATGACAAGGCAACAGTTTGTAATCTTGTTTACTTACTTCTGTCTCATTAAAAGTATTATGTGAAAGCCTCAGTTGATTAAAGACATGAGAGATGGCAGAGACCAGTAACCAAAGACTAGGGGTAGGCAACCTTGGCTCTTTTATGACTCGTGGACTTCAACTCCCAGAATTCCTATGCTGGCTCAGGAATTCTGGGAGTTGAAGTCCACGAGTCATAAAAGAGCCAAGGTTGCCTACCCCTGCCATAGGCTCTCATCTGTGACAAATATTTCCTACTCATTTTCTCTGTTTCGCATAACTTTGCTTACTGTTAGAGGGAACAGAGCGATGGATATATAAGCACTTCACTTCAACACCCATTATACTTCTCTGTTTTTATCCTACATCTTGTATCAATAAAAACTAATGACATTTATGCCCTATAGGTGTTATCAGCTGAATTAAAAGCCCCAGCCCCGGAAAATCCATGTGCATCATGACCTTCACTACTACAGAATATAAAAAAAATAAAGAAAACTAGAGTGACTTTTAATTTACTCAATGTGGCCCAGCGTATTGGCTCTTGGCAATCATCCTTGAAATCTAATGAACTTGGCAAGAAAACTTTTTATATAACTAAAGCTGAATTATTAAATAAGGGTAATAAAAATGAGGGTTTTCATTATTAAAAGTGACACTAATAATTACACGGTATACTGTAACTCACTTAATTTAGAATCTAAAGGTAAAAAGAGAATGTCTGGATATTATTAAAGGAGATAGACTGCGAGCAATAAAGCACATCAGCTAGGAAGGAGTGAGTTTAAATCTCATCCCAGGTAAAAAAAACACATTAGGTGGATTTAGGCAAGCTATTCTTCCCTCAGCTTCCATTTCCCCTGATCTACTCTATAGCGCAATTGGGCTTATTACAATAATGAACACAAATAATTTTGTTACTCTACTCATAAGTGAATCACAGCAAGTTCTCACTGCATTCACTGCAGCTTATTACCAGCTAAGTGATTATAACAGATTTCTCCTACCTGATGACCTCTTATGTTTTGGGAATATATCTGTCAGTTTCACATCAGCATGGCTGTAAATCTTGCCTCTCCAGATATTCATCTCCTTATTCAAGAAAAGGCTTACTTGGCAAAAGGCTCACAGACGCAGCTGGGCAGGATTAATTCCTTTCTTGCAAGCAAGAATGAAGCCAATCAGATGCACACAAACGATCTGTCCACCACAATTTCCAAATTAAAAGTCTTCCATAGGTCCATACACTTGGGTTTAAAGGCTTTTAACTCCTGCCTTTCCAAATCAATGGATACTTGGACATTCTCTAGGTCCCCTTGGAATGCACCTCATCAATGCAGACATAGCAGTTCTCCCTCGAAAAGTCAACACAGATTCCTTCCTTGGAAGCTTCATGCCTTGTATCATCTTTCAGAGGAACTTGGACAGGCCTTCAAGATTCCTTCACTTTCCCTTATTACAATAAGGAACATTGCTTCGAAGGGTTGACATCAGACTTGAAAGCTTGAAAGAAGCCTTAATGGCTCTCTTACATGTCCCCCAATATCAGCTCTACATTTCTTTACATCGCCTTAGCAATAACATGAGATATTAGAAATATCTATGGGAGGAATTCACAATGTCTTCTCACTGGACTGAATTCATCTTTAGGAAGCAAGGGAAGCTGTAGCCCACTGGAGAGCAGAAGAAGAAAGGCTAGGACAGTCACATCTCCTAACCAAATAAATACAGCCCAAACCGTGAGGGTTTCATTGAAATCAAACTGAAGGAGAAATGATACGTTTTTTTTAAAAAAAACATAGGAAGATAGACCTCCCTATCTTCTCAAACATTCTGTTTCTTGGAAAAAGGACTACTATAATATCATTATCATTTATCCTTCCTTTGCTGGCTTCTTCAGTAAAGAAGATCAGAGAGATGGCTCATGACGAAAAAGTACCTGGTTAAGGAAATCTGATCTGTGGATTAATGCAGCAGATTTATATCCTGCCCTTCCTCCAGAAGTTTAAGATGGTTTATTTTGTACTGCTGCTATACTTTTATTCCAAAAGCCACCAATGAGAGGCAGGTAGAACTGAAAGATAATGCATGGCCCAATATCATTCAGTGAACGTTCATGGTGAAACCAGCCCTGAAACTGTATCTCTGTGGTTTTAAGCCAATACCCTACCTATCCCACTAATCACTGCTAGTAAATACACGAAGCACCTAGATACATTACATTACATTACTCACAGCTGGTTACAACAGACCTCCCTAGAGCTACTTATGACCCGGATTTGAAGTTCTGATGGCCGTTCCTCCGTAGTCATGTGATTGCATTTTGGGTGCTCAACAACTGGCCACACTGACAGCTGTTTGCAGCATCTGTGCTCATGTGACTATGATTTATGATGTACTTTGTTTTTATTTCTGATTTCTGCCAAAAAAAACACCCATTGTGGACAACGGATTATAGATCACTGCAAAAAAGGTTGTAAAATCGGATGCAGTCACATGTGACTTGCTTTAATGACTGGCACAACCATAATTATGTGTTTGATCATGGTCATAAGTTGAGGACTACCGGTACTGACTTTATGTGGCAAGATGTGCAGAATATAATTTGCCCTTGGCATTTGTAAACAAATGAATGATACTTAGTTTATGACCTACCTGTTCTCAGGTATGTACACACATACAGCATGTATACACAGAAGTGAGTACTGAGAATGGTTTTACCAATAGAAAAGACCAAAAGTTTATTAAATGGATTTTTAAAAATCTGCTTGGTTAAAGTAAAGGTAAAGGTAAAGGTTCCCCCGCACATGCGTGCTAGTCGTTTCCAACTCTAGGGGCCGGTGCTCATCTCCGTTTCAAAGCCAAAGAGCCAGCGCTTGTCCGAGGACGTCTCCGTGGTCATGTGGCCGGCATGACTAGACACCAAAGGCGCACGGAACGCTGTTACCTTCCCACCGCAGTGGTCCCTATTTTTCTACTTGCATTTTTACGTGCTTTCGAACTGCTAGGTTGGCAGAAGCTGGGACGAGTAACAGGCGCTCACTCTGTTATGCGGCACTCGGGATTCGACCCGCCGAACTGCCGACCTTCAGATCGACAAGCTCAGTGTCCTAACCCACTGAGCCACCGCGTCCCTCTGCTTGGTTAAAAGAAGTCAGAAAGACATCTCAGGAAAACACTAGTATTTTTTTTAGTTTACAATTTTTCAGGCAAAGATCACAGAGGAATCTCAGCAATATTAAGACATTTCTGTCATGCCACATAAAACGAGGTTAAGGAGGAAGAGTCAACCGATAATAGCTTAGGGAGAAAAGTTTTATTTCATAATGTCTTCCGAAGACCCAGTTCTACTTTTGGGTCGGTACACCACACAATTCACAGGAGAGAAAACATCTACAAGGGAAACCAACCAGAGCATAGGAATACCTACACAAACTCCTAGAAATATATTTGGGGATTCAAAATAGCTTTCAAAAGCCTTGCGATATTGAAACCCTCAATACTGGTATGCTTTAATTATACTGTGGTTTTACTTTTTACTTTCTTTTGGAGACAAAATAAGAGAGAGAGAGAAAAAAAAAAGATGCATGGAATCGTACTTCTCAGCCTCAAAAGAGATTCCTTTTGGAGCAGGTAGTCAGCGTGTTGCACTTTCTCCCTGAGCGGGAGGTAATGAATTGTCTGTCTAATATATATCTTAGCTGTCAGATAGAATATCAAATGCGAACACCCTTCTGGTAAGCTGATAAACACAATTTAAAGTTTGGAGTGGGCTGGGGAAAACGTCTTGAGTGGTGCAGCAAAGTGAGTGGAGCCACATCACACATGGGGTTGCTATGAGATTTTCCATTTTTTCCTAGATTTGTTTTAGCGGCATTGAGCCTTTTTAAAGCTTTCACTACAGCTTTTTTGCGATTCTTCTATCTGAAAAGGCAAGACAGCATGTTCATAAAATGGGTAGTGGGCTCCAAGGGTATTTATTTATTTATTTTTTAAAAAGAAGCTTCTACACCACATATGCCCTTGAGGTCAAAGCTTTGTCTTTCTTAATCTAGTCAAATAATTGGTCGGGAAAACTGTTCAAAGATGAATGCGTGCAGTTCAACAAGCAATGAAGCACAGGGACATGTTATTTTTACTGGGCTGTATCCTACGTATGGCTACGTATAGCTATAACTAAGTATTGTACACTTATTCCTTATTCCTAGATTCCAAGAACAACAGTGATTATAATTTTTCATCTCTTTCAGTGTACTATCCATCTTATATTATAAGTTGAAAGTTTCAGATATGATGCCCAATTATGTCATAATTATCCTGGTACAGCGTGACAGATATGATGAGCCTTCAAAGCTCACTCTTGCTCAATTATCCAATAATTAGTGGGCTCAGCTTGCTACTTATGGTGATACTGTGAGTCTTATTCAACTTGTAAGGGGCGATAACTTTGCGATAACTCCACATGAAAGCAAAATACAAGTTGTAGTTAAACTGTATGAATGGAAAATGAGAGATAATGCTTGCATCTTGTTATTCTAGTTTGATGTTTTAAACAATTTCTCTCCTATATAAAGATAGTGGGGGGGGAGGCCAGGTTCGCTTAATGGTGACGTGAATCACTTGACTGCAATGATTTGCTTAACAATCCTGGTGAAAGAGGTCGCAAAATCAGGCGTGATTCACCGAACTCACTTAACGACAGAAATTCTGGTCCCAAATAGCTACCCAGGGTCACTCAACGTTTACATGGGAGGCATATAAATTTAATAAATAAATAAATAAAATGGTGGTTGTAAATTGAGGATTGCTGGTACTTGAAGATTTTGATTATGCAGACAAAGAACAAATAGCCCAGTGGTCAGGATGAGAACCATATCTTTCCTTATATGAATGAGGTTATTTTTGGAAGGTTTCTGGTATGTCCCCCAAGGCCCTGAGGTCTAGGGACTGAGTCTTGGGGTGGTGGGTGAACTGCACTTAGGCTTTTGAACTGTCATTAGAGGAAGGCCTACCTCATCTCCTTGCTAACAATCGTCCAGAAGTTGTGAAGATATTTCTTTTGGGGACAGTCTCTTTTCATGTACAACACTACATTTAGGCAGGAAAAATCAAATGCATAGGTATAGTATAGGTGGTACCTTGCTCAATAGTAGTAACTGTGAGAGGGATCTCGGAGTCTTAGTAGACAATCTTAGTAGACAATCACTTCAATATGAGCCAGCAGTGTGCTGCAGCTGCCAAAAAAGCCAACACAGTGCTAGGCTGCATTAACAGAGGGATAGAATCAAGATCAAGTGAAGTACTAATACCACTTTACAATGCTTTGGTAAGGCCACACCTGGAATACTGCATCCAGTTTTGGTCACCATGATGTAAAAAAAATGTTGAGACTCTAGAAAGGGTACAGAGAAGAGCAACAAAGATGATTAGGGGGCTGGAGGCTAAAACACATAGGGAACGGTTGCTGGAATTGGGTATGTGTAGTTTAATGAAGAGAAGGGTGAGGGGTGACATGATAGCAGTGTTCCAATATCTCAGGGACTACCACAAAGAAGAGGGAGTCAAGCTATTCTCCAAAGCACCTGAAAGCAGGACAAGAAGCAACAGATGGAAACTAGTCAAGGAGAGAAGCAACCTAGAACTAAGGAGAAACTTCCTGACAGTTAGAACAATTAACCAGTGAAACATCCTGCCTCCAGAGGTGGTGAATGCTCCAACACTGGAGGTTTTTAAGAAGAGACTGGACAGCCATTTGCCTGAAATGGTATAAGGTTTCCTGCCTGAGCAGGGGTTTGACTAGATGACCTCTAAGGTCCCTTCCAACATTATTATTATTATTATTATTATTATTATTATTATTATTATTATTATTATTATTATTATTATTATTATTATTATTACTACTATTGCTGTTTTTATCAAATTGCGGTTTTGACTATGTCAATGGCTGCACATATGCAGCATATCTAGCCAGGATCCTGAAATAAGACATTTTCCTGGGTTTATGCAATACATGGAACTATAAATTAACCAAGGGTTGGTTTCACAAAACGCATTAAACTATAAAAAAATGTAATCCAGATAGATAATAAAGTTTACCACATTGTACAAATGCAGCTGCTACATCGTTAGCCAATTGATTTACATGTGTGTGGTGTTAATACAGCCACTGTGTTTTGTTTCTCTGCTACTATTTGTTGCTTTATATTTCTATATTTTGCTGTGTGATGTTTAGATCTCTGTGGGAGGATAGGCAGGATGTAGATAATTTAAATAAATAAATAGATATAAAATACTCCAGATGGTAGAGGACAGGAAGGCCTGGAAGAACGTTGTCCATGGGGTCGCAATGGGTTGGACATGACTTTGCAGCTAACAACATAAAATACTCCAGATTTTAAATGAGAAAGCAGAAAGAATGGTTGCATGCATAGTAGTTTCTCCAAAATCATAATCTGTTTTTGTCATGTTGTATGTTTTCTTTCCTGTATCTTAGCACATTTTTATTGCTGCACTCTCCAATCATAGGCCTTAGGCTAGTGCTGAAGATTAATGCAGATTGATAGAGAAACAGATACAGATATAAAGAGACAGCTACATTTCACATAAAATAGTTTGAGGTTCCTTGTTCACACTGAAAGATATATCGTTTATATGTGTGGCAGCCTTCCGGAATAAAGTCAAACCATCACTTTCCCCTCAATTTATCCTTTAAGTCAGGAAAGGAAAACCATTTCTCCAATATAATGAGACAAAGGAGCCGAAGACCACTTCAATTTGGCTTGGCCTATCAGCCATCACAGGCAGGGCCCCTGGAAAATTCAACAAGTCCTCAGGTGTGCTGAACCTGTAAATGAGCTCACCGAACATTCAGTCTGGTGAAAAAAACCCCATCACAAAAAGGAGTTCCATAAATTCACCGAATTGGAAAAAACAGTTTCCCTGAGAAATTTAGTTACTGAATTTAGAAATAAGATGCCATTATGGGGGGGAGGGAGGGAGGGAGGGGGGAGCAAGGCTGTTGAGAGGAAAAGCGCTAACAATGTCAATTAATAAGTTGCAACCAAATTTCAAGTTTTCCTCCAGCTTAACTGGCCAGTTGATATTCTGCAAACCTGAGCAATGTGCTCTGATAACAAGGTAACTTTTATGATAAATGTGCTCTCCAATCTGTGCACCAGTCAGGCAGCTATAAAAATCAGAATAATTCATGCAAAGGTTTCCATTATGTTTCTAAAAACACTTATTTACATTTTAAATTGCAGAGCAGACAATATGAAATATCCTTCATTTAGACAGGTGTAAGTGAGAAAACAGATGCATTCATTAAGCGAGGAACAATTCCACAAACATTAACAACAACAATCATGGAAGGGGGATGGGAGTACTTTACCACTTGGCTTAAAGACTAACAGGCACAAAATAACTTACCTGAAAAAACACAGCCATGGTTCCTATGATCCTTTTTTCTTGGATGGCTGTCCCGAAGCTGTCAAAGTCATCGGGGTTGTAGAAATAAATCTGCATCTGTGAAAAATGGGGAGAAAAGGCATTTTTGAGGACCTGAAGGCAAGATGATACGTGGCTTTGGTCAATCCAGGAGACAAAAGATTAAATCTCTGGCTTTGTCATGAAGTTTACTGACTAAATCTTATTCTCTTTCCCTCTCGGGCTACCTCACCTACAGTTATGTTATTTTATTATTACTGTTACTTACAGGTCTAGGAGGATTCGATAATGTCCAAGAAGATGTATGAAAACGCAGTTTCAATTTAAATCCCATTTCTCTTAATAATAACACAGAACTTTTGAGACCAAGCTATAACATCTACTTATAATAGGTATCCAAGAAGATCAAGGTCAGATGAGAGATAATAGAGTCATATGACAACTTCTGGACTCCAGAAGATGATAGAGTACAGGAAGGCCTGGAGGAATGTTGTCCAAGGGGTCGCAATGGGTTGGACACGACTTCGCAGCTAACATCAAATGTCAACTTTGAATCTTGAAGTTCCTTTTTGATAGATCCCTGCCTCATTTAGACACTTACACCAGGGGTTCCCAACCACCCCGTCTGTGGACCGGCACCGGTCTGTGCCATGCTGGAAACTGGGCTGTGCAAACAAGCAAAGCCCCATTCATGGGATGCAGGCAGCACACAAAACCACGTCTCCTCCAGTCCACGGAAAAACCTCCCTCCCACCACAAAAGCTTGGAGGCTGCTGACCTACATCATCCCAGTTGCTGGCTGAATAACACGTCAATAGTTCCCTGGTTTTAAATATGAGTTTATATGTGATGAAGAGGCACACATGTCATTAACCACTGATGGTGACAAGGACTCCCTTGAATTAAAAAAATTGTTTCCCTATCGAATTTCTACACAGGTTCATCTTTTTTTGTTCTTGCTGAACAAATTGTTAGGAAAACACTTTTATCTGAATTACTCAGTTGTATTTATATCTACAGTGTGTTCTGTACCAGCCTGCTACCGACCCTGCAGAAAAGGCAGGGACAACCCCTTTTACAAGAAGGCAAGAGGCTGGAACTAAGCCTGCCAAATTTATGGATACAAAAGCAAACAGAACAAGACACGAACCATGAAACAGGAGTATTCAAGCGGTTGCCTTCAGCAAACCAGCCCTCCCACGCATTCCCCTTTTAAACAGTTCAGGGCGTGGCTTCTCTCTGCCTCCTTCCGAGGTGCCCCATTGCCTTCCTCTGTTTACTCCTGATTGACTGCCTCCTGCGTTGGGCGTCCTTGAACAGGGCCAGCTGTG
This sequence comes from Vipera berus, assembly GCF_964194415.1. Lineage (NCBI taxonomy): Eukaryota > Metazoa > Chordata > Lepidosauria > Squamata > Viperidae > Vipera > Vipera berus. The sequence continues at coordinate 258,439,329 of NC_138203.1, forward strand.
GGTCATCTTCATCCATGCTGTCAGGCTCACACAGCTGGGTCTGCGTCGTGACCAGGTGGGAGGGGCCTGGCTGAGGCTCCCCTCAGCAAGCTCTTCAACACCCCCCTCCTCCTCCTCTGAGTCATCCGACCCAACTGCCGAACCCACAGGCTGACCCTGAATCACAACACAGTGGTACCTTTTAACAATTGTGACAATGATTTAGTTTTTAGGTTAAACACTGCATCACTTTTCTCCAAGGATTTCTCTCTTATGGAAAAAAGAAATACATATACAGTATAAATAAGGCAGAATGTTTGAACAGTTCTGCCTTCAGAGAAGAGAGACTGGTTGGTATGGAAGCATATTAGCTAGGCATAGTGATCTACAGCTTATACAAATATGAAAGCAATCAAACCACAGCTTTACTCCATCTGCTTTTCTGCAGCAACTGTCCTAATTTATGAACTGAAAGGCATTACAAATTAGGGGCAGGCATTCACACAGTAACATGTGGGTGGCCTTCTGTGTTGAATAACCAACATCTGTGCATCAACCGCTGTTCTATGATGATAAACCTTTGCTGTGTTAGTAACATCTGCAGCTGAGTAAATTACTTCATCCGCATGGGTGTTTTCAGCAGTCGCATCACCTGTCTTCGGCAATTTCCAAATAACTAAGCGTGCTAGTCTGCAAAAGTGAAATCCTAATAATTGATGATTATTCTGGATTGGGATTCAGCTGATACAAAAACTAATCTTGCTGTGTATCGAGTTATCACAATGTTTAGCATTATAGTAAATTAGATCATCAATTTACTGGTAGTCTGTAAATTGCTAAATGAAGACTATCTGTCTCTAGCTCGGATCTGTAAACTAGCATCTGGCAGTGGTTCTCCAGATTCTTTAGCCTTTCTTGTGGATGCTCATAATTGAAACTATTTGCCAGAAATCTTGGATGAATTTTTAAGAAGAGCATATATGCCGCTGAGCTTCCAATTAAACCTGCCTTGTGAATAAAATATATATACTGAATCTATGAGCATTAGGTATTCTAATATTGTTTGCCCCACCTGATATTCCTACAGTTCTTAGCTAGTGTGGCCTATGATGGTATTAGTTGGAGTTACAGGACCTTTGTATCTGAAAGGCACCAGGTTCTACTACTCTGATCTCCAAATATGGAACACATGTTCTTTGGAAGCTCCAAATCATTATGATTCTTTCCTCCCAGGGCTCTTAGTATGAAAATAATGCAGCAGAGAAGTTATGGTCTGTATAGTAATACTCTAGTTTAACCACCCTTTATAATATTCCCTATAATCTAGAGTTACATCCAACTATTTCAGAAAAAGTCAGGGTACTTTTCTTTACCTTCTAACATTTCAGACTAATCTAGTCAATGAATTTTAAATCGATTCAATCTCTATAGCCCAAATTAGCACATTTTCATCTCTAATCTATAACCCTGAAGAGCAAAAGTGTGTGTTGCTTTTAACTATGAAAATAAAAGTGTTCTGAATTATGAAAATGGCACTAACAGGGCATTGTTCTATAGCCAACTGCTTGTGTTATATTCTGGAATCCAGTGATGCCAAGAAGCTGGACTTTCAGAAAATGAGGCCCTCCAAACGAAGCAGAATTTCCTTTCAAGATGTAATGGCCAACGAGAATGTCCCTGAGAGATAGGAATAGACGGGATTACGATCAGATAAAAGGCAGTTAAGAAGCAATGGGGGTATAGCAAATTCTTCCTAGTTTCTTGGACTGTAAAGGTCAGGGAACAGAGATGTATTTTCAGACTAGTAAGATTCTGTTACCTTTACAATAAAGGTGGCTTTAATATTCATGGCTGGTACTTCTTGTCAGGACTACATCTAAGGGCTGTCATCAGATTTGAAGTGAGTGAAATATTACAAGATGTTGATATAAATCAGAGTGGAAAGTTACACCAACTGCTCTTGCCATCCTTTTTTTTTTATTTATTTCCTGAGGAAGAGCATGGGAATTTAGGAGATAATACATTGGGGCTAAAAGATAAGTGTTAATTATGTTAACTTCTTATTCCCAGCCTCATAGATCATCCTCATAAAAAATAACAGCCTCCAGGTTTGGGAAAAAGTCAATTTATACAAAAACAAATTCACATATTATACACTGATGTTCAAATTAAACATAATTTGGCCTTCCATTTGGACTGCTTCAATTCCATTTACCTGAAATCAATAAAACCATCAATAAGGATACATTACATTTTATTTCTCATTCACAATAAACTAAATCCCATTTTTTTTTTAAAAAAAAATCATAAACATATTTTATAATACAGTATATTATGGTAGAATAATAATATTCAATAAATGCCAAACAATTTGAAATCAGATTGATCATATTATAAGGAAATTCTTGTTTTTATTTGTGTCCCTAGATATAAAGAAGGGCATTGATATATTTTATACATATAATATTTGATATCAGGAGGTCTGCCTGGATGTGAATAAATTTTTGATGAAGATGTTCCCTGAAACTCATCAGGAATTTCCTTTATCTCCTTTTTTCAGAAAATTGGCACTGGACTTATTGGCCTGCTTTATTGTCCAAACCAAAGACATTTCATGTATAACTGTGACTCAGCGTAAAGTATTATTGCTGACAGGTCTTATATTTATCTTCCATACAAAAATGTATTGATATTGTGAAGCAATTCAGAAATTTATCATATATTAATTGGAACAAATTCCAGCTGTTCCCTGTAGGTTCTCATATCTCTATATAAATGTGTAATAAATGGGAGATTCATTGTTTATTCATCGCATTTCTCATGGGACTCTGAACAGTTTCACAATACAAATATGAAGCAATCATAATCTAGCAAAGTCAAAAGGCAGAAGATACACAAATCCAAAAAGCAATTCAGTAGAACCATTGGGAAAAAACAGGTGTCAGCCCCCAAATATCCTCTGAAAGGGCTCCATTTTCACTGTTTCTGGAAGATGACTAGAGTTGGTGAGAGGTCCATTGAAATGTGGGCAATGCTACAGTAAAGCAGTGTGTATCTGTGCCTCGATATCCTACACCTCTTGGAAGTGGAGAAGCACCAGTTACAGATCTAATAGGTTGGGCTGATTCAAGAGAGTGAATGTAATCCTGAAGATAAGTAAGTTGCTAAGCCATAAAGACTATTATGTTAACACCACAGCTTTGAATTACACCCGGATGACAAAAGAAAGCCAGTGCAGAGTCTGTCATACAGATTCAATATGATCTGCAACCTAGAACTAAGCAACCTAGGACTAAGAAGAAATTTCCTGACAGTTAGAACAATTAATCAGTGGAGCAACCTGCCTCCAGAAGTTGTGAATGCTCTAACACTGGAGGTTTTTAAAAAGAGATTGGACAACCATTTGTCTGAAATGGTATAGGGTTTCCTGCCTAAGCAGGTGGCTAGACTAGAAGATCTCCAAGGTCCCTTCCAGCTCCATTCCATTTCCATTCCATTCCATCCTGGACTGATGAATACTAGATAATAGACTAATGGCTCCATTTTGAATCTACTGAAGCTTCTGAGTGGCATTTAAAGGCAGCTCTATATAGTGCATTTCAGCTTTGCAGACCGGCAAGGAGGGGGGAAGGGGATGGTTCCATGCGAGAGTGCAGCTCTATTTGCACAAGTGGCTGACACATGCACCTGCTGCTCACGCAAATGGAGCTGGTGTGTGGGCTCACCCTCTGCACACATAAGTAGAGCTGTGTGTGTGCTCACACAACGCTTCCACAGCCTGGTTCTGAATGGGCCATGGCTTGTGTTGTGCTCCCCTGGTTTAGTCAATTGGTGACAAGGGCATAAGTCATTGTACTAAGATTCTCATGTCCGAGGTTGGTCTACAACTGGTGATAATTCTTGATGGAATTACTTTATGGATTTCAAAATGATTTTCCAATGAGCCTTTCCTCAATTAAAGATGTCTTTTTAATCATCAATTATCATCCATGAAATATGATTCTCACAGACCACAAGTATTAATCATTCAGTATTGTAAAAATGAAGTTAAACCAAATTTACAATCTTTGATCTCTATCCACTTTCATCTTCAACACTGGTGCTCCCTCAACCCAATGGGAAAACTGATGAATACTACTTTGTCTGATGAAGGGTTTAATGACTTAAAAAAATAATCTGAACGCTATCTTCTATATGTAAAACAGAATGATTTTATATCCCTGTCTTTCTTTTGAATATAATCCATTTTTTTAAACTAAAAAGTATTTTCCCATTGGAATCAGTTGAGACAGTAGCTATAAAGACCTAGATTTAAGAAGGGTATCTATCATATTTCTCAAACCATAAAGACCAACATTTATCAAATCCAGGATACAGAATCACCTGGCAAGTGGACAGTGTTATAAATTGAACAAATAAATAAAATCCTGTTTCCAGTACTGGCAAGCCAAATGTCTTTGGAAACATTATAATACTGGCATGAAAAGAATAGCTCTTCTGCAGTGTTTGGCTCAGATATGCACCCTGTTCAAATATTATAATAAGTCACAAAGCTTGGTTAGAGCACCCAAGTCAATGATAGCTGCCTCCAAGGAAGGCAGTTATAAAACTGTGTACTCAGACATGGGAATTCCAAGTGTAGTTAGTTGCATACAATAATAGCCTTGATTGGCTACCTTGTTAAAGTACATGCAGGTGTTTTTGAAACAAATGAATCAGTCCCAAAGGACTATTGAGTGCACTGTCATATTTGGATTTGGCATGGAACTATAATTTTGATTCTGAGGGGTCCTTGGTGCTCTCTGAAGTTGGTTGTTTTCTTGCAGATACTTCATTACCCAAACTAGGTAACATCATCAGTGCTAATTCTGACTCTTATTCACACAACCATTTGGTGTGAACTGACAAACACCCAATTTGCAAGTAGCAAGTAACAACTTGCTACTTTTGAAATCCTGGGTCATTAATGGCACTGACATTTTAAATCAGCTCATTGCAAATTAAGTTTTTAAGCCATCAGAGTTACCAGTCATTAGGAAAACCAATGGTTTCCTGCTGTAAGATGAAGTGAGCTAAATTCCTCTCCTTACTTAGCCTTGTTCATATGTACTAAAAAGGGTATGAAATTGTGTCCTCCAGGTTCTGAACTAACTACAGTTACCCATAATGCATAATGCCGGAGAGATTTAGTTTGTTCAAATTCAGGATCGTTAAATTCAGCTAGGATCAAATCAACTTTCACAGACCTTCATAAGGTGGCAGGCCTTGTAACCACACTAATTTTGCATCCAAAAGCTGCTTTTCCAGACAAAGAAAAACTGTGGTTGGACTGCAGTGGAGATAAACTGAAAAATAGGAATCTGAGTTCCAATTTATTTACTGTTTTTCTCAACTCCCCTGTTTTGTTGTAAACAATAATTTGTATCCAAGGGACTCCCAACTGTACCATTTTTTCTACTCAGCAAGGTGAGGAATCTCTACAAATTGCCTGGAAAGCACCTATAATTCAGATTTTAAAAAGCAAATCACTAAAATACATTTTAACTTTATCTGAAGTTACTCCTTCAGTCAATAAATACAAAAGCATAAATAGGAATCATGATATCCAGGAACGCTGCACCATTTTTTCATTATTAACTATATTTAACATTTTAAATATCCATATAGTAGCTATCATAGATCATAGAAGAATAGACTAGACTAGACTACAGCTGGAAGAGACCTTCTAGTCCAGCCCCCTGCCATCTCAGACAAGTGACTGTCCAGTCTCTTCTTAAAAACCTCCAGTGATGGGGCACCCACAACATCTGAAGGCAAACTGTTCCACTGGTTAATTGTCCTCACTGTTAGGAACTTTCTCCTTAATTCCAGGTTGCTTCTCTCTTTGATCAGTTTCCAACTATTGTTTCTGCCCTCTGGTGTTTTGGTGAATAATATGACCCCCTCTTCTTTGTGGCAGCCCCTCAAATACTGGAATACTGCTATCATGTCTCCCCTATTCCTTCTTTTCTTTAGACTAGCCAGACCCAAGTGTTTTGTACCAGCCTGCTACCGGCCCTGCAGCAAAAGCAGGGACGACCCCTTTACAAACGGCAAGAGGCTGGAATAAAGCCTGCCAAATTTATTCACATAAAACAAGAGCAAGACAAGACACCAACCATAAAACACGAGCTAAGACGCAGGAACAATCCAAGCGGTTGCCTTCAGCAAACCAGCCCTCCCACACATTCCCCTTAAATACAGTTCAGGGCGTGGCCTCTCTGTGCCTCCTTCCGAGGTGCCCCATTGCCTCCCTCTGTTTACTCCTGACTGACTGCCTCCTGCGTCGGGCGTCCTTGAACAGGGCCAGCTGTGGATCATCTTCATCCACGCTGTCAGGCTCACACAGCTGGGACTGCATCGTGACCAGATGAGAGGGGCCTTGCTGGGGGCTCTCATCAAGCTGTCCAATCCCCTCAGCAAGCTCTTCAACACCCCCCTCCTCCTCCTCTGAGTCGTCCGACCCAACTCCCGAACCCACAGGCTGACCCTGAATCACAACACCAAGTCCTGCAGCCGTTCTTCATATGTTTTAGTCTCCAGGCCATGGATCATCTTAGTTGCTCTTCTCTGAACTTTTCCCAACTTTTAGAGCTGGAGGGGACCTTACAGGTCATCTAATTCAACTCTCTGCACAAGCAGCATGCATTCCCTAGCAATTTATAAAACTGAAATGTACATTAAAACCAGAATAATATGCAAAAATGCAATGCAATAATACACTTCTTTTGTCATGATGGGCGCATTTAAAATAATGTAAAAATGCTCAGCCCATACATAATTACACTAAAGAGTATCAGTTTATTTTGTTCAGCATCCCTAACCTGGTTCTTCTTGGTGATACGATGCTGACTCCAGAGGATGGGAACTGTAGTCCCAACAATATGGTTTGGGAAGGCAGCTCAAGGTTTTTACCCAGAAAAGCTGTTTAAAAACAGTAAGCCTTTATAATGAACCACCAACTAGCCGCAGAGGCAATAATTAAGCCGGCTGATAGGAAGCCAAATTATTTGGGGAGGAATTCAGGGGAAAAACGGATTCCAAGTACAGAATATTGGAGGAAGTATTTGGGATGATTTGCTTTGATTCAGTGAAGCCAACTATTAAAGAGACTAATCTTTAATTATTATTACCTCTCTCGGCTGCAGTGTGGAAAGGAATTATCCTCAACTGCCATTTGCTGCAGAATATTAAATCCTTACTCAGAACCAAATTGTATGCAAAGTCTCTATATCCATGTAACAAATATCTTTGTGAGGTTTTAAACAGGACAAAAATATTTAGGGGAAGGCTAAGTTTTATCATAGTGCATTTGATTTCTTGTTGCTGGAATTTCAAAAGACTTTGCAGTTTAAATATCACTTTCCAATTTTAAGGAACCCGTGATATAAATGAGTTTACGAACACGATTCTGTGGGCAGAGAAATATGCTTGAATCTATTGCTTTCAACTGGGTTGTGTTGGGGTGTGATTTATCTTTTTATATTGCTCCAACTGACCAAATATTAAAGCTAAAGGGCTAGAAACTTAAATGTTTTCAGAAGATAAAAAAAGACTAAAAAAAGAAATCCCTAAACTCCGCTGAAGATGTTACCTAGCCTGGTAACGAAAATTTCGGAAACCAACTACAAGCTCGGAGAACAAACCCTAACCCTCAAGCAAAGGCTTTCTCTATTTTCTTCTTCTTCCGTTTTAAGGGCAAGATGATTAATTCTTGCACATGATATAACATCCCAAAGAGCATCTTTTAGTAACCTTCATTAAGAATGTGAAACTCATGTAGGTCTGTTTACGACTGAACTACACGTAGTTTCCCTCTTGTTTAGTGGTCAGAAAAATATTTCTAAGGAATTGACATTTATGGGAACAGATCTTTCCTCTCATTTATTTTCTGAACATTAGATATATACTTTCTTGGCACTCCATGAATTGAAAATTAATTCCTCGTTACCGTCTTGTCCATTTTTAAAAACCCACTGAAGCTCATGGCTATCTTTTGGCTGAGTTGCCATGTTGTAAGAGTGGGAGAGAAAATGTCTCACTCCTCTGCCTCCAAAGAATTAATAATTTAAAAAGCCACAACAATCTATCACTTTCCCTCTTACTCATCTTTTTATGTCAAATGAAAAGCCGCAAATGCTTCACGTTAGCCGTAACCCTTTGAGAATTTGAGTTGCTAATTTCTGTAGCTTGTCACATACTATTTAAGTATTTATCATGCTTCTTCTGAATTACCCTTGGGCTAAGGCAATTCACAGTTTGAGATGATGACAGATAAACCACCAGATAAATACAAAAGAAAAATGGATGGAAACCAAAAGAGGGACGTTCCAGTTTTTTACATATGATTATGACAATTAGGTTGAACAGATTATGAGCATTTTTATGACCGAAAGGGCCAAGTGATACTGTTTATAACTGGACTGGTAGAATGGGACCTGCTATTTCATGTTTCCTTTGATCCATCCAGGTGGAATTAATCTTCTGTTTCCTTCCCCTTTCCATAAATCTCAGGGTGAAATGCAATCAATAAAACAAACCATCTTAAACTCCTAAAACAATAAATCATAAAATAAACCTACAAACAAACACGACTATTAAGCAATTGATAAAAGTCAGAAGCTTGGGAAGCTAGCCAGATCTTAGCATGGCAGAAAAATGAAAATATTCTCAATGCCAACTAGATCAATGGGGCAAAAACATTTCATGATTAAGGTGCCACAGTCAAAAAGACCCTCTTAAGTATTTTATAGTACAGGTGGTCTTCGACTTACGACCACAATTGAGCCCCAAGTTTCTGTTGCTAAGTGAGACATTTGTTAAGTGAACTTTGCTCTATTTTATGACCCTTCTTGCCATAGTTGTTAAGTGAATCATTGCAGTTCTTAGTAACACGGTGGTTAAGTGAATCTGGCTTCTCCATTGACTTTGCTTCTCAGAAGTTCACAAAAGGTGATCACATGACCTCAGGGCACTGCAACCGTCATAAATCTGAACCAGTTGCCAAGCATCTGACTTTTGATCATGTGACCATGGGAATGGTGCAACAATCATAAGTGTGAAAAATGATCATAAGTTAATTTTTTCAGTGCCGTTGTAAGTTCAAATTGTCACTAAACAAACTATTGTAAATCAAGGACCATCTGTATAGTTATGCCACAGCAGGGATTAGTACACAGGGAGATCTTAGCATTGAGTAGACAAGCTGCTTGCACAAACCATGAGCCCCAAACTCTTTAGGGTAGAATTTGACCACACAGCACCTATGAACATCAGAACATTCATTAGTGCAGGGGTCTTCAAACTGGACCCTTTTATGACTTGTGGACTTCAACACCCAGAATTCCTCAGCCAACATGCCTGGCTGAGGAATTCTGGAAGTTGAAGTCCACAAGTCATAAAAAGTAGAAAGTAGAAAGCTGAACAAAAAAACTATCCCGTGTTTCCAGATTCTGTAATATGTATTTATTTATTTATTAAACAAATTTATATAGCTGTAACTCATAGGTGACTCCAGGTGGCTTGCAACATTAAAAAAAATCCATATGAGAAAAATTACCCCAGACCTCTCATGAGAGCAATCACACAAATAATAATAAAGTTGGAAGGGACCCTGGAGGTCATCTAGTCCAACCCCCTGCTCAGGCAGGAAACCCTATACCATTTCAGAAAAATGGCTGTCCAGTTTCTTCTTAAAAACTTCCAGTGTTGGAGCATTCACTGCTTCTGGAGGCAGGTTGTTCCATTGATTAATTGTTCTGTCAGAAAATTTCTCCTTAGTTCTAGGTTGCTTCTCTCTTTGATCAGTTTCCATCCATTGCTTCTTGTCTTGCCTTCAGGTGATTTGGAGAATAGTTTGACTCCCTCTTCTATGTGGAAACCCCTGAGATATTGGAACACTGCTGTCATGTCACCCCTCGTCCTTTTCCTTAAACTAGACATAACCAATTCCAGCAACCGTTCTTTATATGTTTTAGTCTCCAGTCCCCTAATCATCTTTGTTGCTCTTCTCTGTACTCTTTCTGAAGTCTCAACATCTTTTTTACATCATGATGTCCAAAACTGGATGCAGTATTTCAAGTGTGGCTTTACCAAGGCATTGTAAAGTGGTATTAATACTCCACGTGATCTTGATTCTATCCCTCTGTTAATGCAGCCTAGCATTGTGTTGGCTTTTTTGGCAGCTGCAGCACACTGCTGGCTCATATTTAAGTGACTGTCAACTAAGACTCCAAGATCCCTCTCACAGTTACTACTATTGAGCAAGGTATCACCTGTACTATCACTTGGTTTTTCTTGCCTAAATGTAGAACCTTACTTTTTTCACCACTGAATTTCATTTTGTTAGATAGCGCCTAATGTTCAAGTCTTCAAAATCAGTGGTCTCTCATTGCCATCCTTAATTCTGAATCATGAGGACCATTGATACCATTCCTTCATCATCACATGAAGGGAGAGAAGGAGGATGAATCTTGTAGGAGTATTTAATTATGAGGCCAAGCTCATAACAGCCTCCAGTGTGAGAAGCACTAATGAGTGGTAACCAAGTCCGAGAAGAGCTCAGATCTTTACTATCCACCCAGAAGGTTAGTCCAGTTCTTGGGAACCACATTTGTGCCAGCTCACTCAGAAGTTCCCTCTTTTTTTTAACCTTCCTGAAGGCCAAATAGCTTCCTGGCTATAAAGAACACTTTACTTTGCTCATCCGTCATCTCCTCATCACACTTCATATATTCATATAAAATACATTTTCTGAAACACCTCCCTGATTCAGTAAAACTGGTGGTGGTTAAATGGATGGTAAGATGTGTTTCTTTTCATATTGACTGAGCCAGTGTCAGGGCTTAAATATTTAAGTCCCCATTATTCAAGTTCTGCATGCACATAGTGTCTCTCCTAACCAAAACCCAACACAATAGAAAAAAAACATTTAAACTGTGTGCATTGTGTTGTTTCCCTTTGCATAGGTCTTATGCCAAACTACATGATCTACTTTTTACACTTGAAGGAGATTAATAGCAGCTTGGTGTTGTTGAAGAATTTCTGCTGAAATGGAATTTTTCTGGCCAACTCAAGATGTTCAAGGGAACAGATCCATGTTTTGTTGGATCATGATAAGCCCTGCAGATGTTAGCCATATTTTTGGAGAATGGAGAAATATGGATAATCTGATATTTCTCTGGAATATTGACATAGGACATATCTGGGCTGCCTTAGAGTCAGACCCTTAATGCATCTTGTCTAATTTGAAGTAATTTGACTGGAAGCAGCTTCCCAAGGTCTCATATGAAAACTTTTCTTAGCTTTTTCTCTGAGATCTTATGCCAGATGAATCAGATTAAATAGTGGATTTTCTGCATGGAAGGCAATGCAATTACTGGTGGTTTATGAAGAAACAATAACCTTAGGTCAAGACAGCTTTAGATATGGGGATCAAGAGCTACATGCCAAGAAAATTATAATGAATTCATCTACTTAGTCATACCCATATCATGGTACAATCATGTATGACATTGGCATCGATCTATAAGAAGACAATTTTCTGAAATAATATGCCTCTCCATCCTAGTCATGAGTTCTAAGATACTTTAGTTGGATTCAACACTTCACATTACATCCATTTGTATTTCTGTAATGAAATTGCTTTAGTGTTTTTGTTTTTCATGACATGAAACTTTTTTTTCCAGCCCAAAATTGCTTTGTACTCAGAGTAACAGCCATATGATTCACCATGAAATGAAGTCTGGAAAATCATTTTGGATAAATGGAACTATAAATTCAATACTATTTCCATGACAACATAGAATAGATTGTAACACTGTGAACACCAGTAAAACCTTATAAATCATTCAAAACCAACAAGAAATCTGCAATACGTTTTCTATTTCAAAATATACAAGAGCTGTGAATTATAGCATTGTAGCTATTACCTCACTAGAAACTTAACTTTCATCTCTCTTTTACCTCTGAAAGTCTTGTATGGATCTTAAAATAATTCTTCCAAATGCAGGCCACATTGATTGGAAAGAAAAATGACTTGTTACCTTGTAAGATTAACATGCTAAATCATATACATTTGTAGATCAGATCCTGCATTCTATGGGAAGAGATATATATGAATAGTATAAGTAAGGCATATTTGGTTTGGGCAGAAGCTACAAATAACAATTTTTGGAAGGGAGCCCTATAGTAGTGGGGAGTAGTAGATGGAGTTTAAATATATTCAACCTAATGTAGTATGCTTATATATGATGTACACACATACATACAGCCTACTGCATGCATGTTTATTATCTTAAAATGGAAAATATTCCACCAATTTTCAGTGATAATGGCCAGAGGAGATTTTTGGAGTCATTTTTCTCATTAAGCTTGTTTAACTCACTGCACTTCATACTATAGCATATAGTGGCACATTGGAAGACATTCAAAGAGTTGCCTCACATCCCCTCACATCACTATTGTGGAAAAGAAAAAAAAGTCTAATTGATTGGTATTGCAATACCAGGTGATGCACTAATTGAAGAGAAACAGCTAGAAAAAAATAACAAAATATCAACCAAAAGGGCCGCCCAGATACACAGACATTTTGAACTTAGTAGACCTGAATATTCTGATTTTGCCAAAACCCACCTTACTCAGTACTGCCTATATACTCAGATGTTACCTTACAGCTCTTAGCTCTTTGAAGATTAAAACAACAAAAATAATAATAATTAATAAATAATAATAATAATAATAATAATAATAATAATAATAATAATAATAATAATAATAATAATGGTGATGATGATGATGGTGGTGGTGGTGGTGGTGGTGGTATAAATAAGTTTTAAAAAGCCATTAGGAATAGCAGAAGGAATCGACAAAGAGTCCCAGAACGCTGCCCAGATATATTGTCTTTACACTAACCACAACACCAGGATTACAGCAGACAATGTTCTTAGTTACCATTAGAAAGTAATGGAATGTATATTCCTGAATGCCAAGATTAAGAAGGGAAAATGTGAATCATGCACCACTGAGTTTGATTTTTAAAAGGATGTTTAAACATATTTTCTTTCTTCATCCTGTCTAAGCCCAGGATGTGGCATAGAAGTCAAAATAAAGGTATTGTTAAGATTAATATCCCAGAACTTCATCTTTTTTTAAGCAAGCAACAGTTGAATATATTCTCCACAAATTTCCCACAGACTCATTTTGGAGTTACAGTGCCACATGAAGGCTTTCCTGCCAGGAAACAAATAAGCCTTCAAGCCAGCCAAACCCACAAAGAATATTACCTTCTTTGAGAAAAGGTAGATTCATGAAAAATGCCACAGCGGTATGAATATTTTGATAAAACTCAATGCTTTGGCAAGAAGGAAGGAGGTTAGGTGAGGTGAAAACTTGCCGTTGATGGAATCTGTCTCTAGTGTCAACAGAAACATGACTCAAAATACTCAAGACTCCTTTGAAAGTGTTCAATTCCTTACATGCCAAGCCTTTCTCAGAATTAAGAGGTTTGTCTCTGAGGGACACACCTCTTCCTAAAATGTCAAAAGGAGACAAATAATGTTTCCTGGAACAAAGGCACAGAAAGAATCCAGAGACTTGTCAATATATATATATATATATATATATATATATATATATATATATATATATATATATATATATATATATATATATGTGTGTGTGTGTGTGTGTGTGTGTGTGTGTGTGTGTGTGTGTGTGATATGTTAACTCTTAGATTACCTTGCTAGGCCCCAAACATGGGGCAAATCTTTATTTCCTGTTTTCAGCCTTATCTCAAAGGCCATCGAACAGGCTGTAGTCACACCAGACAGTTCTTTGTTAGTAATTTACACACACACACACACACACACACACACAGACATATATATATATATATGAGTCAAATTCTCATAAGGGTATGACTGACTGATGAAGACTAAAGAGTCAGAAATGCATCTTAGTCTCCTTTAATTCTTTGTTAGTAATTTACACAAATATATCTGTCAAATGCTTGTTAACTATTTTTAGATTACCTTGCTAGGCCCCAAACATGGGACAAATCTTTATTTCCTGTGTCAGCCTAACCTGACACACACACACACATACACACACACACATATGTCATATACTGTGTGTGTATATATATATATATATATATTCGTAGACTTTCACGGGTACAGGTATGTAGGTCTTGGCGTATTCGGGTCTTTTCCCATGTAAGATTGAGGGTGTCTTGGTGACGTTTCGACGAGGTCCCACTCGTCATCTTCAGGCTCACACAAGCACGAAGCCGAAGACACCAGCCTGAAGATGATGAGTGGGACCTCGGTGAAACGTTGCCAAGACACCCTCAATCTTACACGGGAAAAGACTCGAATAAGCCAAGACCTACACACACACACACACACACACACACACACACACACACACACAAAGACTAGGACAATATTTTTTCCTATACTTTTCTTTAAATAAATAACTTTCTGCTATCCACTATCAACCTCTTAACTTCAGGGCAATTATCTCAAGCCTGTTTATTCTTAGACTGGTCTTGAGTAGCATACTTAACATTGTTACATCACAGAATGATGGTTATTATTCTCCAAAGTGTTATTTCTCACCTAGGACTAACCCAGTTATGAGATATACAAGTAGACCTTGACTTACATCCATTTGTTCTTTGACCATTCAAAATTACAACAACAGTGAAAAAAACACTTGCTACTGGTCCCGGCACTTATGATTATTGCAGCATCCTCATGGTTACATGATCAGAATTTGGGCAAATGGCAACCAGCATGTATTTACAACAGTTGCAGTGTCCCAAAGTCATGCAATTGTCATTTGTGACCTTCCCAAACTTCCAACATGCAAGGTCAATTGGGGGGGGCTGGATTTGCTTCATGACTGCATGATTTACCTAATAACAACAGTGGTTTGCTTAACAATTGTGACAAAAAGGCTTATAAAATTAGGCATGACTCGCTTAAGAACCACCTGGCCCCAGTTGTAGAATAGAAAATGGAATGGAATGGAATGGAATGGAATAGAATGGAATAGAATAGAATAGAATAGAATAGAATAGAATAGAATAGAATAGAATAGAATAGAATAGAATAGAATAGAATAGAATAGAATAGAATAGAATAGAATAGAATAGAATAGACCAGACTATTTAGTCTACAGACCAGACTAAAGTGATGCAAATAAAATAAAATAAAATAAAATAAATGGTGAATTTAAAATGCTATACTCAAATGTTTATGTTCTTCACGAACTGCATTTTAGATCTAGGTCACGCACAATATACAGGCATAGTTTCACTCACAGTGTACTTGGTAGAAATGTTATTTGTATCTCTTGCAAACTGTTCTGGGCTTTGAGAAAGGGGTTATTATTGTCTGTTGAACTGCAAATTGTACGAGCAATTACAGTGAAAGAAGTTTGTGGGAAGAGTTATTTATCTTCAGCATTTGATTGATACTGGTCACAGTATATCTGTCTCTGCATTGACAGAATCATCATTTCAGTAATGATAGAACAAAATTCTAAATGGCAAGAAAAATATCTGTAACGAAGAATGTAAAAGGACAAAAGGTAATTGGATTTTGCGTGAGCTCTCTTTTGGTGACTATTTCAGATTTCTAATACAATGGAACAATAATAACAGAAGGCTAGCAGTTAAAAGAGAGTTCAGAGATGCCAGGCCTTTGTTTGTGAGTAGCGGTGCCTGATACCTTGAATTTACAATCCATTTTTTTCCAGACAGAGTAGCAAGGCCAGAAATGTGGACGAGAGCTGGGAATACAAATACTGCATGAAGGACTGAATGCTTGTTGTCCATATGACTGTTTCTCTGATTTGTGTATGTACTTTCTCTCTTCAGTAGATTAAGGGGAGCTACTCCTGGAGAATTATCTAGCAGGAGGCCTTGTCACCTCCCAATCTGGTAGCTTTTTATGGTACACGTCTGCACATGTGGCTTCTGTCAACCAGTTTCAAATCATAATGAGCTAAGAACTATAAATCCCTTTTTCTCTGACTTGAACCCTATCATCGCTTTGAGTTCAGGAACCAACTATCACACTTAAGATGCAAAGAATAGCCTGAGGTTTGTAGAGCTGAAGGTCAGACTAGATGGACGCCAGGGCATAAGATGAAGTCATTTTCTTTAGGAACCAGGAATGCAGGCAAAAATCAGGATTTATAACCAGATGCCAGAAGCCAAGAAAACAGTTGGCAAAGCTGAGGAACATTAGCAAGGATGATGTTGGCTGGTTGAAGATGAAGGTGATAACATCTTATAACAGAATAACAGAGTTGTAAGGAGCCTTGGAGGTCTTCTAGTTCAATTCCTTGCTCAAGCAAGAAACCCTATCTCATTTCAGATAAATGGTTGTCCAGTCTCTTCTTAAGAACTTCTGGTGTTGGAGTACCCCCAGCTTCTGAAGGTAAGTTGATTGAGTCTTTATTTTGCATATTCTGGAGGCCAGCCGTTCCACTGATTAGTTGTTCTAACTGTCAGGAAGTTTCCCCTTAGTCCTAGGTTGTTTCCCTCCTTGATTAGTTTCCATTCATTGCTTCTTGCCCTGCCTTCAGGTGCTCCAGAGAATAGGTTGAGTCCCTTTTAGATATTGCAACACTACTATCATGTCACCCCTAGTCCTTCCTTTCATTAGACTACTAGACATACCCAATTCCTGCAATGGTACTTCATCATATCTATTATTTATATCTTATCTTTTATTTTTACTTCAGTCTCCAGAGAGAACTTGGGCTTCTAACCTATCACCACTATCACCCACAAAAACAGGGAACGCATCACAGCATGCTTGTGAGTTTTAGCTCAATATTAAAATTGACTCAGTTCCCTTGGTTGCCAGCATTATCCCTTGTTTTCCTTCTTCTATGACTGGGTCCTGCTCTGATGACTTGTCTTCCTCTCCATGGTGTCTATTTCTTTTTTGGATATTTGTTTGTTTGTTTCTGCAATGTGTAGTCCACCCATTTATGATTTTACCATTGCTGAAGTAGATATACAAATTGAGACTTGTGTTTGCGTGTGTTTGGGATGAGAGGGAGAAGTAAAAACTTTGCAGCTGTTGAACTCACATAATTGTCTGAGCTGTTAATTATCCTCTACTTTAAAAGACCTTTTCTTCATTTGTGGAAATATCACGCATAAATTTGTATGAATGTCAGCTTTCTGGCAAACATCTTTCATTTTGCTGTTGGCCCTATACGCTTGTATGCAATAAATCTCCGTCAAGTGGCAGGTGGTAAAAAGTGATAGAGAGCCCTAATGAGACAAAGTGAACAGTGCCGTATCACTCAGCTAACTTCTTGCATGAATCACAAGATTATGCCTCTTCTGAGTTGAAATCCTGATGAGAAGAGATTTGGGATGGGGGATGGCAATAATATAGAAGTGGTTTGTCAGTAGCTTCTGCTTTTTTTTTAACACCCTAACCTAATTCACTATCATGTGATCTCCTGGTGGCCTCCCATCCAAGTACAAATTAGGGCTGACCCTACTTAGGTTTTTCAGAACAAACCAGGCCACACTTAATCTATATGCTACATTCAAACATTTGCAAAGAGAGCTTGATATAATTTTATACATTTTTCCTCTCCTTATTGAAGGAATTTCTCTCTTCGGCAAGTCTCCTGGAATGTCTTGCCCAAATACACTGTGGAAAAACCTGTGCAAAAATAGTCCCATAATCTGAGAAATAACGTAGTTTGCAACCAATGAAGCACAATCTTCATTACATAATCAAATAAACAAAGATGGACAAATTGTGGTCATTTTTTTCTACAGTCCTCAGTGTAACAACATATTGATAACGCGTAAGTAATCAATCAATGAATTAATTTTCAGTAGGATAAATGTATACAATCTAAGTTCATAGAGACATATGTTGCCTATGAACACTTTGGCTACGCCTCCTTAAAAACCTCTAAAATTTCTCACCAAGTAAATGTTTACATGAGGATATAATTATTAACTACATGATTATGTACTCAGATTTGTATCCAATTTCAATTACATATAAATAGCAACAGAGTCCCTTAGCAGATCATGGTCTGAGTGTGGTCCTACATCTGCCAAACAGTTGTGCCTAATTATGGTAAAGCAATGCTCAAATTTTGAGAATTGGTCCTCTGAAGTACTTGCTAACTTTTCTAAGTACAGATCCAGGCATTTTCAAAGCTAGTTTCTTCATGGATAGTAGGGAAGTTTTTGTGAAACATTCTAGTTCATCAGTTCATGAAATGACATGGCTTAGGTGTGTGTCCTATGGATTATAGCAAATTTAATAGTCTGCAAATACCACGGCATGGTCCTAATTTATACAGCATGCGCCACTAATGAAATTCCCAGGCAAAGTCATGTCATTTCATGAACTGATGAACTAGAGAGGGGCAGGAAAATATTTTGTCAATCTGTTGAAACTTCAAAAGAGTCTGGTCTGCACAGCCCACAAGAAAAATCTCATTTCTAGAAATGTTTCCAATTGTTTCTTATCAAATGTACATTCAGGTCAGTTGGGTCTCAGATCCTCAAAGTGTGATCCCCAGTTTCATTTCATCCCATGGTACTTCCCTTCTAACTCTGCTGTATTTCCATAGAATACTATTCAAAACAAATTGCTGTTATTTACTCTTTAATGAGTTCTCATACTCCTTTGCAACATCAGTTTTTTAAAAAAACAATTTGCAAACAGAATGATAAAAGCAGTAATTTAAGGTAATAAAAATACCACCATGAAAACCGTACTTCAGGGGAGGATGCTAACGCATCCAATCTTATAATCAAGTATCTTTCTAATCCCAATAATACCAAAATCTCCTAAGAAAATATCCAATTGGTTGGGAGCTCTGAAATGTATTTTATTTATTTAAATTGATTTATACGGCTGCCTATGAAAGGTCCGGTGGCGAAAGGATCATGAGAGACAGCAGGCTTGGTTCTTGAAAGTTTATTCAGGGAGAACACTGGACGGCTGACAGCGGGGAGGAATCCTCCTTTTATACAGGAGCTGTCAAACTTCTGCCCAATACGAATGGCGCGTTCTCCCGCCGCGGTTGTGGTGGCCAATCGGCTTCCGGCAGATTTTGACAGCTCTCGCGTTACTGCGCCTGCGCAACTCAGCCGGTGGTTTTGACAGCTGTCACTGTCAGCTGGCTGTCGCGCATGTGCGTTTGGCTGCTGGCGGCTTTTGACAGCTGTCAGCTGTCAGCCGGCCGCTGCGCATGCACGATTGGCTTGCGACAGCCTTTTGACAGCTGTCATCTGTCAAGCGGCTGCCGCGGCGCCTAATCCTTGGCGGATTTACCTCACGGGTTCAGAATGCTTAACTATAACGTTATAACAGTAATAACAATATATAACACCCCTTCCCCCCCTGTAACAATTGTGGCTAGACTGAGTTTTTTCCCTTCAGTTTGTTCCCGGCCCATTCAAAGTCTGCGAGGTAGGTGGGGGCCCTTGGTCCTGCTGGATCGGCGGAGGAGGGCCTCCCCCTGGACTTGTTCCCCTATTGTCTCCTCAGAAAAGGGTGGTAGCGGTGGTGAATCCCTATTCTCAGCTGGTGGAGAGCTGGGTGGGGGAGTCACAGGGTTCTGGATGTTTGGTGCTTGTGTGGAGGCGGGGGGAGGGATGCGTCTTAATGGCCTGATGGATCCTGGGACAGGAGATATGTCTTGGGGGTGGTTCTGGATCCCCCTGGACCGGAGCTGGTCTATATGCCTTCTGATGAGGTTCCCGCCCCCCTAAGTCCACAATATAGGATATGGGGCTGGTTTGTTCCAGGATGACTCCTTGGATCCATTTGTCTCTTCCCCCATAGTTCCTTGCCCAGACGAGTTGGCCGGAGGCGAATGTTCTAGGGGGAGTGGTTTGCTCCTCTTCGGCCGCTGGCCTGTCTGGGTGCAGTCTGTCCAATTTTGTAACTAGCCGGCGGCCCCAACGCAGTTCAGCAGGAGACTTTCCAGTAGTTGTGCAGGGTGTGGAATGATGAGCCAGGAGGAACTGTGCCAGGCGGCGGTGCCAGTCCCCTGTGATAATTTTGCGGAGGGCATCTTTGGTGGTCCTCACCATGACCTCTGCAAGGCCATTCGACGATGGGTGGAAAGGGGCCGACGTGACGTGTCTAATAGAGTTGTTCTTGGTAAAGATCTGGAAATCATGACGGGTAAATTGTGGGCCGTTGTCGGAGACCACGTCGTCTGGAAGGCCATGCGTTGCAAAAATTCCTCTCAACCCCTGTATGGTGGCAGCTGTAGTCATGCTGGTAACCGGGATGACCTCTAGCCATTTAGAGAAACTGTCTACAACTATGAGGAATACTTGTCCCTGAAAGGGCCCAGCGTAATCTATATGGACCCTGGACCAGGGGTTCCGAGTCACCTCCCACTTGTGTACAGGTGCCTGAGGGTGAGAGGGTCTGGTTTGTTGACATAAGTAGCACCCAGCCACGTGTGCTTCTATGTCCTTATCTATGCCAGGCCACCAGATGTAGCTGCGGGCCAATGCCTTCATTTTGACGATGCCTGGGTGACCATCATGTAATGTGTGTAAAGCCCTTGTTCTGTGCTTGGGTGGGACTATAACCCTGCTGCCCCACAGTATGCAGCCTAAGTGGGAGGACAATTCATGGCGCCTTGTGAAGTAAGGCTGGAAATCTGTGCCCGGGCTGATGGCCTGCCACCCTGATGTGACCCATGCCAATACCCTGCTGAGGATTTTGTCGTTATTTGTTGCTGCAGCAATATCTTTTGCTGACAGGGGGCACTCGGGTAGTTCCTGGATGGCTAGGAGGTGGCCTGCTGGGGCTGGGTCTGAGTCTGTGCTGGGCATGGGCAGTCTGCTTAGACCATCTGCGTGGCACATTTGCTTCCCTGGGTTATAGACCAGCTTAAACAAGTAGGCAGATAGGAATGTGGTCCACCTCAACATCCTGGGAGACAGGATTTGAGGGGTCTGTCTGTCCCAAGTGAACAGACCCAACAGGGGCTTGTGGTCAGTGAAAATTGTGAATGGGCGGCCGTATAGGTAGTCATGGAATTTTTTTATGCTAGCGCCTCTTTATCGATCTGTGGGTAGTTGCGTTCTGCCCTTGAGAGAGTTCTGGAGTAGTAAGCGACAGGTGCTTGTGTCCCGTCATTTTGCAGATGGCTCAGAACTGCTCCTATCCCATATGGGGAGGCATCGCAAGCTATGCACAGGGGGTTGTTTTCCTTATAATGGGTGATTGTTGAGTTGTTTGAAAGTAATTATTTAAGTTGCCTAAAGCTGTTTTCGTGGACTGAAGTCCACTGCCATGGGGCTCCTTTGTCCAGCAACCTGTGGAGTGGCTCCGCAATTGTTGCCTTTTTGGGGAGGAAGGCATGATAAAAATTCAGGAGCCCAAAGAAGGCTTGAAGCTCAGTTTTGTTTTTGGGGGCTGGGGCAGCTTTGATGGCTATAATTTTTGATTCGGTGGGGTGGATTCCCAGAGCGTCTATTTTGTAACCTAAAAATTCAGTGGAAGGCACACCTATGGAGCATTTCTCCCATTTTAGCTTTAGACCTGCGGTGCGGAATCTGCTGAGCACCTCCTGCAGTCTTTCAGCTAAAACATCCTCAGTTTCCCCTGCGATCAATACATCATTGAAATAGGGGCAAACCCCAGGAATTCCCTTAAGCGTTTTTTCCATGACTTCCTGGAATATGCCAGGAGCCACTGAGATGCCGAATTGCAGGCGTGTTACTTTAAAAGACCCGCGGTGAGTTACGATTGTTTGGGCGTCTGCCGTTTCCTTGGTGACCGGGAGCTGCAGGAACACATGCGCCAAATCAAGCTTGGCAAAAATGGTGCCAGACTTGATTTCAGAGAGGACGTCCTTAACAGCGAGGACTGGGTAAGCGTGGGGGCTTAATGCACGGTTGAGGGTCGCCTTGTAGTCATCGCAGACCCTCACCTCTTCATTAGGCTTGATTGGGGTAACTATAGGGGTTTCCCAGGTTCCCCCGTCCGTGGGTTCTAATACTCCTAGTTTAACCAGCCGGTCCAGTTCACTCTCAATTTTCCCCTTGAGAGCGAAGGGGACCCTTCTGGCCTTGATTCTGACAGGTAAGACCTCAGGTTTTAGCTTCAGGTCTATCGGGGGGCTGGTGTATTTACCTAACGAGCCATCGAACACGTCTGCAAATTGTTTGCAGACTGCTTCAAGGGCTCGGGTTTGTGTAAGGTTAGTGCCTTCTAATCGAATTCCAAGGGCTTCAAACCAGTCAAGGCCAATGAGGCTGGCCCTAGTCCCTTTTG
Source organism: Vipera berus (assembly GCF_964194415.1). NCBI lineage: Eukaryota > Metazoa > Chordata > Lepidosauria > Squamata > Viperidae > Vipera > Vipera berus. Next base: position 258,461,654 of record NC_138203.1, read on the forward strand.
TGACCTGGGCAGTGAGTTCCCTGTGGAACTTTTTGAATTTGACCCTAAGATTGGTTTGTCCCCTTAGCTTTATAGGAGCCCCTTGGAAATCGGCGAGCAGGATTCGGGAGGGCTGAAGGGGAATTTGACGCTTGCTGCGGCATCTGATTCCCTGGAGGGTGCCCCATGATATAATGGAGACTGAGGACCCCGAGTCCACCTCCATTTCACAGGGGACCCCTTGTAATCTGACCCAAATTTTCACTTTTGGTCTTAAGTGGTGGATGGCTAGGGAGCCCTGGTCCGAGAGTACAGTTAGAACTGAGGGCCGAGGGAACTCCTTGGGCTGGGGGGGTTTGTCCTACCTGGCGGCGATGCCTCTAATTCGTGGAGGTTCTCCCGGTTCTGGCTGCGGCACACAGCGCGGATGTGTCCGGTCTTCCCACATCTGTGACACTTGGCATTCCTGAAATGGCAGGTGGCTCTGGCATGTGACCCGCTGCAGCTGGCACACCTTGACCTTGCGCCGGGGGGGTTGAGGTTTTTGTTAGCGGTCCCGGGTCTGTCTGGCCTTCGGTTTCCATCGCGACGTGTTTGGAACTTGTTGAACCTTGGGAGGATGGCGTCGACTCCAGTGTCATCCTCAGGTTCCGTGTCATGTTCTCTTATGCTGTCTTGGTGGACCGACCCGTTGGGACCACTGCCAGGCGAGGACGAGTCTTCCCGGTAACTGTCCTCATACGCCATAATCTCCAGAGTGACTTCAGTGAGGTCCATCGTTGGTTTGGCCACAATCTTCCGCTGCAGCCGTTCGTTCCGCAACCCGGCTATTATTTGGTCGCGGACCCTGTCCTCTAGGTCGGGTAACTGGCATCTGCGAGCGGCGTGTCGAAGCCCCATGATGAAGGCTGTGGCTGACTCACCCGGTTGCTGACATCGGCGGGCGAAGTTTAGCCGACAATATAACTCTGACTGCCTAGGCATGAAGTGTTTGCTGAGGCGATCTGTCAGTTCTGCGTATGGGATGGTGGCAACCGGGTCCAGGCTACAGAGTCCAACAGCAATATCGTAGACTGCTGGCCCGCTGAGGCATAGTAATGCCGCAGCCTTAAGGCGGTCTTCGGTGATTTTATTCACAAGGAGGTAGCCTTCGACCTGCCCCCAGTGCGACTCCCAACCTTCTGGGTGGCTGATGTCGAACTCTCGAATGTGACCGAGATTGGCCATGCTGTCTGGGTCCGCGGTTCTGCCTTGACAGAGTGAAAGGTTCCCTTTCCCCAGCCAGTGACTTCAGCAAGTGACTACAGCGGCTGGCGGAATTGGTACTCCTTCCTCGGTTCGTGACTTAGCTCAGTGACTTAGCTCTGAAGAGACCGCGTATCCCACCTTCGTCGCCAAGTGAAAGGTCCGGTGGCGAAAGGATCACGAGAGACAGCAGGCTCGGTTCTTGAAAGTTTATTCAGGGAGAACACCAGACGGCTGACAGTGGGGAGGAATCCTCCTTTTATACAGGAGCTGTCAAACTTCTGCCCAATCCGAACGGCGCGTTCTCCCACCGTGGTTGTGGCGGCCAATCGGCTTCCGGCAGATTTTGACAGCTCTCGCGTTACTGCACCTGCGCGACTCGGCTGGTGGTTTTGACAGCTGTCACTGTCAGCTGGCCGTTGCACATGCGCGTTTGGCTGCCAGTGGCTTTTGACAGCTGTCAGCTGTCAGCCGGCTGCCGCGCATGGGCGATTGGCTTGCGACAGCCTTTTGACAGCTGTCATCTGTCAAGTGGCTGCCGCGGCGCCTGATCCTTGGCGGATTTACCTCACGGGTTCAGAATGCTTAACTATAATGTTATAACAGTAATAACAATATATAACAGCCTATCTCACAGTGCATACAAATTATGCTGTGGCTCAGGAAGCTTGAAATATATTTAAATCCTGACAATGAAATTCAAAACACAGATCATACATAACAGATTGCCGTGATCTTTGGACATTATATTGAAGTGTATTCCATGCCAGTGTTGAAAGGCTGACTTCCTTTTATACATATGTATTAAAAACACTGTAAACTCACGTAATCTCATGGTCATATGATTTTGGTGGACCAGCACAAAATCTCTCAGGATGTCAATAACATCACTGCAGTTTCATCAAATTTCAAAGACCTACTGTAAGGTCCTGCCTCAGCTAATTCTCCCAAGAAAGCAGAACTCTTGAAACTGGCATTGTTTCAAAAGGGACTTTCATTGAGAGGCAGTGAAAACAGGAAAGCTAGGCAAGATCTGAATAATTCGTGTGAAACATTACATTAAACCCCTCTCTTCAAAACCCTTCCAAGGTGCCCAACTGTTCAGTCCAAATCCAGCCAATCCACAGGTGTGAAGGTCTTATGGGAAATGGCAGTTGAAGGAGTGATAAAGCTCTGTCCCCAGGCATTGCAACCTTTTCTCAGTGGAGCAGAGATAAGGCAGGTGGCCTTGGGCACATTCCTCCCCCCTTTCACACCCAAGGGGATACATCAAAAGTTGAAAGCAAAAGAAACACATCCTAGAGCCCATGACCTCCCCCCTAGCATTAGACTTATATACTGTTCCATAGTGCTTTATAGCAAAGGTCCCCAACCCCCAGGAACTGGGCCATGCAAGCAAGCAAAGTCTGACCTGTACACATGTGGGATCCAGGCAGCGCACAAATCCATGCTCCCAGTCCACAGAAAAACCACCCTCCATGGAACTGGTCCCTGATGCCCAAAAGGTCGGGGGTCACTGCTTTACAGTCCTCTCTGAGTGGTTTTTACAATGTCAGCCTATTGCCTCCAACAATCTGGGTCCTGATTTTACTGATCTTGGTAGGATGGAAGGCTGAGTCACCCTTGAGCCTGATAGGATTGAACTCCAGACGTGTGGGCAGAGTTGCCTGCAATAACTGCATTCTAACCACTGCGACACCAGGGCTCCCGATGATGGTATTGAAACCCAAAATTGTGGCCAATACCTCCTTATTTACTCCCTTTAGCTTGGCCAGGATAGATGCCACATTCCAGAAAAGAGGGTTGGTTTGCCTGCGGGATACTTCATTTATAACCAACTTTGTTACTTTGGTATAGGGACGCGGTGGCTCAGTGGGTTAGGACGCTGAGCTTGTCAATCAGAAGGTCGGCAGTTTGGCGGGTCGAATCCCGAGTGCCGCGTAACAGAGTGAGCGCCTGTTACTCGTCCCAGCTTCTGCCAACCTAGCAGTTCGAAAGCACGTAAAAATGCAAGTAGAAAAATAGGGACCACTACGGTGGGAAGGTAACAGCGCTCTGTGCGCCTTTGGTGTCTAGTCATGCCGGCCACATGACCATGGAGACGTCCTCGGACAAGCGCTGGCTCTTCGGCTTTGAAACGGAGATGAGCACCGGCCCCTAGAGTTGGAAACGACTAGCACGCATGTGCGGGGGAACCTTTACCTTTTACCTTGTTACTTTGGTAAACAGAAGCTTCTTGTAAGCTGAGATGTTTGCTTTGGCTCAGCACTAATGACTGCAAAGCTGCACACACGCCTAGCTTCAACTTTCTACCGACCGGCCTTATACAATCAGGGCCTTATCGGAATAATCAGGAAAGCAGCTTTCCAACTTAATTGCCAGACTGTTGGCATTTGAAGCTGCTTATGCTCGGCCTATAATGTCTACCAAGAGGAGCATGCTGTTTTTCTTGTTTACTTTAGGCAAGTACAGAAAGAAAGGATCAAGGGCCTGAACAGCCAAACTCCAGGAGGCGACAATAGAGCACCCTGAATAATACATAAAGCAGCTCTACTCTTATCCCTAAAACCACAGGTGTGAACCAGATGTCACCCTTATCTCCTCTCCAGATTATAGCAAACAAAATCCCTGCTTGCTGCATACAAATTATACGGTAGCTCTCAGGAAGCCTGAAATATATTAAAAAGCCTGATGCTGATGTTCAAAAACACAGGTAATAATCACCAGCAGACTGCCAAGCTCTTTGGAAAGTATGTTCAAGTGTGTTCCATATCGGCCTTCAAAGGCTGACTTCCTTTTTTTTTTTGCTTTTTAAAAAATTGGTTCTGAGAATTCCGTCTGTACAGGTAGTCCTTGATTTACGACCCCAACTGACCCCAAAATTTCTGCTGCTAAGCAAGGCAGCTGCAAAGTAATTTTTGCCGATTTTACCACCTTTTTTTTTTTGCCACTGTTGTTAAATGAATCATGTGCTGGTTAAAATGAATCCGGCTTTCCCCTAATTGACTTTTCCTATTGGAAGCTGGCTGGGAAGGTTACCAATAGTGATCAGTGCTGACCCCAGGATAGGCAAACGTCATAAATACAGGCCAGTTGCCAAATGCCCGGATTTTGATCAGGTGACCATGGGGATGCTGCAATGGTCGTTAAGTGTGAAAAATGGTCATAAGTCACTTTTTCTTTTGAATGCCATTGAAACTTCAAATGGTCACTAAAGGAATGGTTTTCATTCATTTCATTTTATTAAATTTTAAGTCAAGGACTCCCTGTAGTGCCTGCAGAGGCCACAATGGTAAGGTAAACTGGCTAAAAACTGAGCAATAGTGGGGAATTTCCCAACAAGCTCTTGTTTCTTTCTACTTTACTACTTTTGCTATTAAATAAATAAAATGAAACACTAATGAGCCAGCCTGACATTTTGTTTTCTAGCAGCAACTGTATTCTGATGGGGCATCCATAATTTAGTTCAGACCTTGTAAGCAACGCTAGCTGCTTGCCACAGACAATGCAAGGTTATTTTTTGTGTATCTTTGCCACTTGGCTCTTGTCTTTATTGTAACTTGCATTGATCACTTCTTCTTCTTATAATATTTGCTGTGTTGAAGGTCTAAAGATTAGGTACCCAGACTAGGCTTCTGTTTGAAGCAAGCAAGGGGAAAAAACAAACAAAAACACATTATGCAGGAAAGGCTTTGGTATGCTTCCTCCAAAGTAGATTGCCCTGCCAAAATGCCAAATCAGAAACGAAGACTGACTATATTTACACAATTCTTCAATCTTTTTCCTTATCTCCTTGCAAAAGTAGTCTCTTGGAGACTCAGGGTATTTATTAGCAAAAAGGTTATAGCTGCTCAGTTCATTCAATATTTATTTTTCTCAAAAGATGATCCAGGAAATGGACAGGGATCAAATCCCATTTTCAAAAACGTGGCCCTTAATTAATTCTACTCTAACTCTCCTCCTGACTCATCCTTCACCCTGGTCTCCAATCTATTGAAGCGGAAGACTCTATTCCCAACTCAGAGGATGTTTTCCCAACTACACAACATCCTTTTAAAGACAGACTCTTTTCCTTCCCCCACCTTTCCCCAGATGTGATACCTTGCATGGGTTTGCTGGCTTAAAACTGCCTTCTCGGGTTACTAAAATTTACATAATTGCTTTTTCATTTTTAACTGGGGAACTCAATCCAAAGAATGGCTGTCTCATTTTCACGCAAAAGGAAACTACCTTGTAGTAGCCGTACAGGGTCAGAATGACCCATGAGCTCAGTCTGAAAGAAGAACAGATGTTTTCCTGTGCCATCTGGGAAACACATTTATCCTTTAGGATAAATACTTCTTTTCCTAAAATCTGCATTGCATGGACATACCCTGCACTACAACTGGTCAAGGAAGTTCCTCCAAAATGAAAATGGCAGAATAGGTTTTTGAAGTAGTAAGCTACCCTTTTTTTCTATGTTTCCAAAATTACCTTTCTTGTATCCTTTTCATTCCAGCTGCAGGTAAAGAAGTGTGTGTTTATTATAAAAAAAAATGTACACCTCACCTTCCATCTCCAAAGTGGATGGATAACAGCCTTCCATGTGTTATCCTTACAACAACAACAACCAGATAAAGCCGTATAAGTTGATGGATGTTACAGGTCAGGCCAAGGGCCTCACTGCTGACATGGGATCTAAACCCAAGTCTAGTCTAGCCACAGACTCTCACCACAGTGCCATTCTCTGCTATTATAGACAATTATTTTTCTCACAGGCCATAAATACAAGTTAGGGGGAAGGGAAAGATGCCAAGAGATCAATGCAGTCCCTTCCCATCAGTATCACGTCAGCAGTGTTTGAAGCTAGTGGAGCTGAATCCGAACAGATTTCCCACAGTGATTATGAAGTTCCAAAATGAGGTTACTTTGTCCTACTTATAATTCTATATAAGAAACTGTTTTGGGGAAAGCATGATCTTGAGAAGAGGACTATTAGAGAGAAGAGACTGGTTTAAGCTGATTTGGAGAAATCATCTGAGGGTTTTTAAGAGCATTTTACTCTACCCTACTAGCAATAAAGACCTTTTTAGGAATTGTTTCCCTGAGTTTGCCAGCCTCTCTGGACCTGATCAAGAAATTCAGTCTTGAAATGTAGACTGAAATCACTTCTACCTTCCTCTCTGATTTACAAAAAGACTGGAAATCAGATGGACTTCTCATAACCTTTCTACACTGGATTGGATCAAATCACATCCACTTTCTGTAGAAAGAAGACAGAACTGGGCCATCTATTGACTCTGATCTTTTGATTCCTGCCATATTTACCATTCTTGAGCTATTTATTAAGGTTAATATATCAAGAAGGCCACAGGTTGAATTTTCTTAAAACTTGAATATCGTGCTGAACTACTCAAGGTGTTTTTATCCTCGGTGAATTACTGGAGCACATAGCATATTAATTTCTTCACAGTCAGTAGAGTTGGCACTAATAAGTACTGACTGGCCTGTTCTCTTGAGTTACCTAGATAATGCTGAGACAGGAACTTACATGTGAATGCTATTAATGGAAATGTACTATAATTTTAAATATCCTTGTGTAAAAGTTTTCCTCACAAAAGTCTCTTAGTGCTTAAATACTTCATTCACTGAAGGCATTTATAAAACAAGGAATGAATTTTCAAATGCATGTCTTTGAGTAATAACCCTCTTGAGACAACACCAATTGCTAAATATTGCCTCAATTTAATAGCACACAGCTCTTAGGAAATGAAAAAGAATCGAGGTCTATTAAATCATTCACAAATGTAACAAAGATTATGATAAATATTGCAGGCTAGGCTTTAGTACTTCACTGGATAAGAAGTGGAATTATTTTGTCTCACCAGTCATCAGACATCTCATAAAATGTAATTCAAAAAGAATAATGAAAGAATAATCAGGAAATTCCTTCCTTCAGAATGGAGCAGCATCAATATAATATATAATATAATATAAAGAAATATAAAGACTATAATATAAAGAAACTGCATATCTTGTTTCTTTGTGCATTTTGTACACCACATAAAGTGTGAAATCCAATTGAGGCCTAGATGTACTTCCCTGATGACCATAGAAATACTGAACAAGGGTATGCTGAGAAAAAGTAGCCTTGATCCCATAAACTCCTAAAAAAACCTTCTAAGTCTGTGATTAGCAGTTCTACATATAGAAGGCCAAACTCTCTGGATACAACCTCCGAAGAGGGTGTATCTGGCACTCAAAGTCATACCACACTATCTGCAGAATGTGATCTCTGGTTATTAGCTACATATATGTCTTAAGGATCTTAACTTTAACCAGCAATTGCCAACTGCATTTTACAAACGCAGTGATAACCTATTTCAATGTTCTACTTTCTCTGCCTCCAAGTTATCTGAATTAATTTACAAAACATAAACAGGAATCAAACCAAAGTTCTATCATTAAATCTACAAACTAGAAGAAGAGGCAAGGAAAACACACACACACAAGAATATAATTGGCTATTCTAAGATACAGAATATTCAACACAATGGTCTTTGATCTACGAATGTTCTTCTTGATTTTTGACTAGTGTTCTTTTCCAGGACTCATGTGTAAGGAGTAGTCAACAAATAAACTCTCCTGAAGATCCTTACTCCTATCAATGTCACTCAAATAACATTAAGAGAGAAGAATAGCCTTGCGATTCTTAGCCCTGAAGGTTCATTTTAGATCACCATATTTGTAGCTCACATTAGCCAACCGGATGCCTTTGTGAGGTTCATAAGCAGGAGGTGAAAAGCTACCTCTTTTCCGATCATTGCAGCTGTTATTCAGAGACTTGGGTGTAGATTTGTCCTCCATCAGTGTATCCTTTTCTCTGTTACAATCTTCATAAATAGACAAGTCCCTAACACCTCATGTGTGTTCTGTGTTGCATAGAGGCTGATGTTATCCAAGTGACTCTTGCAAAGTTCTGGATGCAGGATCATGAAAGGCCAGCAGCTCATACAATATAAACCTCTCTAAAGTGTTTGTCAATGCTTTAGCAACTGATTTTGCAGCCACCATCACAATAATTTTATTCCATGTTGACTGTAATCTATTCTCTGCTATTGTTTCATTCTCATGTTGATGCAAGCAAGATGTAAACACCAGGAAATTATTCAAGCTTACAAAAACACTAGAAAGAGTCTTCCCTAAGTAATTCTTTTCATAGCTTCAGAAAGCTGTCATAACCTTAAAACAGCATCTACATGAAACACACAGAAATCAAATAAAGCAGTAATTTTCTTTTGGTACAATTAATGTTTTGTGATTTATACAATAACAAACTGTCAAATCACGAAAAGCAGTGCTTTAAACAATTAGGGTTTTATTTTTTGAACACGGCATTACATGTGATATTTTTTCTTCTCAAGTTTCAAATCCACTGCTGGAGGGTAATGAAAGAATTTATTCTACTGCAAGTACAACTGTTCAGAAGTTCAGTGCTTGGAAAATACTCTCAGGTGTGCTGGATAATCCTTTCTCTGCTTTTTTCAGAACTATTTATCCTCAAAAAAGGAAGATAATTGCTAGGAGGTAAGTCGGTCGAAGCTTACAAAAATATGGCCTTATTTGAAACACAAAGCAGTTGATAGCGCACAATATTGCCAATGCTTCAAATGTTATTCAGTTGCTATTTTATTATTGGATTGCCTATCCTTTCAGTTGTTTTGGTTGGTAAGTGACAGGACTGCATTATACAACTATCAGATCTGAATTGCAAAATTCTGTACAATTACTGCATGGAAGGAAAGAGTGAGCATTTTCTCCTTGCTATCCTGTTCTAGTGATTGTCCAGATTTTGTAGGCAGGTATGGCAGACCCCACAGAGTCTCTTTGGACTTTTAAACTGCACAATAGAATCTCCCATATACTGGCTCCATAACTGAAAAATAATTTAGGATTGGGGGAAAAACAAAACCCTATACGATCAACTAAGAGGAAAACTCATTTAAACGCAATGCCTTGCAGCAATTTATGAAACTCTATGTAGTTTCTTACAGGTTCAGGTTTAAATAACTTTTATTGATAGAGATTTACAGAATAGTGCTGCCAAATACTTTACATGATGGGTAGACTATCATTAGTTTTATATCTATGCCTGCAAGCCCCAACCTTTTTTGCGGGGAAGTGGGCAGTGGAAGACCCTCAGACGTTCTCCAGTAATATTGCCCAATAGACTAAGATCATAGTTTTCTACTATTTTGAGGTAAAAAAACCCACGTGAGAAAAGCTATAGTATGAGCTATAAAATAATCTTGCATTGCTTATGGATACTTTTTTTTGAACTTTCTAACAGACTGCCTGAACCATCATATAGTATTCAGAGATGTTCTTAGAAAAGAAAGTTATGACAGTAACTTTGTGCTCATTGTGCTAGAAAAGTGTTTTTGAAATACCTCATTACCATTTTTATCATCGATGCCTATCTCTGTAAACCTAACCAATTGCTTGCATTGGTAAATATTACTTTATTTTGTCCTGGGTGATTTTCCTGCTTTTTAATCCCTGGAATTCATGAAAATTAAAGGGGAAAAGATCTGCAAAGTCAGCAGCAATTAATAATTTATGCTAAACCCTAACCAGGAAAGAAATAGTTTCTTCTTCTGCCTTCCAAGGCTGAATGTGTAACAATCAGTCTTGACGGTAGCTTCTGAACCCACAAGTTGTGGGTTCATTTAAATTTTCTTTACTCGAGTGATTTCCCAGTTGAGAAAATGCTATTTTTAATGAAATCGAATAACATTAATTGGTTGAGATGAGAAGCAAACTCTGCATTAAACACTGCATCAGTAATTCACATCTTTCCATCTGGGAAGCTTCGTCTAGAACAGGGGTGTCAAACTCAATTTCATTGAGGGCCGCATCAGCATTGCAGTTTCCCTCAGGGGGCCGGGTGAGTGTGGCCAGGGTGGGCGTGACCTGCTGGGTGGGCGTGGCTAGAGTGCATATGGCCTACTGGGTGGGCATGGCCAGCTCTACATCGTTCACATCAAGGGTGCCTATGGGGGCCTGGGAAGGAGTGGGACAGATCTGAGTGTCTCTGGCAGAAGGAGATGGGACCGGGGCAAGTGCCAACGCAGTGGGGGCCGTTCCCTCACTGTTTCCAGGATGGCTTTGCGGGCCACATGAAACCACTTTGTGGGCCGGATCCGGCCCCCGGGCCTTGTGTTTGACATGTCTGGTCTAGAACTTCAGGAAGAAGAAAGTGTCTAAACTAAAATAAAACTGACATTGTGTGACTATTAATTAAAAAAAACTGATCAATTTGAGAAAAGTATGGCCATTTATTGGGTGCATTTGCATATTTTTAATATCGAAGTTGCCTTCAATTGATATCATGTGCCCTATTTTTTCATGCATTTTATCTCATCTAAAAACAAAATGCACAAATATATCCTATACATTTTTTTGTTCTGCCTGTATAAAAACATAGGCTTTTGATTTATCCAGCCAAGTTGTGCTGGTTGTGTTTCTTAGGGATTTCACTGTTAGAAGTTTGCCCAGTCCAATTTCTGTTTGCAAAGAATATGTCTTCCTGAAACTATTCTGTCACTTACCATTTTAACATGAATACAACAATCAAGAAGAAGTTTTCATATAGACCAGGGGTGTTAAACCTTGGCAACTTTTAAGGCCTGTGGACTTCAACTCCCAGAATTCCTCAGCCAGCCATACTGCCTGGGGAATTCTGGGAACTGAAGTCCTTAAATCTTAAAGTTCCCAAGATTGGATCTAGACCAGGGGTGTCAAACTGCTGACCCACGGGCCGGATGTGTCATGAGGAAACTGCGCCCACCCCATTGCTGGCAATGGGGAAAAAGTTCCGATATGTCGCGCGACGTCACAAGTTTGACATGTCTGATCTAGACCATTTTCTTGAGCTCTGATTTTTTGTAACTCTCAAAGATATTCCCAAAATTATGTGACTGAAATGCAGCTTCTATAAAAACAATCTTAGAAGACTCTGAGCAGCTTAACAACATTCTCAAATGTTGAGTTAAATCACAGGAAATTGCCATTCTTGGTTTCTATTTCATCAAAAATGACAGTTTCAACAATATCAAGCCAATGGAATGGAATATCAAGATGATATCGTTGCACTTTGATAATATTAGAAGTTGTATTACAATTTCTAAACCTCACTATAAAGGCAAATTTAGACTGAATTCTTATGGCCCAGAATTTAATTTAACCTATCCTGTCTCAGAATAGCTTCTTCAATCTGTCAAAGAATCTTGAAATGTAGAGGTCAATCAACATTCTCACAATCTTCATTTCACCAATAAAAATGTATTTAATTTCACAATTTAAAAGTAGAAGTATACTTGTGCATTTTTCAGTGGACATTCTTAAAACTTTGATTTCAGCTCTATATGTATCCTTCCTAACCCATTCAATAATAATTATGAAACATTAATTATTACATGGAAATACCATTAAGGAAGGTAGTGGCATTGTACCTTGGTTACATTAATTTCCTTGACAGTTAATCTAAGCCAACATGCACCCGTAACTCCTCCCTTCCCAAATACTGTCATTCAGCAGCAGAGTTCATGGTTTGAGAAATAATTTTTTTCTGGTATAAGCTAGGTTGAGAAGGAGTAACTGACTCAGTGCCTTAATTCGGATTTGAAACTGACTGTTCCCCAGTCTTAATCCAATTCTCTCTACTTCACACTATAATGGTGTAACTGAAGAGGAAATGTGATACCTAGAGAATTCTGATACCTGTGTGTATATACACACATTTTATGTGTGTCCTTGTGTGTGTGTTTAAGTATGCTTGACTCATTTTACTCAAACAGCAAAACCTTAGCACAATTTTAATCGAAGACCAGGCTTAGGTAACAGGACAAATTCTTTAAATACTATTGTTAGAGAAGAGGTCCCCAACCTTTTGGGCACCAAGGACCGGTTCCATGGAGAGAGGTTTTTCTGTGGACCGGAGAGTGCGTGGTTTTGTGTGCTGCCTACATCCCGTGGATGGGTCTTTGCTTGTTTGTGCTGACCAGTTGCCAGCATGCCACGGCCCGGTACTGGTCCACAGACCGGGGGTTGGGGATCCCTGGGTTAGAATATATGCATGCAGGAAGATGGTGGTGTAACTGATTTATAGGTATTTTACAATAAGATTACTTACTAGCAGTAAAGCTGACCTATTCATTTTTTTTCTGCTCTTCTTGATCCCAGGGTATCAATATAAAAATGGGGAAAGCTTGTCTCTAAAATTACCCCAGTATGTAAGAAACATATTCTACTGAAAGAAGATCTTCTATCTTGAAGGTTATAAAGGGTGGAAGGAGACACTCCTGGGAACATGTGGCTTGTGAATCTCTACCTTACTTCTTGGCCATATCACTGCAATCAGAATTTTTATTTTCCCCAGTGAAGTGTTGCAGATGGGTGGCTCTCAATAAGATGACATCCATGCATTTTGCATTTCTAGATTATATAGGAGAAAGTTGAGGAGGTGGTAGGCTGCTCATTTTGGCAGCAGCCAAGTCTCATTCTCAGAGTAGGTTCCAAGCTAATATTTTATATATATATATATTTTTAAAAAGAATCTGAAATAAAATCATAGGACTAGTGGTATTTCCTCCCATTAATACTAAATAAATATAAAAGCGTAATGTAAGGAAACTTGTATTCTCTGTCCTCTTCTAAAGAAAAAGATCCAAGAGAAAATGGAAATGAGTTTGCCATTTCCCTGTGCCTCCTGGATATCAAGTGATACTTTTGGAGCATAGCACTGCTTCCTTCACTTTTTGAATGCAGACTTCAAAATAAACAATTTTGGGATGGAGTAGAAGAAGGAGAAGTTCTGTGCTATATACCTCCTCAATAAAAAGACGTATCAGAGAGTGTCCTTGGGATAAAATGGCCCCAGGATAAAAATCATTCAACTTCAGCCCATCAATCAAAGCTGCAGATTCAATCACCACTGGTTTCTGACATTCCAAGAAGGGTCTGCTAAACACTTAAAACATACTCATTCATTCATTGTTTAACACAGAAATTTTAAAAATCCTTTTAATAAATTTCCATAGGATAGTTTAGAACCCGATATAACAAAGAGCACAGAAAAATATACTTTGAATGCTGCTACGCTAGCCGGTCCCATTTAAACATTTATACAGCTTTTCTCAGTCTGAGTTCTCCCAATGAGGGGTCCTTGGTGCTCTCTGAGCTTGGTTGTTTTCTTGCAACCGTTTCATCCCCCAAGCAAGGTAACATCCTCAGTGCCAATAATGATTGGGGTTTACTCTGGAAAGAAAGCAACCAAGCTCAGAGAGCACCAAGGACCCCTCCTATTGTTTGCTGCTTGGTGTTAATCTCTACTTATCTGGTGTGGTCTTAGAGGTTCTTTGGTTGGGCTGTTTCCTATTAGCTTGTTTGGCAATTCCTTGTCTGGGGTATTTTTTACTTCTTGATTATTGGCCTGATGTTAATCTTGGAGTTAATGTATGCACCCCCACCAACACTGACAGGGTTAGCTACTGCAATATGAACTGAGTACAAACCCCACTCCTTACTAGCACCGATGATGTTACCTAGTAACATCATTCATCATTACTGTCAGAATCCATTTATATCCCATTCCTAAATCCCTATCTGTATATTCCCAAATCTCACACCCCTCTTTCTGGATTCTGCCATTCCCAAGGAGGAGAAGAGAAAATGTTAATTGGACATCCCTATCCATTAGGTGCAAGGTTGTTTATTCAGCCTGCCTGGAGGCCATCATCAAGGACCAGGGGAAGAGCCTTTGAACTGAGAAGAACAAAGAAAGAGGGCGGGGGAGAGATTCTGGTTTGTATCTCCGATTAGAATCTGAAAGGAAGGAAGTAAATGTTGTAAAGGCATGAAAGATCCCTCTTCCCATGGAAGGTTTTGACACCTGAACCTTAATTGATCCGGGACTGACCAAATGGACTGAGGGGTGGGGGTTTTACTGGGGGACACTTTAAAAGTATCAGTCTGCAACACAGTTTCCAGATCCTGTCTAGATTTCCCACTGACAATCATGTTTTAGTAAAAGTTCCTGCTTGGACAATCCTGTCTCCAAGAGTTCTTCTTTCCTAAGATGTGGATTGGGGTGGGTCCTGACAATTACCTAGTAATGAAATGTCTGCAAGAAAGCAACCAAGCTCAGAGAGCAGCAAGGACCCCTCATTTCAGCCCAGAGTTACCAATAGTCTCTTTTATTAGTTCTTCCAATGTATCGGTTGCGTGGAGGTTATGGCATTCCAGTGGCAAGAACTGCTGCTCTTTATCCACCTCGGCTTTGGGGCGAAGACAGTGCTAGCAAAGGCCACCAACAGTATCCCAAATGGCTGGACTCCCAGGAAAATAGTAAGTCTGTGTTGTGTCCCTGCTCTTCCACTTCAAAGGTTTTGCCAATTAAAGATATAGCCTCTTTTGGAAACCAAAAGCAGCTTGTGAATGCAGGGTGGGGTGGAGAGACCCATCTTAACACTTTTCCAGCTTGATGAAAACAAGGCAATTGCCACCATATACTTGCAAATTCAGCTGAAGAAGAGCATTCAGGTTCCAGCTTCTCTCCCCCCCCCCGCCTCCAATTTTTGCAGAAAATGCTTTCAGGCAGAACATCTGTTACTAAGCAGACAGCTCTTTTCCCTGAATGATTCCTATATTGGGCACAGCCATTAATCAGCACCTATGGAGACTAATATACCTAGACGAGACTGTGCACACACAGCTCTGAAGGTATACATTTCCATTCTAATTGTCCCTTTGCCTATTTATCTTTGTCTAGTAACCTGTGGACTTGCAGGGAGGGAGTGCCTCTTAATTACTATAAAGCTCTTTCTTTTGAAAAATCTAGGGATAGTGGTGGTGATGGTTGTAATAATCTTAATAATAAACACTCATATTTTCTTTATGGCCCTCTCGCTGCTGCTACACAGAGCACTGGCCTACACAAACATCAGCGCAAACTGGCCATTTTGAATTTGAATACATTTTTGGTTTTATTTCCTGGTTTTCATACACTTAGGATGTCTCAATCTTCTCCTCTACATGCGCCCCCACCCTACGAAGCAATCTTGCATATTCAAACATTTATTTATCATATTTAGAAACCACCCATCTCTCTCCTTCCTTAAATTTTGGTTAAATTTAGTTAAAGAAAAATTAGCAAATTTCTTGAAGGTCCCATCTTCTTGCGCTGATATCTGATTACCACAAGTACGAGCCCTGTGCAGTGGCAGATAATACATATGTGTTTATTCAGAAATAAATCCTATGGTGTTTAACAGAAAAGACCTAGAGGAATAATACAGGGAAATGATAGGAACTTGCTTCCACACAGTATCTTGAGGAGAAAAAAAATCCTGGGATTTAAACCATTTTCACTATTCAGAATGCACATAAGGCATCTTTTTAATTATCTGTGACCACAGAGAACTTGGCAACATAAAAGGAAGTTTGGATATTTAGCTTAGTCTCGGATGGAATACCCCAGAATGGAATAGCAGAATAGGTGGAAAATATGATAGTAGGTAAACGAGGATCCTGATTTCATAACTCTGGCAATAATGCAACAGACTTGTAACCTAAGGCTTGAGAGATTCCTTTCAGATAGTCCTAACTGGATTATCACTAATGCTTACTAGTATCCTGAGAGAAATTCTCCCAATTTTAAATAATCCAATAGCAATTACCAACAGCTTTTCTTTTCACTGGTACAAATAATGATTTTTTCAGAGCTTGTCAATAATAGAGATAAAGATACGATTTATCTAAGAATGAAATGCATTCTTATGCCCGTCTAATGTTTTTAAGAGTCAGGCGCTATCCATACAATTCCAAATGAGGGACCAGGACTCTTACAAGTAGACATCCAGGAAAATGTATTTCTTGTTAGTTTTATGCAGCTGATAAATCACTTGAAAAATAAATGGAGACTAACAACCCAATCCTCTCTAGGAATAGATGCGATTAAACTCAGTGACACAATTACCCTTGGTGGAATCTAAAGAAGTAATATATAGTTTACTCTCTTGGTTTTAAAGCCAATCACAAATAACAGATTTAAACTAGATTTATATTTACCTGCTAGGCTAAAAGGTGCTGATCTGTTGATGAAGACACAATTACCTGAGTTTATGTACTATAAGTCACAACAATATTTTATAAAACACAGAGACTGAGTTTTGAGTGTGTGCAATCCCAAGCTTATTCTCAAAGAGCAAATAAATAATAAAGATGATTATGACTTAGTGCAATTTGTGTGCCAAGCCATATGCTGGGGTTCATTGACCGCACTCAGTAATAATGCGGTTCCTTGGTTTTAGCATCATGTAAAATGTCATCTTACAAAGTAAGTTTTATGGCTTAGTTTTATTTATGAACCTATGAACTATGACTTGTTTCATAGACCATATTTGGAATAAATCGTGGCTGTAAGTGACTTGTGAATGCGGCCATACAGCTGCACATATTTATTATTTATTCATTTTCTATACCGCTATAATCACCACAGACTTTCTACTTTCTGACATCAAGAAAACTACCTCTAAATATTTGTAGCTCAGGGCTGAAATGAGGGGTCCTTGCTGCTCTTTGAACTTGGTTGTTTTCTTGCAGATGTTTCATTACCCAAACTAGGTAACATCACCAGTGCTAGACTAGACTAGCACTGATGAAGTTACCCAATTTGGGTAACGAAACATCTGCAAGAAAACAACCAAGTTCAAAGAGCACCAAGGACCCGTCATCAAGAAATCTTCAAGGCATACCTCAAATATAGTAATACATATAATTCCTGATTGCATCAACTTCATCATCTAAATATTACCTGCCAAAGTTCAGTATTTTCCCAATTTCTGGAAAATCATTGGGGGTAGCTTTTCCATAAAAACACTGTTTTGTGGTCTCATCTACCGACCTCTCAAAAATGGGAAACCTCTCATAGATTTAGTCTAAAAGAATGTTATTGGGTGGATTGGTTCACTTGATAAAGGTTATGATGCCCATATTTAAAAGCCAAAGGATAAAGCATAGTACTTGGGAATTGCATCCAGGAACTTTGTAGTTAGGAGCACAGGACTCACTACACAGCTAATATGTGATTACAGTAATAATCACTGCATTTCACATCAATTGCAATTTTCTTCTTCAAGGATTATTTCCTTCTTCAAAATCTTCAAAGATGTGTCAAATGTCTTTGAACATTTGTCAATGTTCAAAGTCAAATTTGTCAAAGTGTCGAATTTATTGCTGGAGTCAAGGTATATGATGCTATGGGTATCAGTTCCTTTGTTCTGCATATGGGTTGTAATAAAAACGCCTGCCTGGATATCAATTCATACAGAAGTTAAAGTTTTGGTTACATTAGTTTACTGTTCTTAAACATCAGCCAGGATTATGACATTATATGATGATGCTAATTCAAACTGTGTTTCGTTCTAGGAGTCTGGGGAAAAAACAGATCTAGTTTTTAAGAAGGTATTGGACAGCCATTTGTCCAAAATGGTATAGGGACTCCTGCTTGAGCAGGAGATTGGAGTAGAAGATCTCCAAGATCCTTTCCATCTCTGGGTTTTTTTGTTTTTTTGTTTTTTGGGATTCTGTACTTCTTGTCCATTGTCCTTTACTACCCAAATAACATGACCTGGTAAAGTCAGTGATGGGATTCAGCCACTTCGCACCATTTCGGCAGAACCGGTAGCTAATGTTTTGTTGCCCAGGCCCAGAATGGACTTCTGGAAGCGGCATCCACACAGAGAACCGGTTGTTCACCTATTTGAATCCCACCACTGGGTAAAGTCTGTTCTGATTGTTTATAAAAGAACAGCATCATATTTCAAGGCTCAAGCTGTACCATCCACTGTTTACAAAAGCACATTTGGGAAGAAAGCGTTCATATATTATTACATAAACTAAGCTTTTACCTTCTTTCTCTCCTTCCCTTATGGAAAAGCCTTGGTCTTACCTTTCACAGTGTGTTAATTAATTGCTTGCCAATTTCTTTTCCTCCCCCAGTAACCTATCATAAACCTTGGATGATATGCCAAGGAGAGAAAGCAAGCTGTACTTACTTTATTCCATAAAGGGTTTTGGAAGTCTGTAACACTGCAAACTCCTGGTTTATAAAGGCTTGATAGAATCATGATCAAATAAGTAAGCCAACCTGTTCTATAATGTTTCATCTCAATCTTTTCATGCATGACCATTGGGGGAGCAAGTGATGAAACAGGCATGACGCCGTGATGCAAATAAAGGATGCTACTGATATATAGCAACGGTTTGTATGTATTTACTTAGATGTACCTTCCTTCTTCTCTCAGGTTGTCAAGGAGAAATACATAGTACAGCATTCCATTCCCCCAACATAGTTAGGCTCAAGGAAACTGAGAGTGAGTTGGGCAGCCATATAAATTTTCATTAATAAGTAAGTAACAAAGCAAGTTACCCAGTGAGCTGAGGGTAGGCTTCTGTCAGACATTGGGGTGCACATATGGAAGGGCAAAATTTGACTCTTGACATCCCCAAGCCAATCTCAGCATTTTGACATAATCTCAATTTGGATCTCATCTTCTCACACCCTTATCTTCCCTCTGTTCCTTCACAACCCAGTACTTAATTTTGTGAATTTCTGGAGACAAAATTAAGGAAGAAAAAACAGGTGACAGTTGATTTAGGCAAATCTTAGTACTGCTTGGACTCACTATTTTATGTTCAATACCACAAAACTGGATTTCTCTTGATCACAATTTGGTCACTTCCCAAGAGAGTTTGTGCAACTTGTGCCATGGCAATACCACCAAGTCATGTGGTATGACAGATTTCATTTGAACAATTGTGAGCTTGCAAAAACGTATGTAGTTTTACAGAAAAACTACAGTACATGCCATTGTTCAGCTACTTCTGCAATTATATCTTTCTATTGAGCCATGGCAGTGCAATGGTTAGAATGCAGTATTGCAGGCTGACTCTGCTCCTGATCAGCTCAAGGTTGACTCAGCCTTCCATCCTTCCAATGTTAGTAAAATGTGGAGCCAGACTGTTGGGGACCAATATGCTGATTCTGTAAATCACTTAGAGCAGGGGTATCAAACTGCCAGCCCACAGGCTGGATGAGTCACCTAGAAGCCACGCCCACCCCATTGCCAGCAATGGCAAAACTGTCCCGATATGTTGCATGACGTTACATGATGTCATGAGTTTGACATGTCTGACTTATAGGGTACAATAAAGCACTATGTAGTGGTATATAAGTCCAAGTGCTATTGCTATTCTATACTTGTGAAACAGAGTACCGAAACTTCATTTAGAGACCAGATCACGGGGAATAACAGAATAACAGAGTTGGAAGGGACCTTGGAGGTCTTCCAGGCCAACCCCCTGCTCAGGCAGGAAACCGTAGACCATTTCAGATAAATGGTTGTCCAATCTCTTCTTAAAAACTTCCAGTGTTGGAGCATTCACAACATCTGGTGCCAAGTTGTTCTACTGATTAATTGTTCTAACTGTCAGGAAATTTCTCCTTAGTTCTAGGTGGCTTGTTGCCTTGATTAGTATCCATCCATTGCTTTTTGTCCTGCCTTCAGGTGCTTTGGAGAATAGGTTGAGCCCCTCTTTTTTGTAGCAACCCCTTAGATA
This sequence comes from Vipera berus, assembly GCF_964194415.1. Lineage (NCBI taxonomy): Eukaryota > Metazoa > Chordata > Lepidosauria > Squamata > Viperidae > Vipera > Vipera berus. The sequence goes on from NC_138203.1 coordinate 258,481,538, forward strand.
TGGGAACACTGCTATGTCACCTTCTCTTCATTAAACTAGAGATACCCAATTCTAACAACTGTTCCTTGTATGTTTTAGCATCCAGTCCCCTGATCATCTTTGCTGCTCTTCTCTGTACTCTTTCTAGAGTCCAAACATCTTGTTTACATCATGGTGACCAATGGATGCAGTATTCCAAGTATGGTCTTATCCAAGGCATTACAAAATGGTATTAACATTCTATCCATCTGTTAATGCAGCCTAGGACTGCATTGGCTTTTTTTTGCAGCTGCAGCACACTGCTGGCTTATATTTAAGTAATTGTCCACTGGGACTCTAGGGAGTCACTGGTCTACTAGGGAAAAATGCATGCATGTTGTCCATAATTTGCAATAGCAATTAAGTGATTAAGCAAAGCAGTTATTAATTGCAACTATGTTTGTGATCTTACCTCAACTTCTTTTACTTTCATCTCTCTTGTAACTATGAAGAGTTGCTAAATGATGCAGTTGCTAAACGAGAACTACCTCTAGTTGCAAATGATTAGAAGCCAACAGCCACATTTGCAATAATAATAATAATAATAATAATAATAATAATAATAATAATAATCATAATCCAGAATTCTTCAAACTCCTAGTTTATTATTCACCAACCGATCTACCCTTGGTTCATGCTGCAGATAGGAGTAGTTCTACTAACCAGAAATTTACTGGGTGAAAAGACTTAAAACATACTTAAACTGGGATTCTAGGCTTTTCACTCTGGTAGTAAGTTAATAAGCCTATCCATAGCAGGGGAAGTGATAAAATGTTTGTCATTGTCAGTGACAATGCAACACAAACATTACCTCTTCTGGACACACATGTGATGATGCAACACAAGTATTTGTTTTCTGATATCCTTTTGGCATTGGTGCGGCTAGCTGAAGACATCTATGCGTGAGACCTTGAAAACAGGACTTTAAGCCATGAGAATCAACAAGCTGGAGTCCAGATGACTGTAAAGCTAAATCTGTCCACCCTATCACTTTCTGATAAATTTAAATAGCCCCATTAGCAGGGAGAATTAAGTAGAAGCAAATGTCCTAATTATTTTACAGTTCTATAACGAGTTTAAACAAAGTAGACACATTAATAATTTAAAACTGCCTAAAAGATAAGCACGAGGTAGGTGCATTCTCATAGCCTTTTTTCTGTTGATAATTTGTTACAGTGTGACACCAGGAGAATCCAGACCCCTTCATTGGCTAGTGATATTTAATTTTTACTCATCCTTAACTCAATCCTACATAGAAGTCTGGCATCCCATCTGAAATATGCATATTGGTAGGGGAAACTTTTCTGTTTCAAAATAAAAAGCTAATGTTCCACCAATTTCCACCAAAAAGACAACGCTCATTTGTTCGTTCTCGCAGGTGTTGTGTATGCAAGTCCAAGGTTAACCTTTAATTTGTGCAACCTGAACTAGAATTCCCCTGAGCTATTTTACCCCCGAGTTAGTGCTCTGTACTTCTGCGCTATGTAAAACCATGTTTTCGGAATTTGGCAGGCAAGCTGTTCTGTCTACCAGAATAATTTACAGATGGTGTCTATGTGACACAACATATTTATTGTGCAATATTCTCAGGCTATGTAATTTTCCCTATGGTTAACATTGCCTCGGCATTTGGCAAAAGGTAGATGAAATTAGTTACACTTCTGAAATTCTTCATTCACAAAACAGCTTCTTGAGGAGGGTGAAAAAAAACCCAACAGGCTAAATAACAACAATAAGAAGAAACTTCATCTTTTTTGAACTGCAAATCAAAATATACTGGATTAGATCATTGATTGTTGGTGCTATTTCTGAATTTCCATATGGTTAGTGTTCTTTGCTTATCTATAATTTCTGTAGACTATATTTCCTTCCTTTTTTTCCTTGAACCATCTCATAGCATTTGAACGTCTGATTATTTATGGCTTTTCCGGGATTGAGGAGTCAACAAAAAACATGTAGATAATCTTTATTTTACTTAGGTATTAAATTTATATCCCACCTTTATCACTTTATAGGTAGCTCAAGGTGGTGAACATACACAATACTCCTTCGTCCTATTTTCCTCACAACAACAACAACCCTTTGAGGTGGAGTTGGGCTGACAGAGAGAGGGACTGGCACAGAACCACCCAGCTGTTTTCATGCCTAAAATGGGACTAGAACTCACAGTCTCCTGGTTTCTAGGCCAGCATCTTGACCACTACAGCAAACTCTTTGTGTGTCTGTGTGTGTGTGTGTGTGTGTGTGTGTGTGTGTGTGTGCGCATCAGGTAATTGCATGCTTAAGCAAACCATTAACATGAAATCAGTTCCCTGAATCAAAATGACAAAATAACTAAATAAATCTAGAAAATCATGTTACATTTTCATTTGATAAAAGTTGGTCACAGGTTCATAATTCCTAGGGCTCTTAAGATGACAGAGAAGTATTTGATTTCTGAAGTTATAAAGCAGCTTCCCCCAAACTGATGCAATTTACCCCTCCTCAATTGTACTGGGACCACATCTCCAAGAACTGCCATCAAGCGCGAAGGCTGGAGACTCTGGGGTTTGCAGTTCTAAGCAGTTCTGAAACTCCTAGAGGGCATCAAGATAGGAAGGCTGCCCTAAAAGTAGGTCACATGTATTTTATCTATTTATTTTTTTCAGAAATGCAAAGCAACTCACAATATCATATTTGTTGTCAAGTTTCTGACATATGGGCTTTTCAAGTGACTCTGAGGCATTGTTTACCTTAAAAGTCCTTTATTAGCCTAATACACCAGCAAATGCTTGCTCGAAGGAAGCTGGAATCTGAAAACTCCGCCCCTTGCACAATATATTAAAACACAATTCTCCACCTTTCTAATTTTGTCATAAATCATATTCTCCAATTAATTTAAAGAATCAGTTTCCCTTCCATTAGGAACCCCGCAGAGGTCTTATCTTCTTTAGTTAGAGATGGCCTTGAAGGTACAATCCTCCTCTTCCCCCCCCAACCATAAACTCAATCTCTTAAAGCAATACACAAGTTTAACATAGGAAATGGCTACTTCTTCATCTCTTGTCAAGCAATAACATTTGATGTTAGCAGCGTTGACATCTGTGCAATTATACCTACACAGCACAACAACCAACAAAACTGCTGAAATCTCCCAAACCGAGAGAAGATGAAGAGAAAGGGAAGCCTTAAAGTTCTCATTAACTTTTTGAAGCCAGCATCTACTGTAAATCAGGGGTGTCCAATTTTGGAACCTTTAAACCTTGTGGACTTCAACTCTCAGAAGTCTTCAGCCAGCAAGAATTCTGGGAGTTGAAGTCCACAAGTCTTAAAGTTGCCAAGGTTGGAAGACTCCTAATCTAAACGTTCTGTTGTGTCGTTGTTTTCATTTTTAAAAAATCACTTTTTACGTATTGTAGGTTATTTTTAGAATGTTTTGCATTATAATTATTTTAGTGTTCGGTTCCTTTGTCTTTTTTGTGTGTTTTTATTTTAAAAGCAGTAAAAACGATTTTAAAAAGCCAACTTGTAAGTGTGCCAGGGGTCAGGGGTTAGTGAACGACAACCACCATCAGCAAAGATCTTCTTTATTGTCCTGTCATATGTCAACTGAAATATCCGGGAGATTGCATGACCCCAAAATCATAACTGAAGTGGAGAGAGGTAGAACATAGGATGAAAACTGGCAATTCTGTGAGGAAATTTCATACTTTTTATACACATACATCTTTTTCTTTTTTTTTAAAAAAAGGAAAAGGAAGCAAAAAAGGGGGCTAAAAAAATCCTTATACTGCAATGTTAGCAGATTTGTATGACAAAAATAAATCCTGAACTGTCTCACTTCGATTCTTCAGAGCTCGGACAGCTGGCTAATTTTAGCAGTACAGCAAACCTATTAAGGTAATGGCTAGGTGAGTGAAGTCGGGGGGGGGAGGGGAGGAGGAAAGGCAGGGCATGCATAATTGCTTTTTCATTTTTTTTGGCATGGTTTTCCAATACTGCAGATGGCCGGAGTGTTGGCGTTGTTGCTGTGGCGTTACTTCAGGGATCACACGAAGCTCTTTCATCTAGCAGCTACTCACACTGCCTATTGGAGGCTGATCTTCTGGTTCACTGAATGACAGGTCTTTCTTTCTTTTTTTTTTTTTACTCAGTTACCTCCGCCTTGGTATGTCTTTGCTTCTCACCCACTGGTGAGTTGTAAATGATGGGGCACGTCTGAAGACGCCTTTGTCTGGCTCCTTTACAAAGCATAGAGACAGCAAAGGAGTGGGTGGGGATACAGCTCTAGGTCACTGCCTCTTGATAAGGAACAATGGCTGGGGTTGGTACATCATGGTATCCTAAACAAAGCAGAATTGACCGGTTTTCCACCTTATTCGACACCAGGGACTGAAACCAGGTTATTTAAGCACTTTGCATCAACCAAGGAAACAATTTTAAAAATACTGTATTAAAACTTGTATGGTTCTCAAATTTCATGAGTTTTGGGTTAACTCAGGGGTGTTAAACTGGCGGCCTGCGGGCCGGATGCGTCATGCCGAAACTGAGCCCACCCCATTGTCGGCAATGGAAAAACAGTTGCGATACATCGCGACACATCACGTGATTATTATTATTATTTATTGAACTTATATACCGCCCTTCTCCCGTAGGACCCAGGGCGGTTCACAAGCAATTAAAACAACATTACAATACAAAAAGTTAATAACAATTAAAATAGATTAAATTATCCTTGATTAAAAATCTAAAACCCCTATAACTCTGATTTTAAAAACCCAATTACAATAAGTTAAAATTAAAAATTCTCAGTCCTGGCCGGAAAGCTCAAAGAGCCAGGTCTTCAGGTCCCGGCGGAACGAACGAAAATCAGGGGCAGTCCTGAGCTCTACGGGTAACTGGTTCCAAAGGGCAGGCGCGCCCACAGAGAAGGCCCTCCCGCTGGTTGTTGCCCACCGGCAATCCTTTGCCGGCGGCCCCCTGAGAAGGCCCTCCCTGTGGGAGCGCACAGGACGAAGGGAACTTGATGTCGGCAGCAGGTGTTCCCTCAGATATTTTATTATTTTATTTATTTTTATTTTATTACATTTATATCCCGCCCTTCTCCGAAGACTCAGGGCGGCTTACAAGCTTAGCAGTAGCCTTCATTCTATGTATATGCCTGCTTATTAGGGCTTTCATACACACCCCAAGCGGCATTATTACAAAGTCAGCTTATTGCCCCCAACAATCTGGGTCCTCATTTTACCTACCTCGGAAGGATGGAAGGCTGAGTCAACCTTGAGCCTGGCGGGATGCGAACCTGCACTAATTGCAGGCAGCTGGTGTTACTTAAGGAGGCATCAGCCCACTGCTCCACCAAGGCTATCCCGGACCCAAGCCATTTAGGGCTTTATAGGTCATCACCAGCACCTTGATGTTGCGACTTTGACACCCCTGGGTTAGCTTGTACTGAAATCCAGAAAGGGATCCTTTTTAATCCTTACTAGAAACATTTAATTTAATTTAATTTAATTTATTAATATTTCTATACCGCCCTTCTCCCGAAGGACTCAGGGCGGTGAACAGGGCAAGAATAAAAACACAGTTACAAAAGTTAAAAAGTAATTAAATACATGCCCACTAAAAAACAATTAATACATAATAAAAACCCCAATAAAATGACAATAAAAACCCCACCAATCCCCCCTCAGGCCAGGCCGGCTTGTTCGAACAAGTATGTTTTTAGATCGCGGCGAAAGGAGCGAAGATCGGGCGCCGTCCGGAGCTCAACTGGTAACTGGTTCCATAGTTCTGGGGCGCCCACAGAGAAGGATCTCCCCCTGGGGGCCACCAATCTACATTCTCTGATCGGTGGCACCCTGAGGAGTCCCTCTCTGTGGGAACGCACAGGGCGGAGGGAAGTTGATGCCGGCAGCAGGTGTTCCCTAAGGTACTCTGGACCCCTGCCATGTAGGGCTTTAAACACCATTACTAGTACCTTGAATCTCACCTGGAAGACAACTGGTAACCAATGCAGCGCACGGAGCAGAGGTGTAACATGGGAGTATTGGGAGACTCCCAACACAACTCTCGCGGCTGCATTCTGTACCAGTTGGAGCCTCCGGGTGGTCCTCAAGGGAAGCCCCATGTAGAGAGCGTTGCAGTAGTCTAGACGAGAGGTCACAAGCGCATGAGTGACCGTGCATAAATCATCCCGGCTTAGATAGGGCCGCAACTGGCGCACCAGGCGAACCTGGGCAAAAGCCCCCCTAGTCACAGCCACTATGTGATCTTCCAAGGTGAGCCGTGAATCTAGGAGGACTCCCAAGTTGCGAGCCCTATCTACGGGGGGTAATAGTTCACCCCCCATAGAAAGAGATGGAATATCTGAGTATACAGGTAGTACAACAGTACAACAGTTCACTTGGTGACCAAAGTTACAACAAGACTGAAAAAAGTCACTTCAGACCATTTCTCACACTTATGACCATTGCAGCATCCCCATGGTCATGCGGTTTACACATTCGGATGCTTGACAGCTGACTCACATTTAGCACAGTTGCAGTTTCCTGGGTTGCATGCCGATCCCCTTTTGTGACCTTCTGACAAGCAAAGCCAATGGGGATGGCAGATTCGCTTAACAACCATGTTACTAATTTTAACAACCAGTCAACAAATGTGGCAAGAAAAGTCGATAAATGGGGCAAAACTCACTTAGCCAATGTTTCATTTAGCAACATAAATTTTGGGCTCAGCTGCGGTTGTAAGTTGAGGACCACCTGTATTCAAATCTAGAAATCTGTCGATGCCTGGAATCCCAGGACCCTGGTTGCTTGTCCACACAACATATCATAATCTTGGATTTCTAAATTGGTTCATACATGCAAAGGCAAGAACCAAATTACGTTTGGATTTAATATCATGTGTGATTGTAAAAAGCAAATTCTCCCACCAGGAATGCATGTCTTGTGACACGTGGACAAGGACTTGTCTGGAACAAGGGCGGGGGGAGCTGAAAAGTATTAAAAAGAGTCAGCTGAGACCTCACAGCGGAGGAGATCTGTTGTTACAGAAGGATCTGTTCTCTTGAGTTCCCATCCTCAGGAACTTTAAGATGTGTGGACTCTAAAAACTCCCGAAAGGCTGAGAAATTCTGGCCACTGAAATCCACACATCTTTAAAGTTCTAACTTTTACGTGCACACATCCTTAAAAAAAAGGAAAATAACATTACAGTAGCAATTTGGAGATGTCTAGAGAGAGAAGAGAGAAAGCCAAAGGAAAAGGAGGCGATCGGAAACCACAAAACCCATTGCTTAGAAGGTTTTTCCAGGAGGAAAAGGATGAAAGAGTGAACTGAGGAAGAGCTTGGAGGAGGAGGAGGAGGAGGAGGAGGAGGAGGAGGAGGAGGAGCAAGGGCTGGAGCAGGAAGTGTAAGAGGAAGGTGTGTGTAAGTGACAGATGTGAAAGAGAAATAATAAGCCATCTGGAAAATTGGAATGAAAATTGTATGCCATAAAGTGATTTGGGTGAGCAGAAGAATGGTAGTCTCTCCAAACCTTTGGCCTTATGGGATTCAGGAGGGACACTAGGACAAGGAGAAAAATAGAGCTGGCAAGAGATATTTGGAGTTCACCCAGAGGAAAGCTCCCCTGGGAAGGATAAAGCCTGGGGGATACAGGAGATGGAGGACTCCTGAATTTTATTACAAGAAATGACTTCAGACTAAATGCTTGCTGGAAGAAACAGAACAGCTTAATCTGGAGGAAAGAGCAGTGGGTGAGAGAGAGGAGACAAGAGTAAAAGTAATGAAAGTCAAAGAACTAACATGTAGAACAAAGGAAACCGAGGGCCAACAGTGAAAACGTTTCAGGGTGAAAATCTAAAGATTATTTTGAAAGAATTAAATTGCAGTAAGATACAAAATAGGGACGCCGTGGCTCAGTGGGTTAGGATGCTGAGCTTGTCGATCAGATGGTCGGCAGTTTGGCGGGTCAAATCCCGAGTGCTGCGTAACAGAGTGAGTGCCTGTTACTCATCCCAGCTTCTGCCAACCTAGCAGTTCGAAAGCACATAAAAAATGCAAGTAGAAAAATAGGGACCACTACGGTGGGAAGGTAACAGCGTTCCGTGCGCCTTTGGTGTCTCGTCATGCCGGCCACATGACCACGGAGACGTCCTCGGACAAGCGCTGGCTCTTCGGCTTTGAAATGGAGATGAGCACCGGCCCCTAGAGTTGGAAACGACTGGCACGCATGTGCAGGGGAACTTTCACCTTTACCTTAAGATACAAAAGAACAACCTAAAGCGATAACTATGATGCAGGTGTTTCAGACACTGTTAACATCCAGTATATTTTGTAAATGTCTGTAATAAATCTAATTTCTACCAAACATTTCTTATAGAAAAGAACCCAGCACAGTGTCTCTATCTGTAGCCATAGATGAAGATATTCTACAGCAAGCTGGTTAATTGAGCCCTGATTTGTATGACACAAGTATTAGGGATTTTGTGGGGTAATGAAATTAGAACTCATATTAAACTAACAGATGAAAGTTGGAATTTCTACCAGCACAACTGCAGTGAATTTCAGCCTAGAAGCTACTTGTGCTTCTCTTATAAAATGATAGATGCTGCAATCATAATCAGAATGTTACAAGGGTTTCTGTGCTTTTACTTTCGTGCTGAAAGGTCCAACAGCAATAAAGCAATGCAAGTAGTAGGCACTTAAGTTTATGAATGTCAGATGCAGGGCTTCACATATGTCACTGCACAGTATTGAACGCTACAGCCAAACATTGGTATTTTTATTATTTATTAGGATGTAGTCAGGGCAGGAAATGCAAGTAAAGTGGAAAAGAGAAATGACGGCAATGCCAATGAATCAATTCCCCTTTTGTCGTTTTAATGCATTATTGGTCTAATCATTCCAAAATGTTCTTAAAGGATTCTCATGCCTAACTTGAACTCTGGACACCATTTTTCAGTGGCTTTTTGATTGGCTTTTCTTCCTCCCAAAGCTATCCTACCTTCTAGTGAAAATAGCTTGAAGAATACACCTCCTGCAAGATTTGGATTTTCTGTGTCAGAGTTCTTCAATCAGCTGCCCCCACATGTTACTCTATCATCCCCCTAATTCTCAGCCAACATACCAGCATGGCTTCAGTGCAGGTAGTCCTTGACTTATGACCACAATTGATTACCAAATTTTTGTGGCTACATGACAGTGGTTAAGTGAGTTTTGACCCATTGTATGACCTTTCTTGCCACAGTTGTTAAGTGAATCTCTGCAGTTGTTAAGTTAGTAACACTGTTGGTAAGTGAATCTGGTTTCTCCAATGATTTTGCCTGTCAGAAAGTCGAAAATGGGGATCACGTGACCCCAGGTCACTGGAACCGTCATAAATATGAGCCAGTTACCAAGGGTCCGAATTTTGTTCACCTGACCATGGAGATGCCGCAACAGTGGCAAATGTGACAATGATCATACATTACTTTATGCTGATATAATTTTGAACAATTACTAAATGAGAGGTTGCAAGTTGAAAACTACCTGTCTACGAAGAAGGAATCTTTAGGGAGGATTTAACGGGACAAAGCAGGATGAGAAAAAGAGATCCACTGAACATACTAAACAGCTGCTGAAGCCATGTCAACAAGAACAGTGAGAAAGATGCTAGAAGATCAAGTAGCTATTTTTGTTCCCTTCTTTAGGTTAGAAGCAAACTCCAGAATCAAAAGTAGTGAAGCTATGCAATTTAGTGAGCATATTGTGACAAGGAATACCTGTGTGAATCTGCAGGATGGATGCAAAGTGCAAAAAGCTCTATAAGAAATATAAATTATTAAGCTGACATCCCTGTGTATGGGAGAAAAAAAACACAAATTATTTTAAAGCATTAGTGCATAACAATAAGCATAACTAGTTTTGAGAAAAGCTCCGTCTAACCATATGGAAAGTTCCTGTCCCTTTTCCCACTCTGATAAACCTCCAACTGTGCACATTCTTTATCTGAAAAATTCATTCATCACAAGGTATAATATGATTCACCTTCAGTGGTTAAATGCAACGGAACTGCTCTGGGAATTCAACACATATACTTTTGAACACAAAAGGAAAGCTAAAGTGAATGTAATTTATTTAAAGGTGGCCACAGAAAGTCAAATAAGTGAACAAGTTGTTAAATCTGGAAATTGTATTGTAGATTTCCCAGTTGAAGGTCACATAAAGAGCGTTAGTAAAAAAAAAAAAGAATCCTTAGAAGCCAGCAGATCAAATTTAGTTAGAAAGTTTGGAAACTGTGAGAGATTGTTCAGTTCGCTCGCAATAAAAAATAGTTCCATACACTGAGGGAGAATTGGAGAAACCACAATTCCTATCTAACTGCAGGAAATATCCATGCATCAGTGTTGGTTCTCTAACCAGGTTTGGGGTTCAATGGACCACAACTTCTTGGATCTCCTTCAGATGGGCAACGAGTTAAAATGACTGAATGGATAGGAGTAGGACCATCTCCTTATGCATGCAACAAACTCACCTCAATAACTTTATTTTTAAAATGCCTAGTGGTTAAGGCACTAGGCTGGAAAGTGGGAGACCATAAGTTCTAGTCCCAACGTAGCTATGAAAACTGTAAGTTCTAATCCTGCCTTCGCTGGGTGATCTTCTCTCAGTCTGTCCCTCTCAGCCCAACCCATCTCATAGGATTGTTGTTGTGGAGAAAATAGGAGGAGGAAGGTGTGTTGGATATGTCTGCCACTTGGAGTTATTTTTTAAAAAATAATAAAGGCAGGATATAAATAAATAAATGCCTTGTATCATTTAAATTAGCTTTCATTACTATAGGCTATTTATAGCAAAAAATGAAGTACTGTACAGTTTAGAGCTCTTTCCAAACATGATTCAGATTGGCGATCAAGTATCCACTCAATTGGTGACTATGAAAATGTGCTAAAGGGAAAATTTTCCTGGTTTTTTTTTTAAATGTAACTCATAGCGTCTTCTTTCAGCGTTATGATGATGCACCTCACTCTTATAGTTCAGAGCTGATGAATTATATTGTTCCCTTAGACAAACTACTAAAGAAGACTATGCTCCGGTTACTTTGAGCAAAGTGGAAAATGTTGATTTTATCTCTCACTAATACCCACTCAAATTGTACAAACGAGTGGGTGGTTAAAGTGCCTTAAGAGAAGGCTAATCTCTTGCAATCTTGCCAATACTACCCGATAGCAGCAATTTAAAGCACTTATATTACTCTTAGAAATGGTTCATATAGTTTACAAAAGCCACAAAAGCAAAAACACCTGTTACTTATACAACCACTTTCTTCATTTCGGTTAGGGCCAGAAAACTTGATTTGGAAAATTTCATTCCTGGGACCTGCACTGTTTGAGCTACAAAACAGTCCTCATTTATTTACTAATTAAAATCCATTATAGGTAGTTCTCGTTTAGCAACCACAATTGGGACCGGTAACTCAGTCATTAAGTAAAGCAGTTGCTGAGTGGAAACCATATGACTATGACTGTGCTTCTGATTTTACCTCAGTTTTTGTTTGTTTCACGCAACCGCCTACAGCTGAATAGAGATTGTTTTTCTTTCGTTTTGAGAATATTTTGAAATGGGGTAAGTAAACAAGTGAAAATGAGAGGTGGTCATAAATGTGAGGACTGGTCTCTAAGGTATTTTTTTTAGCACTGTCATAACTTCCAACAGTCACTAAACAAGGCAGTTGCTAAGCAAGGACTATTTTCAGATGCAGATGTCCTATTTTCTCCAAATATGTGAGTTAAGCCAAAGATTTAATCAATGGATTTTGAAGGAGATGAGTTTTTCTTTTTCTTTTTGAAGCTGACATAGAGACAGACCGAATCCTTCTTAGTATGAAATATAAAATTGAATTACAATTATTTGGAAGGTAAGGAGAAAGCCTCCTCAACCACCTCAATTTGATTTGGAAAGAACTGCAGCTTTGCTTTATTGATTTTTCTGTGTATTCTTTTAAAGGAGATCAGAAATGACTTAAGCTCTAACCAAGTACAGTATTCAAAAAACAAAAACAAAACTAAACTAAATACTTTCAGAGAAGACAATCTTAACTATGGAAAATATAGCCACGACAATCCATGTTATGTGGAGAGCATCCTTCTGGAGAAAGTTTAAAAAATGTCCCCATCTTACTGCGGGCTTCATACTTTGCCAAGAGACTGCATTAAGGTGACTTTTCAACCAGAAACAAATGCAACAATTCTTGTGTTTAATAAGGACGGCCAGTGCAAGTGCTCACACCTTGTTACCATCCAGTGAGACATGCCCCTTCCTGGATTTTTGGTAAAATTGTGTCACACTTTGAGAAAGAAAACAAGCAGATGTGTTAAAATTGTCTACAGGTACTCGTCCCAGCTTCTGCCAACCTAGCAGTTCGAAAGCACGTAAAAATGCAAGTAGAAAAATAGGGACCACTCCGGTGGGAAGGTAACAGCGTTCCGTGCGCCTTTGGCGTCTAGTCATGCCGGCCACATGACCACGGAGACATCCTCGGACAATCGCTGGCTCTTCGGCTTTGAAACGGAGATGAGCACCGGCCCCTAGAGTCGGAAACGACTAGCATGCATGTGCGGGGGAACCTTTACCTTTACCTTAATCCTCCATTTATAACCACAATTGGGACCAGAATTTCTGTTACTATAAACAAGCTGGTTGTTTAAGTAAGTCACACCTAAATTTACAACCATTTTTGCCACAGTTGAAAGGCTGAAGAGAATCACTGCAGTTGTTAAGTGAATCATGCAATCACTAAGAAAATCCAGCTTCTCCCATTGACTTTGCTTGTTGGAAGTCAGCTGGTCACAAATGGAGGTCACATGGTACACTGCAGCCATCATAAATACATGCCGGTTGCCAAGCACCTGATCTTGGGGATGCTTGGGGATGGTCATAAATGCAAGGATTTGTTGTAAGTCACTTTTTTCGGTGCGGTTGTAACTTCAAACAGTCATTAAACGATTGTAAATTGAAGACTATTTGTACTCCTAGTTCTTACATGGTCAGATTTATGACATTGATTTAAATCACACTGCTGGAACAAAATATTTGCACTAAATGAGATCTATCACTTCCCATCATGCTTTAAAATACATTAATAATAATGGGCCTTCAGCAAAGAAGGTAGTACGAAGTTTCATCCTTCCTGGATTGGGAATGTAGCCAAGAATTCAACCACCCCTTTCCACTTCTATCCGTAATACAGCTTTATGACTTTAGAACTAGCAGAGGGAAAGAGAGAGAGATGTCTGGCAGAAGTGACCTTCTCCATCAAACCTAACTTCAGTATGCAGAAACTTTTTTTTTGGATGCTCAATTGTACTCCTCTAAGGACATCTCTGTCTTTGCTTTTGTACAGCAAAGATGTCCCTCTGAAGATGACCCAGAAACTGCAGCTGGAACACAGCAGCCTGCCTCTTGGCAGGTGTGAAATACTCTTCATGCCCTAAGTTCTTCAGGGATTGCATTGCCTACCAATAACTTTCTGAGTAAAATTTCAAGTGTTGGTTTCAACCTATAAAATCCTGCATTATTTGACTCTTAGATATGTGACAGTGAGAACAATTAATCCATGGAACACCTTGACTCCCGAAATTGTGGATGTTCCATCACTGGAGGTTTTCAAGAACAGATTGGAGAACCATTTGTCTGAGGTGGTATAAGTATTACTGCCATAGGTAAAGGGTTGGACTAGAACAGAGGTGTTAAACTGCTGGCCTGCGGGCTGGATGCGTCACGCAAAACCGCACCCACCCCATTGTCGGCAATGGAAAAAAAGTCACAATGCATCTGACAAGGATGAGCAGAGCAACTCTTGAGCGAAAGAGAGCTTGCACAAAAAAAGAGGATACTGAGAGTAGTTAGGTTTACACAGCAACCACACAGATACACTGAGGTGTGTGCAAAAATTTTACTTGTGGGATAAGACAATAGCACAGTCCAGGAAAAAAAAAGTCCAGATCATACACGAGTAATGAAAAAGATAGCAGATAACAACAGTCCAAGGATTATCCGATACAGAGTCTTCTTACCAGTCCGTAAGTCAAACACAGTTCTACAGATTTAGCAAAACAGTAGCAATTGGTTAACGCTATACGAAATATCTGGCCTAGACCAATTACTAGTTATGAAAGACTACCAATCAAAGACTGATACACCGTTTTGTCAAATGCAGGATTTTTTATATTAGCATGTTTAAAATCCTGTGCCACTGGAGTCTTTGCAGGCTTACAGAGTTCCATGTTGTATTGCTTCAGCAGTTGGCTTATTTTTCCAGCTTGCGATATCTTGTAACCTTTATCGGTCTTTACAATATCCAGACCCAAATAGTGATTGATCTCACCTAGATTTCTAATCCTGAACTTCTTTTGCAGTTGGGAAACGATGTTAGTTGCATCCTGTTCAGTCTTAGTAATAATTGCTATGTCGTCAGTAAACAGCAACAACAAAGAAATTACATCATTATCTTCCTTCTTAAACAAACATGGATCTGCGATGCTGGCAACAAAGCCCATTGCAGCTAACTCGTTTACAATACACTTGTTCCATTCATATCCTGATTGTTTCAAGCCATAAAGACTCTTCTTTAGTTTCCAACAATCAGTTTTCTGGTCTGTTTTTACACCTAGTGGTTTTGTTATATAGATAGTGTGTTGTAAAGGCGCATGCAGATATGCTGTTTCTACATCTACATGGTTTATTTTGTACCGATTCTTAGCTGCCCAAACTAATGCTGCTCTCAACATAGTAGGTCTCAGACTAGGTGCAAACACTTCATCATAGTCCTTGCTGACTGAGCAAATCCTTGAGCAACTAAACGTGCCTTATGGGTAACAGTCCCATCTACACCCCTCTTCAGTTTGTAGACCCACTTGCAACCAATTGCACGCTCTCCTGGTGGAAGTCTAACATTTTCATATACATGTAGATCCTGCAAGGATTTCAACTCTTTATCCATTGCAGCCTTCCATGCACTCTGATCCTTTGCTAGGATACAGTTTAATCTCATCAAAGTTAGAAGGCTCTATATTCACCTGACACACGATACTAGCCTCATACCTATCAGGTTGACGCCTATCACGAGTCGAGCGTCTAGGTAGTACAGGACATGGTGTTGGACTCTCCTCTTCTACCTCCTCTACCTCCCCTATCAACTCCTCCTCTTTTACGGTTACAGAAGGTTTATCCTCACTTCTGTTTTCAGTATCAGGGTTATCACTAAAAACGATAGGATCAACACCAACACTTTCCTGCTCCAGTTAGCACTAGCACTACAGTACACGCTAGTGGTACCTTGTTCCCAAAACATAAATGACCTATGGTTGGACTCATAGCCAACAAAAAACATTTTCTTTGCTCTATGTTGTCCCTTTCGCCTCAGTGGCGATGGAATATGAACCCATGCTGGGACTCCAAATGTGTGTAAGTAACTCAAATCAGGTTTCCTACCATGCCAGCGTGTATATGGCAATTCACCGGTTATGGAATTAACCACAATGTTTAAGATGTGGTTAGCACACATTGTCGCCCCTCCCCAAAGTTTTTTGGGCAATCCAGAATCAGACAACATTGTTCTAGCCATAGCCTGCAGCGTTTGCCCTCGTCACTCAATAGGTAAAGGTAAAGGTTCCCCTGCACATGCGTGCTAGTTGTTTCCAGCTCTAGGGGCCGGTGCTCATCTCCGTTTCAAAGCCGAAGAGCCAGCGCTTGTCTGAGGACGTCTCCGTGGTCATGTGGCCGGCATGACTAGACGCCAAAGGCGCACAGAACACTGTTATCTTCCCACCGTAGTGGTCCCTATTTTTCTACTTGCATTTTTACGTGCTTTCGAACTACTAGGTTGGCAGAAGCTGGGACGAGTAACAGGCACTCACTCTGTTACGCGGCACTCGGGATTCGACCCGCCAAACTGCCGACCTTCTGATCGACAAGCTCAGCGTCTTAACCCACTGAGCCACCGCGTCCCTAACTGACAGGTAGCTTCATTCAACTTCTACAGGAACAAGAGCCGCGAAAGCCTGCATAGAGATAATCAGCCCTGCTTGGATTGCCTAGAAATCCTCACCCCCTTTTTCCCCCCTTCCTTTCTGGTTTTAAAGAACTTTTCCCCCTTCTGCCTCTAATTCCCTCTGCTTTCCTGGAAGCTTCCTTCTCTCTTCTAATTGATGGAGCTGCTTTGGAAGCCATAACATTCTGAAAAGTGGGATGAAAATGCAGCCAATAAATAATCCGCGCAGCTTATGCAAGAGAAAACATTTGGAGTCCCCAGCAGACCTTCTGCCTATAATTGCTGGAAATTCGTGAAATAGTTTCCCATTGTTTCAAACTAGGAATCACAGAAACACTGTTGTGTAAGCTCTGAAAAGGCATAAGCAGCCACCAAAACCCCACCAAAACCACCCTCCTAGACTATCTCATAGACTATCTCCAGTTTAAACAAAAAAATGGAAAAATTCCAGTTCTGCTCCCATGTGAATATGACACTGTCGATGACACACCATCATTCCTTCCACTATGTTGCTCTATTTTCCAAATCAATTCACCTGGTGAATTTAACCAAGGGCTTTAAACTGCATCAGCGAGCTCGTCAGAACTGTTGGTTATAGAATGTTCCAAGTGTTTATTTCAACTTAATGAATGGGGCTGCATTCCTGACATAATCTCTGCTTATCTCTACAATCCCACAAAATGTCTTGCTTTTCCATGAAAAATTAAAAACCAGCTAGTCGTCTATCTCAGACACTTTGAAGGTACCGATCTTATATTTATTTGTCTCTCAGCTCCCCATCTCAGAAGAAGACACACAACCCAACTTGGCAAAAAGCTCCATGTGTGGACAGCGTGTAGCCTTATTATTGCAATTGCTCATCACCCTTCATCTTCCTTCTTCATCCTTCCCTTCCACTTTTCTCAGTCTATTTCTAACAAAAGGGCTTAATGAAAACCATACATTTCACAATGCGTGCCTTGGCCACGCACGCACCAGATTTGTTTGAAAAGAAGATTACGCCTCTCTAGGAAAAAGATGGGAGATGAAACCATTAAAAATGCACGACACATAATTAGTTTATCGCTGCCAAAACTGGCAGGGGGTAAATCTAAGAAAACACAGGAGATGTTAGTAAGGGATTCCTTGGAAAGATCAATGAGGCTGCTACCACCAAGTAGAGAGAAAACTCTAGTTTATCTGAACTCTCCAAACTGTAAGACTAGAGGCTCTCTCTCTCTTTTTTTTTTTTTTACAATGTCAACTTCTGAGGGCTTCAGATTTCTGTCGGATCCATCTGCCTTTCAGTTGCATTGCAATATGCTCCACAGCATGTGGTCCCCACTTGCCTATGTTATCTTGACTGGAGCAGTACTGTGATGCCTGCACATTCTGAAAGATGCTGTGATGTTGTATAAAAAGCCAAGCGAAGAACGGAGTACTTCCAATCTTCCCAAGTATATTTACAATGCAATAGCCGTTATACCATCCACCTTCCAAGTACGCATAGTGTTTATGCTCATCGCCTCAGAAAGACAATCCTGAGACAAAATTTCAAGATTCAAATAGCTTATGTACATACTAACAGGACAAGATTAAACATGTCTTTCAGATTCTGAAAATACTGATATTTTCAGGATATCAGAGAGAGGGCATGGGAGAGGGAGACCGAAGTTCACTTGTTTTTCTTAATCACCCTTCAGTTTGGCCTTATTGACCAAAAGCAAAAATCCTATCCATAATGTTTCTTTCTGATACCTTGAAAAATCAGGAAAAAATAAATCTTTCCATGAAAAACTTCTTGTGTGTGTTATTTCCCCCCCCCCCAATTCTGCTATAAAAAGACTTTGTACAAATTTTTTACAGACAGACCCAGATTTCCAGTCGTTTAATCATCAACTTACATTACTAGTAACTTTGGCTGGATGAATGCTTTTAGAAATCAGGTTTATTGATCTCTTATGGCATGAAACTGATTTATTGGCTTATAGGAGATTTTGGCTATGACTCCATCAGGCTTTGTGAAAACTTTTGAAAGATGAATTTTTATTCTTGGTCTTTAGGGTGAAAATGCAGCAATACGTGCATCTTAATAGTAATTATTTATTTGTCTTATACACTGTTAACTTTTCTCATGCTTTGCCACGTCACGAATCTTTGCAGATATTCATAACTGTAAGTATCAAAGTCTTCTGCAACAGATAAGAAAAGAGGAAACAGCATTGTGCCACTTAGATAAATGAATTTGCATCATTAAGGGAAAATCAAAAGCAACTTAATCTCTGTGGTTGCACACATAGAAGATGTTAGAAAGTTTCAGTTCAACAGCATAGCATTCAAATAGGAATATGTGTGCTATTTTGAACATTTTTTCTTTTGCTTTGTTTTTTTAACAAAGCTCAAACAATTTAGCTCATGAAGTTAAAATTCAAATTTCAGCAGGAAAATGGCTCATCCATTTCAAAGCACCCAAAATGTTTCCCAGTTTACATACAGAATAAAAAGGGTAGAATCCACAGCAGTTACAGTGGATCCTCCCCCAAAAGGTATTTATAACCATCTTCTGAAGTACTTAATACTTCTGAGGTACTTATGATCCTCTTCATCCCCCCCCCAACAGTCACATGACCGCATGTTGGGTGCTCAGCTACAGGTCTGTATTTATGGCTGTTTGCAGCATCTCACTGTCATATGACTGTGTTTTATAATATTTTTGCCAAAAATGGGCATTTACTTCTGGGTTTGGGCAAGAACAGCCCATAGTGAAGAATGATACTCACTTTATGACCGTGGAGATCACTTTATCAATGTGGCAGTTGCTTAATGACCATTACAGGGGAAAAAAGTTGTAAAAATAGATCACATTGTGACTGCTTTACGACTGTCATGACTTACAGTTGTAATGGGCAGGCTCCATTACGGGCATAAATCAAGGACTACCTGTATTATAAATTCTCAGTGTATATTTTCAATCTATTTTTTGGCATATTTTGCGTATTGGGGGGCAGGAGAGATCCCACACCCTACCCAGACCTCCAGTCACAATTGCAACTGGGTTTCTTTTTCTAGAAATAAGGAAGGTTTAAAATAGAGAGTAATTAAGTTGTGGAAAGCATAGCCATTGTTATTTGTAGACCTTAAGTTCAGCACTAAAGCTAAACTTGGAACAGAAGAAGTGAAGACAACAATTATGTGTGGAAATATAGGTAATTTCCAAAGATCTAAGGCCAGAGGGAATGAATATGGAAGGAAAGTGAATGAGAAAAGACCTCCATGTCTGAAAGGGGGTACATGAATAATGTTTGTGGCATGCACACCACGGTCTACAAGAGCTCTACAAGTAATGCAAAATATTCTATCACAATTAGGCAAAGCTGCTATTATGCAGCACCTTTTGTATGGTGTCAGGCAGTAATTAACTTGTTCAAGATAAAACAGTAGGCAACTGTGAAAATATTTAAACACCATTTTTTCCCCTGACCTAAGTGCCACTTGCACAAAAGAATGTGAATGTGAATCCAACTGGCACAGAGATAATTGTTATCAGCTGAATAATACTTAGGTCTAACACTTACCCCTTGCTTACTTGCCACTGTTTCTACTGCTAACTTTGCTCTTAGACACCCCTAAATGGATTTGTTCTTATATATTCTCATGTGTATTTTCCCCATGGGAGACATTAACTCATAAACTCAGCCTAGCACTAGCATTCTAGGGGCATTCAAAAAAACAGTAGCGACCTTTGAACACCAAGGTGTAAAAGGGCAGGGCTAGAAATGCGAGGGATGGCTAGAAAAGAGTTGTCGCTGTAGAGCAGGGCTCTCCAAACTTGGCAGTTTTAAGACTTGTGGACTTCAACTTCCAGAATTCTGGAAGTTGAAGTCCACAAGTCTTAAAGTTGTCAGGTTTGAAGAGCCCTGCTACAGACTAAGAAGAAGCTATTAGAACAGTTCACTACCCTCTGTCAGCAAGAAGGTGCCATTCGATCATTACTTTAATTTTGGTATCTTCCCATGCTTTAACCAGCTTGAAGTTAGGCAAGTGTTGCTTCTTGAAATCGCTGCCTAGAAAAACGTGGCTGCCACAAAATCAGAACTACCTCTTTCTCTGGAGATCACTAGCAACCCATAGTAAATACGTAGGCCCTTCTTCCTCCTTTTCTAAGCAGCAGTGAAAGCAAGATGCCTACTTGACCTTTGAAGGCCACATTTATTGGGTAGGCCAGACCAAAAGCTGGCTGGTAGTCCTCAACCTAAACCCACAACTGACACAACTGACATTAAACACTGATCAGAACCAATTCTATGATTCCCTAAGAGTTAGTTTATAGTTTATAGTTTATTTGATTTATATACCGCCCTTCTCCTTGGTAGGGACTCAGGGCGGTTCACAGGGCATATATAAAAAAGACAATACAAAAATTAAAAAAGGATTAAACCCATGCCCAATTAAAACAGTAATACAAATTTAAAAAACAATTAAAAACCCATAATCCCCCATCAGGCCAGACCAGCTATTTCAAACAGGTGGGTCTTCAGGCCCCGACGGAAAGTTCGGAGGTCTGGTGCCATCCGGAGCTCCACCGGCAGTTGATTCCATAATGCCGGAGCGCCCACAGAGAAGGCCCTCCCCCTGGGGGCCACCAGTCGGCATTCCCTGACTGGCGGCACCCTGAGGAGGCCCTCTCTGTGGGAAGAGTAAACTTCCAAGCCTACTAGGTCACAATCCCAAACAACTCCCTTTGCAAATGCCTTTATTGTTGAAGACTTTTTCCCCCCTCTTAGCCTGAAGGCTGCTCTATGGAGATGCACAGCAGCATCGTTCAGAGTTATTTCATTAATATATATATTGAAGGAGCCTTTTTAACTCAGAAGAGGTTCACAGAGGTTCATTTAGCAGGTATGGGGCCAGGTAGCTAAAGTCCATTTGACTTTGTAATCAAACAGTTTAAATCATTTTTCAGGATGAAGCACATGAGTAAAAATGGAGGGGGAAAAAATGACATAGCACAATATATGCCCACAGATAAACATTTGCCAGCTGTGCTTCTGTTATGTGTCTCCAGGCTGGGAATCCACCTGCAATATGTAAAATGGTGCCTGGGGAGCTCAAGTAGCTGTGGCACAGCAGCCAAGCGAGGGAGAAAACACTTGATAGAAAGTTATTGCATCCACACAACGCAGGAGGAATTGCTAATCTTGCTGCCTATTTTAGCAAATCTGGTGAATGGAAGAGAATGTTCTTTGCAGCAAAGGGATGAGATAAATAAAGTACACACACACACACACACACACACACACACACACACACATTCGAATGTCATCAAAACATATGATGTGTCCTTCAAGAGAATCCAGGTCAGCACAGTACAACGCTGCTACATATGTCATTCGCACACATGTAGTCCTCAATTTGCAACTGGTTGCTCAGTGACTGTTCAAAGTTATGATTGACCTGAAAAAAAAAGGGACTTACAACTCGGATTCAAAGTTCTGGCAGCCATTATCATGGGACCAAAGTTTGGGTGCTGAGCAACATGACCATATTTACAGTGTTTTCAATGGCATAAATGTGGGCATGGTCATGTGGCCGTGTTTTACAATGGTTCTGCAGAAAACCAGCATTTACTTCCAGTTTTTGCCAAAATCATGTCCATAGCAAATTATTGGTTCTCTTAATGATCATGGTATTTGCATAACGACCACCACAAAAAGGTCATAAAATTGAGTCAGTCACATGACAGACCTGTTTTACAACCATTATCACATATGACCTTAATGGGCAGGCTCCATCATGGTTGTGTGTTGAGGACTACCCCGTGTTACATTGTTTCTGGACACTTATGCTACTACTTCCTGTTCCTGTCTTTTTGTAATCTTCCCTGCTGTGCAAATTTAACTTACTATGCCTTTGGGATAGGGAATCTGTTCTTTCCTGCTCATGCAATTGTGTTTACTTATGGCACTGCATGAATAAACTAATAGTAAACCTACATAACTATGGTGGATGATAATTGATCTTCAGAAAGTGATGTGTGTGTGTATATATATGTACGGTATGTGTGTGTGTGTATGCCTTTAAATATGTCTAGTTCTGAGGATTGTGTATGTGTGTGTGTGAGAGAGAAACAGAGAGACTTTTTTTGTGTTAAATGCTTTTTGCTTTTTCTACCATGTTGGAATGAAGGGAAAGAAAATGTTTCCCAATTGGACAAAAAGGCATTGGAAATTTGCAGTAGATCACCAGCTGTAGAGCTCTACCCAAAAATTTAAAATACCTTTGAGATGAGAGGGCATCCTATGTGGCAGAATGAAATGTGCTCCAAAAACCAAGAGCTTGATTTGATTTTAGCCTGAAATAAAATAAAGGAAAGGAGGCTTCAAACAATCAGGGGAGATCTACCTATCTTAAAGTGACACATGTTGCCATTCTTTTATTTGAGTTTGGTTATTGCTATTTTCACCCAAAAGGAACGTTATTTGTTGAGTTTTTTCCTATTGGCTTTCTTTTGCCTTTTTTTGTCTAGCTGGTACAAGTTTTAATGGTAGATCTTCTGGCAGCATGAAGACCTGGGAGGCAGCTATACAGTAGGTATCAATTAAATTGAGCAAATTTATCAATTTCTAGGGTTCTAAGAACGTTCAAATTTGGTTATAGAAAACAGAACTGAAAAACAGATTTGTTTTTACTTCTCATGTATTTCCCCTTGCACCCTAAGTAAGTTTTGAACATAGGTAGGAACAGGGTGGTAAATCTGCTGAAACTTTTTTCCCCTTTTGTTATTTCACAAATCAAAACTCTCCTACTGTCTCCCAGTTGTTTCTCAGTGTGAAAAATATTTTTTATCTAGACATATTAGCTCCAGTCAATGGAAGGAAAGGGGGCACTGGGGGCGAAGGAAATACTTGTAGATTCTATAAATAGAGATAAAATGATGAAGCAGGGTCTCTGTCCATCTATTCCTTCCCAAAAGCGTGGCAGGCTGCTTTAATGCAGAGCTTTATGGAATATTTTATTTGGTCCTAAAATAAAACAGCTATTTCTACTCTTTCTGGGACTGCTCAGTGCCTTTTAAAAGCAACGGTTCTTTTTGAGTTAGTTATGGAAAGTATTTTAAATTAGAAAATGCTTACCCAAAACAGCAAAGTAAGAAGAGCAGATAATCCTCAATTTACAATTTACAAATTTACAAGCCATTTGCTAGTGACTGTTCGAAGTTACAACAGCACTGAAAAAGTGACTGTTTTTTACACTTATGGCTGTTGCAGCATCCCCGTGGTCATGTGATCAAAATTCAGTTGCTTGGCAACCGACTCATATTTATGGGGTCATGTGATCACCTTTTGTGACCTTCTGACAAGCAAAGTCAATGGGGAAGCCAGTTTCACTTAACAACCGTGTTACTAACTTAACCGGTGAGTCACGTAATAACAGGAAGGGCATAAAACGGAGCAAAACTCACTTAACAACTGTGTCGCTCAGCAGTGGAATTTTTGGGCTCAATTGTGGTCATAAGCCGAAGAATACCTGTAATTACTTGTTATTGTTTCCTGGGTTATAGTCATAACAGTTATCTTTGTTACCATGCAAACAATACTTTGTACTAAGTTTTTCTTTATCATTTATAATTTTCAAAGAAAAACAGCGAGGGAACAGACGAGCAAAAAGCAATAAAAAGAAGAAAAATAGCATTTCCTTATCCTTTTTTTTACATTTGATAGTGCTTCAAGAGCTGTGCGCTTCAGATATAACAATATTTAGATAAACACATATGATCTGCATAGTTCACTGTTCTTTTTATTCGTTGAGTATTTATTATTTCATACTATGTTAAACAATGGCTAAACAATTCCCTCCTCAATCTAAAGTACAATATTATGATTGGTATACATTATATCTTTTATACAGCCCTGTATTACGAATCAGCCATTCAATAACTATTCAGAGTGGCATTGATCTCTGGAATGGGATAGATTTCACAGTCAATGGAGTAAACATTTCCCTTCATACTTACAGTAGACATAAAATGATTATATATTGACATATAACTCAGGTTAATTAACTGTGAACTAGCCAGTATGGTTTCTGCCTATTCAGTATCAAGTCTTTTCAAATGGAGGTTTATATTCTTGTCCTACTAAATTAATATACAGACTTCAATGGCCTCACCTCCACATCCCATCCAATTAAACAGCTTCTATCCATAGACCTTAGGTGCCATCTTATGGCAGAGCATTGTTCAATAGAAAAGTGAAATATGGTATGTGGGGAAGACTTTCCCTAGATTAGGTTGCAAAGAAAATGGAGGTATTATTGTATTCTCATATTTGCAAGGTTCCTTTAATGTACCTTTATAATACAGTAGAATTAGGTTATCTGGTTATGTTTCCTGCCTGGTGTATCTGATAAGATTGACAGATATTTATTTGTTTGTATTCTGCCCTTATTATTTTTGCAACTAACTCAAGAGCCAGTCTGGTCTAGTATTTAAGGCAGCAGGCTAGAAAATAGAAGATCAAGTTCCAGCTGTGTGACGTTGGGCTGGTCACTTCCTCTCAGCCCAGCCTACCTCACAGGATTGTTGTTCTGTGGGGAATATAGGAAAAGAAAGGTATGTGGTTCCTAATAATTTCTGAGTACTTATTACACTTGGTACTATATATATTTATTTTCTAATGCATTGTTTTGTTTTTAATTTGCTTGAAATTGTTTTTATATTCTATGATGTACACAGCCTAAAGTCACTTGTTGAGATAAATATTCACAGATTATCTGATAAATAAAGAATGGTTTAGTGTTTTATGCTATTCAGGATAATCATTATGCATAATTTCAGTGATCTGCCTATGGCTATTGTCTTTATAAGTTTATTTTTGTAAAAAATAAAAACCCTACTAAACAATCCTGTGTTTGTATACAAGGATAAAAAATTAAGAACTTGATTCTGTAAAACCTCTGCAATTTGTATTTTGAAGGTAACTATCTGAAAAATCAAAGCACCTTTCCCTTTTAATTTTATTTAAATTCTATGGGCTTTGCTTCTCAATGAGAATGCTATGATACAGATAAAATGTAAAGCAGTCCTACTTGTATCTAAAATATGAGCCCCCCCCCAAATCAAGTGAAACTGTACTATCTTTTTTATCCTCATTTTATCCATACAGATTTTTTTCATGAATAAGAATTAACTAAGAGAAAACACACTGCCTTACCAGCATGTCAAGTACAAGATGCAGTAGAGGTACCTCTAATTCCAAAAAAAGGTATGTCACACCTGATTTTGCACATTGATTTATCCCTTGTCTAAAATGCCTATCACTCCCTTAAAAGGCTTTCCTTCTCCCTATCATCTCAACCACAGCCCCATCTCCTCTCATAAGAACATTACTCTTGTCAAGTAAATTGAAGGTCCTATTCAAATCACAGCTTCCTGCCAACTCTGATCTTACATCCCATCTTTCACGCCATAATCTGTTTAAATGGAAGAAAAACTGCTACAGAAGAAATGCTGAAGCTTCTTTCCAGTAAACTTGCATGGAAATGGTATTTGTCATTTTCCATGGCTCAGCAAAGAGGCCAGCCATAATGGAGACTGCAGATTGTATTATGTTGGGAAAATCAGTTGGTGTTTTCTGAAGACTAGCAACATGTCAGATATTCCATTTCTGGGCTTATACCGTAGCTGGCTCCTGATCAACTCCTCTTCTGGAAAATGAAGCATATTTTGTGCAAAGTCCACACATGACTGGATTCAGATCAACCTTCAGCAATGCAAGTTCACAGAAGCAAATGCTGAATTATTTCTTCAAATTTAATCCAATTCACAGGAATCTCAATTACAAAAGTGAACTTTTGATACCTCAGAATACTAAGAAACTTCCATCTTTCTGGAAGTCACCTGACTGATTACAAAATGCATATTTACCTTTCAATTAAATCTAATCAAGTTTTAAAGCATTATGATTAACATTTTTTAAAAAAAACATTTCACATTAATATGTAATACTATGTAAACAATATTACAAGAGTTACAGATTTATTTCAAAGAGACAAGGAAACTTTATGAAGAAACAAATTACTGAAAATATGAAGAAACGCCACCATACAATTAAGGCGGTAGATAATTAGCAAAATATTTTGATTGCAAGATGCCATGTAGAATTCAGCAGCCATCCCAATTCTCTCCCTCAGTTGGGTAATCAATCCATTTTCTTTTCTTCCTTACATTTTCTACATCTGTTTTGCCCTTATTAAACCATTAACTATCCACTTATTCTGCATGGCAAGTGTAGGATGAATATCTTATGAAACCCCTGTAGTTGAATTAAAGTGAATACGTATCTGCTTTAGTAACCGTGAGGATCCATATCTACAGTACATCACAAGGAAAGCTGTGATAAAAGGAACATAATTTAACAGGAAGCTGTCAAACTGTGAGTCCTGTATGGATGCCAGAGAGGCATTATTACAGCTGGCAGGGAAACAACGAATCTCCTAGGCTAATCTACCTACAGGTTTAACAGAAGACCTTCATGCCACATGACAACATTCTTCTGGAACTGCTTTTCCATGGGGCATATGCTGTTTTGAGATAACAATTCAAAAGATGCTTTTTGAACTCAGATCACTAGTGTTGTAATTGCTAGGATCAGAGGGAATGCATTACCAATGACAGCATCATCAGCGTATAATAGGCATGGGCATAGAGTGGTCCACCAGATATTGTTAGAAAATAAATCTCAACAAACCACACCACTAGACATTCTAGCTAAAGATGGAGCTTAAAGTGCTGTTATGCTAGGTAATCCTCATTTACCAACTGCCTTGTTTAACTGTCATTCAAAGTTATGATTGTGTAAAAACAGCACCTTTGCACCAATTCTTGCATCTGAAATTGTTGCAGCATTCCATTGGGACGCTTCACAACCAGTGTACATTTAGGACTGCTACACCACCCCAGGATCATGTGAACTCTGCCATTTGGGTGCTTCACAACCAGCTTCAGACAAGCAGAGGTAATGGAGAAGGTGGAAATAAAATGGTTACAGTCATGCAATGTCTTGCTTCATGGCCATGATGACTTGCTTAATGACCAAATAGAAGTTATAAGCCTGTCACAGTCATGTGATTTTCCACTTAGCAAACATGACATATAGCAATAGAATTGCCAATTTGTTTGCTAAGCAAGGACTACCTATTAGACATATTGCCTATACCAGCAATCGGCAAGCTAATGTTTTCCAGATGCTTTCAATTTCCATCAGTCCTAGCTAACCTGGCTAACAAGTAGCTGAACTGTAATCCAAACATTTGGAGGGATCCATTTCCCTTCCTGAGACTGATTAACAAGGACACATTTCTGCCCCAAAATCCTTTAACTAGAGTTTCCTTTAGGATGGTTGATCAGAAATCAAAGGAAGGAGAAACAAGATATGCCAGAAATAAACACAGCCGTTGTCTCCCTTTGAAGCTAAATTCAGTGGATTAAACTATAGGGTTAATTAGAGAATTATGGGCTGAGCAGAAATTTTGGACCATGTAGATATCAAATATTAAAATTTTAACTAGTAAAAAAGGACAGACCTGTTTGAGAAAGCACATACTTTGATGAAGTTGACAGCAATAAACCTAGGCATGAAAATAATGGAAAGCTTTAAAAGAAAACTCACTTGCTTCTTCATGCTATAGGTTCTGCCAAGTAACCTAACTAGCTATTTTATGCAATTGGTATATCTTGTTCATTGTAACCTTATGCTCTTGTAAGCATCATTGCTCTAGTATATCTTATTCTATACCTGGCATGCATTATAATCATTTGATCATCATCCCATTATAAATAGATATATAACTCTCACTCAGCAAAACATTAAATTACAAGTTGGATACCTTAAGTAAAAAGCAAAAGGATGAAGAATTGGATGATTCCAGGATTCTACTTATTGTTGTAGAGAAGAATAGCAGAAACACATGTGTGTGTGTGTATGTGTATGTTTGTGTGTGTGTGTGTGTGTGTGTGTGTGTAACAAAATGGAATTTTTTAATTTAATTTTATTTTATTTTAATTCCATTTATATCCCGCCCTTCTCCGAAGACTCAGGGCGGCTTACAAGCTTAGCAGTAGCCTTCATTCTATGTATATGCCTGCTTATTAGGGCTTTCACACACACCCAAGCGGCATTATTACAAAGTCAGCTTAATTGCCCCCAACAATCTGGGTCCTCATTTTATCTACCTCGGAAGGATGGAAGGCTGAGTCAACCTTGAGCCTGGTGGGATGCGAACCTGCACTAATTGCAGGCAGCTGGTGTTACTTAAGGAGGCATTAGCCCACTGCTCCACCAAGGCTCATTTTGCTAGCCATATGACTGTGGAAATGTCTTTGGACCTTTCAATGGCCTTGAAATGGAGAAGAGCAGCATCGGCAATGACTAGCAGAGGAAAATCCACAGGACTCCTTTACATACATACATACAGGAGGCCATAGCCCACAGCTGCATAATGGATGGAGCCAGAGGCTCAGAAAAGACCATCCCTAATGCCTCAGCATTGCCATTACCCTAACGGCAAAGGAGACAGTAGGACATTTCTACTTTTAGACTTGCAAGATTCCATTAATGTAGCCTTACAACAAAGGAGAAGTAGCTCAACTGTTTGTATGTCCTGTCTGGTTTATCTGGGAAGGCTGACATCAATTTTGCAAGTTCATACTCTTTTCCAAAGAGAGTAATTTCTGGAATAGCCTCCAATCCTCAAGGAACTCTGCTGAGCATCTGGTTGCTACAAGGTCACAACATCAGCAGCAAGTAGATGCACAAATATGTGGAATGCCATGATACAACTAACACAATAGCTGGAACATAATTTGTCTCAACCTGCATTAGCACAACAAATGACAGCTCAACCAATGCTACTGGGTTCCCATGGGAGCTGGGTTGAGGAGACTCCTGAGACTCATTCTTCATCCATTATGCAGTTGTGGGCTATGCCCTCTCTCATCTGGCTATGGCTTGGACAGCACTTCTTTCTTCCATTTTTCAAGGCCTTTCTCAGATACTTCTTAGGACTTGTTGCCTTTTCGATTCCCTTAAATGGTTCATTGCTCTCTTTCCCTTTCCCAAGGCTATAGTATATTGCTTCATAGGAATTCAGAAGAGTATTTCCTTCACTAAGGAACTTTAGTTGTTTTTCATGCTAATACAAACTGCATAGATCAGGGGTGTCAAACTGCCGGCCCACGGGCTGGTTGCATCATACGGATGCCACGCCCACCCCAACCCCGACAATCTGAAAAAAGTCATGATATGTCGCGACATGTCATGTGATGTGGCGAGTTTGACACCCGTGGCATAGATTATGCTGCCTGGCTTCATGAATAAGTAGCATGAATAAAACATCATTTGTTAACGTTTTCTTCAAATTGGGGTCTTTGCATTGTTCCTCTCAAAACAAGCCAGAGAAAGAAGACACAGCTTGTTTTTCCCTTTTAGACTAAGCCATAGAAATCCTGATTCACACTAAGCAAACTGTGTTGGAGACATCCATAGTTTGTTGGCCCTGCCAAACATCAAGAGGAACCAGTAGACTGGATCAAAATTATATTATGGCTTAGCTTGCCATGAGAACTGATGGAAACTGTATGCCAGGGGTCTTCAAACTTGGCCCTTTTATAACTTGTGGACTTCAACTCCCAGAATTCCTCAGCCAGGCATGCTGACTGAGGAATTCTGGGAGTTGAAATCCACAAGTCATAAAAGGGCCAAGTTTGAAGACCCCTGCTATATGCCATCCTTTGGAACTTGGGGTTGTATTACTCAGCTGAAACAAGTAAAAATTAACTAGAGAAGGGAATACAATTTTAGAGATAAATCAATGATGAGTTCATTTTTAAAGCATGCTTATCTAATGAAGATCTTTCATTGTCAGGTAAAGCTTGCTCAAGTGTGATAAACCTGTGATAATGTCAATGAGTTCTGGAAAACTATCCTTACTAATTATACAAAAAAGGCAGTTTATCTGATTTTGACATAGAGCTAACACTTCAACTTCACATGAACACACATGCATGCTTTCTTTGCCACTGTCTCAATTGTTGCAGATGTTCTTTTGAAAACAGAAGATGGAGATGAAGAGTGATAGGGCCCTCAGTCTTGTTTCTCATTCCTCAAATCAGTCTCAGCATTCATCATTATTCCAAATTCTAAAAGGGTAGGACAGCTCACTGAAAAAGTCTTTAATTACTATTTGCCACAAGTGCATGTAATTTTCTTTAATACTAATCAGGATTAGATTTAGTAGGAAAAATGAATGCCATCTAATGGATTTAATTATTTGAAATCAAGTTGACAAAAGAAGGTCAAGAGGCAACTTGATTATTGTGGATAAGGAGCTGCAAAAACACTTGTGGAAAAATTATTTTAAAAAGATGTAAACAATCCTGCAAGCCGTGGGCAGATTAAAAAATATCTATGCTATGCTAGATGAGCACAGCATTCATTCCTTGGCATGTAATGGGATATTTCCCGGTGAGACTATCAACATATTGGCAGACACTGAAGTGATTTCTCAGACAAAATATCTTTAATGACACTTAAATAATTTCCAGGTCATATTTTGGCATGGCTGCTATCAACTGACATCAATTCCAGATTACATCATTTATCTTTAGGGTTGGGGTTAGGTTTTTTTTTTGTCCTGAGGACATTTGATGTCTTGCAAAGAGAATGTTTACGTATCTTTTCTCTCATGCCCCCTGAGAAAAAAGGAGAGGAATGATGGGAGCAGGGGTGGTGATTCAAAGTAGGAAGCATATATTTTTATATGGGTTAGGGGTTTCTTGCCTCATAATAGGGCCCCCAAACATTATGCACCAGTAGGAGGAGATCAAGGATAGTATGAACACTCTGATCAAATGGCTAACATAGCCATCAGAGGAAAATCAGAAAAGATTCATTTATCAAAAAGCAAAGTCACTCCCAAAACGTTCTCTAGCATCCCAGTTCAACCCCCCCTTCTTTTCTTTTCTAAATGAGTAAGAAATACCATTTCCAGCTCACTGAGCTCTGAGATTTTCTTGGAAATAAACATCATGATGGAGATTGGTAATTTGCTTTCTAGCATGCTCGTTTCCATTTAACTGATTTAATTAGAAGAATATTTTTAACAAAACAAAACAAAAAACTTTAGTGGGACCGTGTGTTGAATATCATGGGAAGTGTTGGCAAGTTCACTGGTACCCACAGGGACCATACTGGTGACCCAAGGACTGTAGTCTTTGGACTTAGTTAAAAAGCAATCGTTATCTTAAACAGAGCACAATGCCCTGCTGTTAAAAGCTTTCAGGATAAGCTTCAATGCTAAGAAAAATAGATGCAAGGCACATAGAGAAATGATAACTGGTGGCTGTTTCAGTTATTTGTACTTAAATTCAATATAAGCTAATTTACAGGTGGGACAGATTGTACCAAAGGTTTCCTGCAAATGGCTACTACAAATCTGGAATAGTTTAGACTTTAAAGTCAGTTTGATCAAATGGTAAGTCCATGTTTTTGGATCTAAAGAAAGAGAACAACACAGAAGAAACTATCATACAATGACCTGGTAAATCAGATGCAAAGACAATTTAAAGGCCTTCTTGAATTTATCACTGCAAACTTTTCCTGTACTCAACTCAAGACTTCAAATGTATTTCCGAGGATTAAATCACATTACACGCTTGTTTACTATTTTAAAGGTAATATACTTTTCAAAATTGTGTTTTCTTAGCATGGCAAAACACAAACAGCTGCCTAAATTTCAAAGAAGGCTGAAAAGGTGGATACATTAACAGGCAAAGGTGTCTGGATCCTATTCTAGACTACAGAACCTAGAATCAACTCTAGTGGACAACTCTAGCTGGGTCAACGTGTGCTGGGAACCTGCTGCTGTCTGAGCAGCCGGGTTGCTGGGAACCTGCTGCTTGTGAACAGCCAGGTTGAGAATAATTAGCTGCTGGTGAGGCTGGGCAGGGGCTGCTCCCGCCCAGGGTTGGCGCCCATGAAAGAAGGACACAGAGAGTTCTCGGGATGAGGGCCCCGCTGCTCCTGGGATGAACACCGAACCACGAGGAGCGGTGTACCTCGTTTATTTATAGTTCAAATTAACCAATCATGATTACATAGTTACATCGTGCCAATCCTGCGTGCTCTTCTAAACCTATCCTGAAAGGGGACATTGGTGCTAATAGTAGATTCAAATACAGTAATGACCAATCACCTGCAGGAGGCGTCAGAATTTGCCTTATATGGAATAGCCAATGGTGTGAAAGATTCTGTAATTATGCCCTTATATGGCTGTAGCCAATGACATCTCTCCAAGGTTTTTTGTTTACTTCCTTATTCATGATTCACTGAAGACTTTCCACGGTAGAAAAGTACTAGCCAGCTTCATGTATAGGAACAGAGATCATGGTTATTCCAACAAACGTGGGCAGAAAATGCTTTTTGATTTATAATAGATTTCAAGACCATTACAGGCATAATGACACAGTGAATGCCTCTCACCCCTCGTCCTCAAAATGGCAGGGAAACAGCTTTCTATGTCAGTGTTTCTCAACCTTGGCAACTTGTAGATGTGTGGACTTCTAGACTCCTATGCTAGCTAGGGAAATTTGGGGAAATGAAGTCCATACATCTCCAAGCTGCCAAAGTTGATAAGCCCTATTCTATGGTTTGTTTTCAGTTGGTCTCTACATGTACTTCCAGTGCCACTAAAGAGAAAGGATCCACCAAAACACGCATTTAAAATACTGTAGATAAGCTCAAGTACTTTGGCCACCTAATGAGAAGGAAGGAGTCACTGGAGAAGAGCCTAATGCTGGGAAAGATCGAGGGCAATAGAAGAAGGGGACGACAGAGAATGAGGTGGCTGGATGGAGTCACTGAAGCAGTAGGTGTGAGCTTAAATGGACTCCAGAAGATGGTAGAGGACAGGAAGGCCTGGAGGAACGTTGTCCATAGTGTCGCGATGGGTCGGACACGACTTCGCAGCTAACAACAACAGATAAGCTTGGAAGATTCCAAGCAACCGTGATGGTCACTTTAGGAGAGGACCACATATGTGAGTCGGCTTCTCCTTGATATCTCCTAAATATTCCATATTTTGTCATTGAAATGTTGTCAATATTCATGCGTATTTTTCTAATAATTAGGATTGTAAGTTTTCACTGCTTTTTTTTTCTAACAGTGAAGGGAAGCTTTCCAAATTAAATCTTACATTTTCTTCCATATCCTGAAAAAAGCATATCCATTGAGATTTGTCATTATTGAAATTTATTTAAATGAAATTGATTAATCAGATTCAGAAGCACCAGGTGATTAATCAACTAAAATCCTTTAATCGGTTGACAGCCCTCCTAATTACACAAATAATAACCCTAGGGCACATTTATGTGGGAGCAGACAGATCAGATCAGACTGAGCGATAAAAAAAATCATCTTTTAGCATTAACTATTCAAAAGGTTTGTATACCTTCTAAAAAAGTTTAAGGCTTTTCAATTGTAACTTCTATAGATTTAATATTAATATATTAATTATACTTTTTAAGAAAATAAATATGTTTCTCAATAGTGCCTGATTTGTACCTATATTTATTAATATTTCATTTCATGCTTGTTTTCAGAACAATCTATTTTTAAAGCAACAGCACTTTCCACTAAATAGTTCATATGTTTTTTTGACACCCCCCCCCTTTTTGGAATAAGTCTTTCTAAAAGGGCCTTGCTGTTAATGTCCTCCATTGCAACAATCTTTCTTCTTTATTACACTTCCTGAACCCAACAAGAATTGGATAAAACTAGTAGAAAATTGGAATTAGGTGAAAATAAAATATCTAACGTTTAGTGTATTTTCATTCCATAACTGCAGCATCATAGCATTGACATACAGTTCTAAAGTCTTGAAGCTTAGGGGAAAAAGTAAACACCCACATCAATGTCAAACTGGAGCTCTGCTCAATGGATAGATCTTTTTAAAAATAAAATTCTGCAAGTACCCTGACATCTGAGTAACTGAAATCAAGTTGCCTCTGGCAGGCAGCAAAATGACAATATCATAAAATAGACTAAGCTGTTCTTAGTGAGTTTACATGGAACTAGTCTTGCTGACTGTTGGCACATTTCCAGGACAGAATATAATTTTAGACACACACACACACACCCCATTCTGACTTCCTTTCAATTACCACAGAACAAGGAAGGAAGGAAGGAAGGAAGGAAGGAAGGAAGGAAGGAAGGAAGGAAGGGAGGAAGGAAGGAAGGAAGGAAAGGAGGGAAGGAAGGAAGGAAAGGAGGGAAGGAAGAAAGGAAAGAAGGAAGGAAGGTAGGAAGGTAGGAAGGAAGGAATGTTTCTCTAATGGAAGTTGAAATATTGTGTTGTATAATGGAACTTTCACACTAATGGAATTACTAATTAAAGGTTCAACCACTTATGTAGGTATTGATAGAGGAGGAGATTTACAGTTATAGATTTATAGCTCAAGGTTAAAATATGGGGTCCTTGGTGCTCACTAATGGACTACAATAGCCAATATATAGGACAAATAGGCAGAAAAATAGCAGAGAGCATCCATGAACACAGTGGTGGGATTCAAATAATTTAACAACTGGTTATCTGCCCTAATGACCGTTTTAAGGAAAAACAGAAACAGGAAAAAATTCCAGAGCCACAACCCCAACTAATACTTGGTGGTGAACCTTTTAGAGACTGAGTGCCCAAAAAACGGCCTCGGCCCCACCCTGCTACCCACTCCCACTTTGCCCCCACTCCACCTGCCCCGCCAATGGCCACCATGGCCCACTCTCAGCCTGCCCCCACCCCGCCGTCTGCCCTGTCCACTCACAGTGCCACTCACCACTTCCACGGCCCACACAGATCGCCCAGGTGGCCCAGCAGCACCCAGGAGGCCACGCCCTCCTCCCACGCCCCACAGCATCAACTGCACATGAAGGGGCAGGAGGGTGGAGTCTTGTCCCTGGTGCCTGGCTGCCATGTCCTTGGCTGTGCTGCTTTATGGGGGAAGAAAGGGGCCACGAGGAGAGGCAGAGCTGGGGCAACAGTGCTGGTGCCCACAGAGAGGGCTCTGAGTGCTGCCTCTGGCATCCATGCTGTACGTTCTCCACCACTGCACTAGAGTTTAGTTTAGTTTAGTTTATTAATATTTCTATACCGCCCTTCTCCCGAAGGACTCAGGGCGGTGTACAGGGCAAGAATAAAACATAAAGTTACAAAAATTAAAAAGTTATTAAATACTTGCCCATAAAAACAATAAATACATTAATAAAACCCCCAATAAAATGATAATAAAAACCCCTGCAATCCCACCCTCAGGCCAGGCCGGCTTGTTCGAACAGGTATGTTTTCAGAGAGAGAATTCCTGGAAGCCTAGCTCTCTGACAAATTGGCCATCAATAGGCACATAGACATAAACAACACCTACATACTGTGCAAAAGAGATAACTAACAAGCCAAAAAAGGAATAAAAAGACCAAAACACCCTCCCCCCCCAAGCAATCAACACCCAGGTGAGCAGAGATTAACACTAAGATTAACATCAGACCAACCATCATGAAATAAACAATACCCCAATCAAGGAATTGCCAAAAAAGCTATCAGTAAACACCCCAGCTAAAGAACCTCGGAGACTACTCCTACCAACACCCAGAAGGCAAAAAGTAAGGGGTTCCTGTGGATTTTACTGTGCTAGTTGCTGCCAACAATAGCGGGCAGTGCTCATCTCCATTTCAAGGCAATTGAGCCAGGGCTGTCTGAAGACATTTCTGCAGTTATGTGGCCAGCATGACATTGCAGAGTGTTCTTACATTCCCACTGAAGTGGTACCTATTTATCTACTTGCATTTGCAATTTGCAAGCTTTCAAACTGCTCGTTTGGCAAGAGCTGGGGCAAGGATGGGAACTCACTCCGTCGCCACTCGGGTCTTGGAACCTAGGCTGCTGGCTTTCCACTGCTTATCCACCGTGCCACCCCTACCGACAAGGCAAGCCACTAGAAAATTTATTTATTTATTTATTTATTTATTTATTTATTTACTTATTTATTTATTTATTTATTTATTTAATTAATTGGATTTGTATACCGCCCTTTCCCGAAGGACTCAGGGCGGTTTACAGGGAATTAAAACAAGAAATGCAAAAATTAAAAACAATTAAAAAGATTATAACAGTCCCTGAAAGAGTAAAAACCCCAATTAAAATTAAAATTAAAATTAAAATTCTCAGCCTGGGCCAGAGAGCTCGAAGAGCCAGGTCTTCAGGTCCCGCCGGAATGAACGGAGGTCGGGGGCAGTCCTAAGCTCCACGGGCAGCTAGTTCCAGAGGGCAGGCGCACCCACTGAGAAGGCCCTACCCCTGGGCGTTACCCGCCGGCAATCTTTTACCGCCGGCACCCTGAGAATACCCTCCCTGTGGGAGCGCACTGGACGAAGGGAACTTGATGGTGTTCCCTCAGATATCCCGGACCCAAGCCATTTAGGGCTTTATAGGTCATTACCAGCACCTTGAATCTTGAGAGCAAACCCCACTTCCTACCAGCACTGATGATGTTACCTAGTTTGAGTAAGCTCAGGGAGCACCAAGGACCCCTCACAAACACAAGAGGGAAAGTGATTGACTTTCCAATGCTATTTGTCATGCTCCCCCTCGCCCCCCCCCCAAAAAAAAAGAAAAAAAAAGAAACAGGAAGCCATATGAAAATACCAGTCTAAAAGGATGGTGGCTTTGGACAGAACAGAGAAACAGACAGACAATTTATCTCAAGGGTTTGTTTCTCAGGCCACAGGAGAATTGAAGAGAAATGGGTAGAGGGGAAGCAGAGAAGACGAAGATATTTCCTTGTTTCACTGGAGGTCTTATTAGCAAATACAGGGCTTAACAACAGGTTTGAGTAGCAAAACATAATGTAGTTTGGGCTGCTTGTTTTATTGCACAAGAAGTAGATTTACAATTGTTATATAATGGTGAACCTTACACAAACTATTTCCATAAGATAAGGTTAATATACCTAAAGTTCAAGCAAGTGAAAAGCAATTAGTCAGAAGGGTTAACATACAAACTCAACTTAAACCCCGTCTTCTTCGTGTGAGAAGGTAGAGAGGGCAAAGTACTTCCTTCCTATAGAAACAGGGTATCGGCACCTGTTGGTCTACAGCAGATTATGAAGCTAACTTTGAAGAAGGAGTGCAAGAATACGGTTAAGCAAACATCAGCTCAACCCTGAGACAGAGGAAGAGAAAGAAACTCAAAAAAAAAAAAAGCGGGGA
Source organism: Vipera berus (assembly GCF_964194415.1). Lineage (NCBI taxonomy): Eukaryota > Metazoa > Chordata > Lepidosauria > Squamata > Viperidae > Vipera > Vipera berus. Next base: position 258,518,861 of record NC_138203.1, read on the forward strand.
AATCCTGCCAGGCTTTAAGAACCTATTATTATATCAGACATACAGCAGTAAAGTAGAGTTTTAGCAATTCTTGGGGTATCTGTTTCCTGAAGGACTCTCAGTGGGAGATCAAGGGGGTGGGATGTGTAGATAGTTGGAGAGGAGAATTTGTATTAGTGGATCTGTTAGTGTTGTGTTGTAGGGAGTTCTGAGAAGCTTTTGAGCTTCTAAGCATCCTCTAGAGCAGGGGTAGGCAACCTTGGCTCTTTTATGACTCGTGGACTGGCTCAGGAATTCTGGGAGTTGAAGTCTACGAGTCATAAAAGAGCCAAGGTTGCCTACCCCTGCACTAGACATACCCAATTCCAGCAACCGATCCTTATATGTTTTAGCCTCCAGTCCCCTAATCATCTTTGTTGGTCTTTTCTGTACTCTTTCTAGAGTCTGAACATCTTTTTTACATCGTGGTGACCAAAATTGGATGCAGTATTCCAAGTGTGGCCTTAACAAGGCATTGTAAAGCGGTATTAACACTTCACGTGAGCTTGATTCTATCCCTCGGTTAATGCAGCCTAGCACTGTGTTGGCTTTTTTGGCAGCTGCAGCATACTGCTGGCTCATATTTAAGTGATTGTGAATGTGTGGATGTAACTACAAGACTCCAAGAGCTGACCAACTAGCCAAAGCTGGCTGGCTAGAATTCAAACTCTTTCTTCCATTATATATTATGAAAGTCACTGAGATGTAGATGCTGCTAAATGAGTCAGAATGTTCAGCACATGACTATGAAGTTATTTCCCTTCATTTGCCTTTTCTGCTCAATTGCTTCCCTTTGGAGCAGAAAAAAAATCATTCAAAGGAATATTTTTAAGTCATTTAAGAAACCAAGCCCTCTCTTTATTCCCTCTACCAGGCCAGTTTAAAAGTAATTTTACAGTAATGGTAAAGATAGAAGAGAATATCTGTAAATCAGGGTTAAACTGTGAGGTCTTTGGTGCTCCTTGAGCTTGGTGGTTTTTCTTGCAGACATTTCATTACCCAACTAAGTACCATCATACCACTAGTGTTATTATCTAGTTGCGTAATGAAACATCTGCAAGTAAATCAACTACAGGAGAGCACCAAGGAGTCAACAGCAATGGTAAACCCTGGTTAGTTGCCCTACTTTCTACCATAACTTTAATTGGATAACACAGGATGGTCTAGAATTGATCGATTACATTTTCACTGGAAATGATAGTGAAAATTTGCAACAAGTTATCATAATACAGGTACTGCTCAACTTATGGCCAGTCATTTAACATCCATTTGGAGTTATGAAATCCTTGGAAAGGGCACTTTGCAGCTCGCAAACCACTTCTAGCAATCATAAAATATAGTGCTGTTCCCACCCGGGTATGGTTCACTTTTATGACTGGTTGCAGTATTCCGTGATCATGTGACTGTAATTTGTGATTATATTTTGCCAGTTTCCAGCATTATTTTGCCAGGTTTTGGGAAAAGACCCACCCATTTTAGAGAATGGATTTGGACTTATGACCACAAGTCACTGGATGACCCACCCATTTTAGAGAATGGATTTGGACTTAAGAATGCATGATTTGCTTAGCAACTACTGTAAAAAACAGTCATAAAACTGGGTCTGGTCACGTAGGTGCCTCAACTTTATAAACATTACAACTTACGAGCAAAATTCTAGTCCCAACTGCAGTTGTAAGTCAAGGACAGCTGAATGTCTGAACCAAAATGTTCCTCCTGCATATCCCTGACAGCTTCTCCATCACTGTACGTGGAAGTTACATTCCTCTGGTGAGAATTTGGAATATTTGCATCTTCCAATAGCAGAATCCCTATCTCATGCATAGAAACTGAAATTTTGCTGCATTTCAGATACAGCTTATCAAATAGGGGTTATAGCTTTTATTACAGAAAATGAGTCCATAGCAGAAAGAAATATATGTCAGACTGCTACATAAACCTCAACAGTCCCAGGAAAGGTATGTGCCTGTAGGTTTGTGGGTGGTTACTGTTCCTTTTTAAAGATATACCTCCAATCCACACTTAACTGTTTAAATTAGAGGAGTGAGGGAGAATATTGACCCAATGTTATTTGTTCAGCTTCAAATCTTAGCTTGGTAGGGTTTTCTGTTCTCTAATTTTTCCCTAAGAAAAGCTGAACTATTTCTTGACTAGTTCCTAAATAATCAAGCCAAAGTCATCTAGATATTAACCTGCCTCCATGATGGAACACAGAATTCATTTTAATGCAAGTCCTAATTAGATAATCTAACAATTTAAGTCATGCTAAATCAAAGGATTAAAGGAGATTAAGTCTTCATTGAGGACTGCAATGTGGTCCTTGGAACAGGATTCCTATTTACTTAAGTAAATTACTATACATTATTCTAAAATAGTGTTCACATTATAACTGACAATTAAAACCATTAACACAAAAGCTCATAAGTGGCTAAAAGCTCACATCAAATAAATATAGCCACGATTGAAATACTGCTTCTGATTTTTGCTCTTCACAGACATAATCAGCATCTTGCACGGAAATGAAGCAGGCAATCAGCACCAACACAACTATGCAAAGATACATTACCTAAATAAAGATAATTGAATACCCAGCGTCCTTTTCTACAGATATTCTTTTGATATAAAATAGAAAGAACTCTGTTACTGTTAACTGGGCATTGCTAACTGGGCATGCTGGATGCAGTTCCTACAATTCTCAGGCAATGGGCTACCATATCTCTAGATCAGACATGTCAAACACAAGGCCCGGGGGCCAGATCTGGCCCATGAAGTGGTTTCATGCGGCCTGAGAAGCCATCCTGGAAACAGTGAGGGTACGGCCCCCACTGCCTTGGCCCTGGCCCAGAGACCCTCCTCCTGCCAGAGACCCTCAGATCTGTCCCACTCCTGCCCAGGCCCCCATAGGCACCCTTGATGCGAACGATGTAGAGCTGGCCACGCCCACCCAGTAGGCCATACGCACTTTAGCCACGCCCACCCAGGCCACACCCACCCAGCCCCCTGAGGGCAACCGCAATGCTGATGCGGCCCTCAATGAAATTGAGTTTGACACCCCTGCTGTAGATGATAGGTTAAGGAATAGTCTTCAAAGTCTTGCAGAAATCAACAAGTTCCTAATAAAGGAACTGGAGATTCTTCTCAAGCTTAGCAAAAGCTAATTTAATACCCCAGCAAATCCTTTTTATTCATACACTAGCCCAAAGGGATTAAAGTGTGGAATTTCATTTAGTAACTCAAAGTTACCAAACAAATATTGGTTACAGACTCTGCATATATAATTTTGAATTCAATGTTCGATAACCCATCATTTATATCTGGAGGCACTTAAAAGAGATAAATGCACAACTGATCTGTAATGCTTGGAATGGGCTAAAAGATAATGGTTTCTCTGTCAGTTGTGTCCGACTCTAGGGCACGGTGCTCATTGTCCAAAGACAATTTCCGTGGTCATGTGGCTGGCATGGTTATATGGCAAAGGCACATGGAATGCTATTACTATCACACCGAAGTGGCACCTATTTGCATGCTTTCAAATTGCTAGGTGGGCAGGTGCTGGGGCAAATAATGGGAGCTCCTGTCTCCTACCTGGGCTGTCAGCTCTCCAGCTGACAAACTCAGCATCTTTATGGGCTATGAAACAATTATTTTAGCTACATTTCAATGCCACACTACTAGAAGCATTGTTGAGTAGCTGTTTTCTTCTTTGGCTAGTTTCCTGGGATTAAATCCAGACTGGATTCAATTTTATTTCCCAATGGAAAGTATGAAAAAAAATTATCATGACAATTGTGGTTCTGTTAAAATCAATTCAAACCTACTCAGTCTGGATACACCTTGGTTAACCTGCAGCAACTCAGATACTTTGGCCACCTAATGAGAAGGAAGGACTCACTGGAGAGGAGCCTAATGCTGGGAAAGATTGAGGGCAAGAGAAGAAGGGGACGACAGAGATTGAGGTGGCTGAATGGAGTCACTGAAGCAGTAGGCATGAGCTTAAATGGACTCCAGAAGATGGTAGAGGACAGGAAGGCCTGGAGGAACATTGTCCATGGGGTCACGATGGGTTGGACACGACTTTGCAACTAACAACAACAACAACTATGGTCAGGTTCTGCCATTGTGAACCTACTGTTTAAAATCCAATCCATCACAGTTTATAATTACATGTTTACTGATCTCGTATGCTCTGTGAAGCCAAATATGCTTGTTCCACAAACTATGGCAGCAGAGTAATGAACCCTGTCAAGGTAAACACAGCAGGAAACAGTATCCCAATGAAAGAACTACCAGTTCAGGCAAACAATCAAACAGCAGCCTAATCAAGGAACTACCAAGAAGAAAACAACATTCCCACCGACACAGACAGGACAAGCCTCTGTATATAAACCGAGAGCAAATCCCATTATCTTCTAACCACAGATGATTTTACCTAGTTGGGTAATGAAATGTCTGCAAGGAAACAACCAAGCTCCAAAAGCACCAAATACTCCACAATTCAACCCTGAGCTACAAATATTCTCTCCTGTTGGTAAATATATTTTGCCTTCATTGATCTAAAGAAACATGAAGCTAGTAAGACCTGTCCTGAGACATCATGGAATCGAATAAGGCTACTGCAAAGAGTAGCCTTATTCCTTGATCACTCCTTACTGAGTGCATAACTTAAGTTGCATAAAAGTTTCATGTTAGCAAAGCTAACAACAAAACGTGGGATGCTGGAAAGGACAGCTTGCAGTGGATGGCCAAGAGATCCTAAGCAATATGTTGTGGAGAGAATCTTATAAATAGACACAATAAATGTTATTGTATCAGTGCCTTATAGAACAATAAACCTACTCTGAGTCTGAAATGTTTGCATTTAAAACACTCCTTCCAATCTAGGATTGTCTCACTGACTTTTTATTATACTCAAATGAGGGCAAAGTGCACAAAGTTTTAGAGCAAGAGACTCTGGCTAATTTTTCCAAGAGGGATTTAGGAAGGAAAAATACTTATAGCATTCCACAGGCTTCCCTGTTGCCAAATGTGGCTTTTGATCTGTGAGTAAAAAGATGTTTCTATTGATTCGGCAGAGAACCGGGACTGGAAGGAAGGGTGTTAACTTTTTTACTTAAAATCCCTTTCCTTCCTCGAAGCAAAACATAAACCGAACATGATTGCATGTGAGACCAACATTTTCTTCTTTATTTTTCTTCTGCTTGAAAGATAACAGCTATTGGATAAATGCTATGCCTTTGATCCAATCTCTCGGTAGAGAACGTAATGAAAAGGATGTTCTCATGTATCCTATCCCCTAATTTAACATATAAATCACTTCCAAAAATACAATCCAGATGGGCTGGAAGGAAGGAAGCCAATTAACTCACACTGCCTTACCATCTGACACGTTACTTGCGATAATAAAAATACAAACAACATGGTCAAACAATAAGGTTCTCTCTTATATCTGACATTTCCAATTAGTTTTCAAATTTGGTGAGCTCTCCCGCCCACTCCTGCGGCAAGCATTCTGTTTTGCAGTCCATATTAGCTCTATATTTAAGGGGGGGGGAGAGAAACCCTTTGCAGCTGAAGCAGATTTATTGGCATCTCCCAATGGAGCCTCTTTGGAACTGGCACATACCGTCCACATCTGGTTTCCCCATTAGATTTGCAGCACATTTGGTTTTCCAGTGCTCCAGTGACCGAGCCACTGCCAAGCCTGGAGGGTAAAGTTCTCATGGGCAGTCTGGAAATGTTTTTGATCTGTGCCTGTGGACCACTGCGGATGCTGATGCTTCTTCCTTTCGATGGGTTTCCTAGAAATTTAGCCTCTGGCATTTGGCAAGGCTCTGATTGGCAGGGAAGTTTTCACAGTGATATAATTAACACTGCACAACCAGACCCTGCCGTGTTGAACTCTCTCTCTCTCTCTCAAAAAAACAACAACCCTATAATGCTAGAAAGTTTGGAGTTGTTGCACAGAATACCTTTATCCAGAATATATCTGGGGCTCAGTTTCAGAAGGAGCTAAGGGGTAGGCAGCAGACAATCAAGCCATTTAGGACCTTCTCTTTTCCCTGACTTTGGAAAAGAAACATTTAACTTTCCTGGTCAGAAATATAACACAAATGAGCCTCAAATATTCCTCAAGAAGAGGTGACTGTGAGCTAGGCAATGCAGTTCATTATTTTTGCTATCGTAATTGCTATTTTAAGTATTCTGTGTGGCTTATGCCTTGATTTTAGGCTTTTTCTTTTACCGTAAAATACGGTATGTTAGATAGTGCCAGTCAGTTAATTTTTTAAAATATTTATTATATATGCAAGTGCCTTCAAGCCAGTTTCTTAGTCAGGCAACTGCCTAAATTAATCCCTGCAGTTTTCTTGGCAAGGTTTTTTGGTAGTGATTTATCATTGCCTCCTTTCTAGCAATAAGAGAAAAGGACTGGCCCAAGGTCACCCACCTGGAGTTGTGCCTCAGGCAGGACTAGAACTCACAGTCTCCTGGTTTCTAGTCTGGTGCCTTGGCCAGTAGACCAAACTGGCTCTCGATCAATTTTGGCAATTGCTTCTCAGGAATAATTTTACTCGCCAGAAGATTACTGTTCTGTACCAGCCTGCTACCGGCCCTGCAGAAAAGGCAGGGACAACCCCTTTACAAACGGCAAGAGGCTGGAATTAAGCCTGCCAAATTTATTAAGATAAAACAGAGCAAAACAAGACACCAACCATGAAACAGGAGCTATGAAACAGGAACTAATCAAGCTGTTGCCTTCAGCAAACCAGCCCTCCCACGCATTCCCCTTTTATACAGTTCAGGGCGTGGCTCCTCTCTGCCTCCTTCCGAGGTGCCCCATTGCCTTCCTCTGTTTACTCCTGATTGACTGCCTCCTGCGTCGAGCGTCCTTGAACAGGGCCAGCTGTGGGTCATCTTCATCCACGCTGTCAGGCTCACACAGCTGGGTCTCTGTGGTGACCAGGTGGGAGGGGCCTGGCTGAGGGCTCTCATCAGCAAGATCTTCAACCCCCTCAGCAAGCTCTTCAACACCCCCCTCCTCCTCTGAGTCATCCAACCCAACTGCCGAACCCACAGGCTGACCCTGAATCACAACAATTACCTGGCCCAGCTTGGATAGATTCACCTCTTTACTGCGGGCAAGAATGAAGCTGAGACACAACAGATACAGTACAAAGAAGTTGAAGAATGTGTATATGTCTCTACTTCAGAATTTAATCTGAAACTATTTCTTCCCACGTTGCCAAACGGATGTACTTTGGGAGGTAACTGTACATTACCCAGAGTCACTCTGAGAGTGAGATTGGGGGGGGGGGTACCTAAATTTGACAAACAAAGAAATTAACTAGGTTTACATAATGATTCTCTCCAACCTGGAAATTTCTGTTTGCCAGATCACTAGACCCAACTCTTAGAGATGCAGCTAGTTAGATAGAAAGGATTGGTTTTCCAATCAGTGCTACTTTCCAGACCGGTTGAAGTACAAAAAAAGGAACAAAGGTTTCTTTCTCAACCTATAGGGAAGGCCACAAGATTGGAGAAGGCTACTCCAAGATTAGCCAATGTTTAATCTTATTAATTAAGAGGGATTTTGAAAATTGCCATCAAATATACTAGAAAGCACCAGGTTGAGAAAGGCTGGCGTATATTGCCAAGGAAAGGAAAATAAGGATGTGTATCCAGTTCTCTTGTGATCGCCTTTTGCAACCTTCTGACAAGCAAAGTTAGTGGGGGAACCAGATTCACTAAACAACCATGTTACTAATTTAATTTCTCTCTCTCCCTCTCTTTCTCTCCCTCTCTCCCCCTCTCTTTCTCTCTCACCCTCCCTCTTTCTTTCTCTCTCCTTCTCTCTCTCCGTTTCTCTCTCTCCCTCCCTCTCTCTCCCTTTCTCTCTTTCCCTCTTTCTCCCTTTCTCTCTCTCCCTCTCTCTATTTACCTCCCTCTTTCTTTCTCCTTCTCTCTCCCTCTCTATTTCTCTCTTTCCCTCTTTTTCTCTCTCCCTCCCTATTTCTTTCTCCTTCTCTATCTCCCTCTTTCTCTCTCTCTTTCTCTCCCCCTCTCTATTTCTCTCTCCCTCCCTCCCTCTCTTCCATTGTCCCTTCCTTCTTTCCTTCCTTTCTTCCTTCCCTCCCTGTTTGTCCTTCCCTCCTTCCCTTCTATTGTCATTTCCTTCCTTCCCTCCTTCCAAATCCATTTTTACCAAGAAACCTGATGCCCACTTAACTCTTTATGAAGCACCGGAGGAAAGTTGGGGAAGATCTATCAACGATACTTGGAGGTTGCTAGCTCATTTAATAAGCTTTATTCCAGCAACAGGAACACCTCGTATTCGCTCAGAGTAGATCCACGCACGCACACAATGCTGCTGTGGACCACGGGGCAGGAAGGTGCCCTTCACACGGGATGGATGGAAGACACGCCAAAACGCCCTTCGCTCCGTGCCTTCTGCAGACGCAGCCGGAGTCCCGGGTGGAGGGAGATCCAGGGCTGAGGCACACTCGGGGAAGCGCATGGCAGCAAATCACAACCAGCTGCTCTTGGGGGACGGAGGCACAAAGCTGGCCAAACAGGGCTTGGAGCAGTTGACTGTCCCGGACTCTACAGCTGCGCTTCCACCTTTCCCAAGGCAGCCCCCGCAGACAGAGCACAGCGCAGGGAAGACGCGCCAAAGCTTCTCTCAGAGCCTCCCACTGCCAGAGGCCTGTGGCGGCAGCATAACAGGGCTTGCAAAATGTGGGGCGGGCGGCGGTGGCTGCTCAAGGCGCTGCCCAAAAGCAAGCATGGCAAAAGCAAGCAGGCAGAGCCTCCTGCTGCTGGAAGCCTGCTTGCAAAAAGTGAGGCGGGCGGCGGCAGCTGCTCACAGCACCAGCCAAAAGCAAGGCAAGGCTGCTATCAAGCCCCGGGCACGAAAATCAACTGGGTGTGGGGGGGAATACGTGCAGCAACCTGGCTACATGGCCTGCTAGCCGCTCATTGCTCTGCCGATCAGTTGGGTGGTTGAGACTCCGGATTTGAGCTGCCGACAGAGCGCACCGCAGGGAAGACGTGCCAAAGCTTGTCCCGGAGCCTCCTGCTGCTGGAAGCCTGCGACGGCGGCATAACAGGGCTTGCAAAAAGTGGGGCGGGTGGCGGCAGCTGCTCACGGTGCTGGGCAAGAGCAAGCAGGGCAAGGCCGCTATCAAGCCCCAGGCTTGACAATCAACCGAGTGGGTGTGGGGGGAGGGAATCCGCGCAGCAAACCAGCTGATCGGCAGAGCAATGAGCGGCTAGCCTTGGTGCGTCTTCCCCCGCTGTGCTCTGTCGGTAGCTCAAATCCAGAGTCTCAGCCTCCCAGCTGATCGGTGGAGCAACGAGGGGCTGGCAGGCCAGGTAGCCGGGTTGCTGCACGGATTTTCCCCCCCAGTTGACTGTCAAGCCCGGGGCTTGATAGCGGCCTTGCCCTGCTTGCTTTTGCCCGGCGCCATGAGCAGCTGCTGCCGCCCGCCCTGCTTTTTGCAAGCAGGCTTCCAGCAGCAGGAGGCTCCAGGACGAGCTTTGGCATGTCTTCCCTGCGGTGCGCTCTGTCGGCGGCTCAAATCCGGAGTCTCAGCCTCCCAGCTGAGGAGGCGGGGGGAGGCTGGGGGGAGGAAGGCGACGCCGCGTACCACCAGCCAGCTGCTCGCATATCACCAGTGGTACGTGTACCACCAGTTGAAAAGCCATTTTATAAGGGACCTTGGATATCTTCTAGTCGAACCCCCTGCACAAGCAGGAGACCCATGTTGCTGTCCAATCTCTTCTTAAAAGTTGCTGTCCAATCTCTTCTTAAAAACATCCAGTGATTTCCGGGGTCAGCAATCATGCAAAACCCAGAAGCGGGAAGGCCTAATATCTTATTTCTGAATGTAATATAAGCAAGATTTGGGGCAGGAGAAAAGCTGGTCTGAAACAAACAAACAAACAGACAAACAAACAAAAAACAGTGTAGCTTTCCATGCTGACATCTTTCATCTTTAGCGGAAGGATGCAAGTCCTTTTCCATTGGAATGCCAATTGGGATAGTTGGATGATAGGAACAAGGGAACTGAAAGGAAATGACCTTAAAACTGTGTATACCTGCTGGGACCCTCCAGGCATTACTACTATAGTGGCTGCCTTTACGTTTGTTCCAGAAACTTTCATTAGTTTAAAACCCAGCTCCCAGGCTAGTCTCTGAAATAACTCCACATCATATTTCTTTCCAAAATCATATGGAATTTATCATAATAGGCTTTTACAATTTACCACTGAATGCTGGATTATTTGAGTCTTTTTTGGATAAACCGCCTCCCTGTTACATTAAGTCATCCTGTGTCTAAATTTCACTCTCTTTTCTGTCGTTTAATCTATGTCAAAGGTATTTTTTTTTAAAAAAACATATTTGAGGGTATTACCAACATACTCTCACATTTCTAAATATGTCTGCTAGATTCCAAACTTTAAGGATAACTATCTGGCTCTTTTCTGTATAGGAATGCACTGTGATCCTGCTGCAGAGAGGTTCTCTGGATGTAAAATTAAATATCCACTAAATGTCCTCATGGATCTTCCTTCATTCTGAAGCATAATTTCAGTAAAATAACTTCTTATGTGCAAAAACAAAAGGTACACAAATTGTGCCACACGTTTTCATAAGAAGCTCAGATCAAAGCAAGAATTTTTTTTCCATTAAAATAAGTTCACTTTTCTTGACCAACCTCAACTGGGAATCTTCTCCCATTGATGCTATGCTCTGAGCCAGCAGATCCATTACTCTGGCCCCAGTGAAATTCAACTTTTTCTGCTTTGAATCTTCCTGGCAATCCAGCACCGCTGATGAAATAATCATCCTTTAGAAGGATGGCAACTGGAAAGAGAAGAAATGAAAAAAGGAACAAGATTGATTTTTTTTCTTTGCCATACGTATCAGCTTCACATTTATTATTGTTTCATAAACCACTTCTTAAAAAATCTTGTCAAGAAGACTGCAGGAATTATCCAGGCAGACTTTTGAGTACTGGACACAATAGAAGGAGAAGGAGAAGGAGAAGGAGAAGGAGAAGGAGAAGAAGAAGGAGAAGGAGGAGAAGGAGAAGGAGAAGAAGAAGAAGAAGAAGAAGAAGAAGAAGAAGAAGAAGAAGAAGAAGAAGAAGAAGAAGAAGAAGAAGAAGAAGAAGAAGAAGAAGAAGAAGAAAATGGATCTAATATTTCTAATACAAGAAACTCAATTTTGCTTTCAGGTATGAAGTACAGGTACAGTTATGGCTAGTCATTCAGCAACCGTTCCAAATTGTGATGGTGCTGAATGAAGGGACATATGACGTGCCCAAATTTATAGCTGCTGCAGTGGCCCCATGGTCACCTAATAAAATTTGGGGGCTTGGCAGCCTGCTCGCATTTATGACCATAGAGGCACTGCCTACCTCTCCCTTTCCCATCTCAGCCAACCACCTGGGAGAGGCCTTGGCCCACTTCCCGACTCCTCCCCTTAATTCAACCAGATCTTCGCATACCTTTAGATTTCTCAAGTATGTATTCAACAAATGTACATGACTTGAGAAGATTCTTTGGCAGAGTACTCTAGAAAGAAAACAATCTGACGCAGCAAACAGGTCTCTCAGAGGATCTTTTATACACTGACTCCAGCAGATCATTTTCAGCCCTTTCTGCAAATTACAAGGTGAAGAAAATAAGGTTGCACTCCAGCACCTTGTTATATATGAGAGTCCCACTGAAATTACACAACAGTTTGCCATCATGACTTGGGAATTAATTAAGCCAGAAAGTAATTCTGCCTAAGAAGAAGGTGGGAAAAATCTTGTTACTGCAGATCCTTGTATCACACATACACACTAATTTGTGTGTGCGCGCATCCTAATGAATGATGCAACAAAGAATTCTACAGTGTGGTGTATCTACAGTGTATTTCTGCACTGTGCTTCAATAAAATGGGACACAGTTATTACAAAGACATACATGCAGGTGGCTAAAAATAAAATTTCTGAATGATACATACATGAACAATTAGATAAGACTGAATGGAAGAAACAATGATTTGGGGATAAAAATAGATCCAGAAGGTAGCTAAATGGGCAAGTGAGCTGTGGTGGCACAGTGGTTAGAATGCAGTATTGGAGCTAACTCATTGTTCACTGCCAGAAGTTCAATCCTAACCAGCTCAAGGTTGACTCAGCCTTCCATCTTTCCGAGGTGGGTAAAATAAGGACCCAGATTGTTGGGGGCAATATGCTGACTTTGTAAATCGCTCAGAGAGGGCTGTAAAGCATTGTGGGGCAGTACATAAGTCTAAGTGTTGTTGCTATTGCTATTGTTAAGTGTGGATCAAGACTATTCATAGCAGTTTTCCTTCAGTGTTCTGAATTCTTTATTTCATCTCTGGAAGTATTCTTCTAACAAAGGATGTACATAGGATATATCTCCCTACATGGCACTTAAGAAGCTTAGATACTAATACTATTAGGACAAAACGTACCAAAAGATATGGGGAATGATAGCTTTTGCTGGCCAACTTACTATTAATTGTACAGTCTAAATAATCTGGACTGTAATCTCATTGTTTGATTCAATGTACCCTCAAGTCAGTGTTGAGTCCTGGCAACTTCTTGGCAAGATTTTCGGGAGTGCTTTGCCATTGCTTTCTTCCTAGGGCTGAAGGAAAGTGACTGGCACAAGGTCACCCAGTTTCTTTTGTGCCAAGGTAGAGCTAGAACTTACAGCCTCCCAGTTTCTACCCTGGTGTGTACACCAAACTTGCTCTCTCTTGGCAATTAGGTACACATTTGCATGTACCAACAGCACCTACAATTAATTCATTAAGAAAACAAACAAATAATGTGACAGCCCCTTTATTGACTTTCCAGGATCATTTCCTTGCTAGCAGACTTTCTAGATACAAGGCATGCTTTATCTAGATCTTGGTCTTAGATAAAGACAGTACAATGAAGAACAAACATGAGTTAGTTCTGAGCTGTTCTATAACAGCTTCTCTATAAAAATGTTTTCATAACAAATAAATATTCTGAAAGACACTTTGACCCAAGACCTTCCGAACATTGAAGACCAGTAGGAGTAACATATTGACACAAGTCCACAAATAACAAAAGCTCATATATAATTATTGCATAGGCTGAAATGCCATTTGGCTTATCTGAATCCAGTTTGGTTTCTTAAGAATAACGTTAAGAATATTTGTGTTGTTTCACTAATGAAAACAAAGCTAATCATTCTATTATAAATTAAATGTATTAAACATATGGTGTGGAAATGGAGCGGGTCATGATTAATACAGCATTTTTGCAGATTTTCTATGTCAGAATGAAAACATCTATTAAAATGTACAAACATGGATGAGGGGGAAAGAAGCCAATTAAAGAGAGTTCTTTCCCCCTTTCTTTTTAAAAGTGACATGTACTAGGAAGCAAAATGAGATTTAAAGAGGGTTCCCCCCCCCCTTCTTTTTAATGTGACAAATGGACAATCCCACAAGAATATAGGCTCCTCTGAATCTGTTACAATGCACAGCGGGATTCAGCTGCATTATATAAATATTTGATGATAGCTAAATCATTTATGCTCTGTCAGGGGTCATTTTACTTGTTTTAGATTAATAATTAAAAGGATAATTAGGAGTATGTATAATCTGAAATGTTCACCTAATTGCTCGTTTTACAGTTATCTCTTACTGGATTTTGCAGCATCTCTCTCTCTCTCTCACACACACACACACACACACACACCTACGTATATGTGCCTGCATTTTGGATCTTGGATGTCTCTTTTTTTCTAGTAACACCATCTCCAATATTTTACAGGCATGAAATATTCCTGGAGTTCTGCACTAATCTATTTGCAGATACACCCGTCAGGCATCATTCTGTGTATTAAAAGTGGCACGGATTACCTGGAGAATTTTTTATTGTGCTATATACCTTAAAAAAGAAGCACCTGGATTTTCTTACAAAGATCAGTAGCGTGACAGGTCCTATCTTCCAGTTTAAAGAAGACGTGAGACACAAGGAAAAAAACAATGAAAATCCAGAAAAAAGCAAATTCAGACACCTATCTCCAAATTCCTGTCCTCTTTTTTTTGACAAGTGAGTTGACTTTTGATGAGTGACAGTCACAGTGTGTCTCCTGAATTCTTCCTTCTGGGAGAAGGATGTGAGGAATGAAAACAAGTTAGTCTGACAACCAGATTCATTGTAGCCAATCATATATTTCTACATTTGGAACTTGGGATGTTCCAAATGTTTCTTTGTATTTATCAGCCATTGCCTGGGCCAGAAACCGCACATCAGACTGCATTCCTGAATTAAATTGAATAATCCTTTGGTTTATAATGTCTGTAAAGAACACTGATTCTCAATTTTGGCTGACTTTTCTCTACTCTATGGTCATCGAGCCTCTGTGGGATGGAAAAAAAGGAAATGGAGCAAAAGTAGCTGATTTCTCAGAAGAGATAATATTAATGTTCAGTTTTAATTTTTTAGGGTTTTTTATTCTGCAGCTTAATAGACTCAAAGCCCTTAAATGATGAAGGGTGAACCAAACAGAAAAATAGGACAAAATGAAAAATTAACACATGCCCCCCCTGTACAGTTTTTACCATACCTTTACAATAAATTATGTGGACATTATCTCTGGAATATAGGCATATAATTTTTTTTTAAAAAAAACTATCCATAAATTTTGAATTTTGCTTGTCAAGTCCAAATATTATTTTGTTTGTCAAAATCATAATTCTGAAATTATGTGAACATTATCTCTGGAGTATAGTCACATAATTTTTTAAAAAAACTGTCCAGAAATTTTGAATTTTGTTTGCCAAGTCTAAATAGTATTTTGTTTTGTCAAAATCATAATTCTGCCATTTTATAAAAACTTGAAAAATAATGGAACAAAAGGTTTACATAACCTCATAAATGAAAAGGAACATCAGAATAGTTCAATGCTTTTTATAAGTGTGTTTTATATACTTAAATTTTGTCATAAGCCTTAAAGCACTGAAATGAATGAATTGTAGCCCATGTGCTATGCTTTTGCTTGTTTTTAATATAATCCAAGTAAGTTTGGCCTGGTTATAATGGCAAGTTTTACTTGCTAGTAATCTAGAAAACTTATTTGATGTATAAGTCAGAATCAGAACTTGGATTCATTAACAGTGTATTTATTGTAATCATCTATCTTTATCATAGGAATTTGTAAATAAAACTAAACAATCCAATAATGGTGACATCACATGGGAGTATAAAATGATCTCTTTTTTATTTATTTGCCAATTTTTACACAATTTGGATTTGAACAATCTTCACAGAACATTAGAAATATTTTTTCGATATAGCTTTTAAATGCATTTTGTCTGTTAATATAGTTGCTGTGCTTTTTTTAAAAAAAAAAAAGAAAACCCCTATTCTTAAAAATGTTAGGGGAAAATAAAAAGGTAACCTCTCACTTTGATCAAATTTTCTATTTTTAAAACCATTTTTTCCTTTAGATTTGTCTGAGTGATTGCTTAGCCTGGGAAATGGTTCTTTATGGATAATCTGTTATTTTGAACTGCTTATTACAAAAGGCTAGCAAAATACTGTCTGCTTGAACAAGTATTGGCTATTACATTTTAATAGGTTTAAGCATTTAACAGAAATAGCTTTACTGAAGCCCATCAAGATGAAGGAATTGGATGACCTAATCTTGGGCATCTTTTTTAGTACTAAATGGAATCAGAACCTGTGAGATAGTTATCTTCCAACCTTCCACAATGTAAGTACGATACCAAAAAATAATAGAAGTTGGTGAGCTAAAATCATTAACTGGAATTATAAAGTCAATTCTGAAAAGTGAAAGGTGAACTATCTATAGTCCTAGAGCTGTATAGAGTCCCAAACAACTATTCTGGCATATTTAAAGTATCTTGGGATTTGGGCATTTTAGAGGAGGGGGACTGGTTGATTTAAGGAAGGGATGTATTAGTGTCCTATATTTTCTTTTTGCTTTTTAGCCTTCGTCTTCTCAAAAATTTAGAGCTCCACATTAGAGGGCAAAAATATGTTTTTAACTGTACGGCTCATAGCCCATTTCTGCCTTAAATACAGGTAGCCCTTGACTTACGATCGTAATTATGATCATTAAATCAAGGCACCCCTGTGACTAGAAGTAATTTTCTGGACTTTTTCACAGGAGTCATTAAGTGAACACTACGGTCATTAAGAAAACCCATTCATTTTTTGGTTTTTTTTTGTCAGAAACTGGAAAAAAGATAGCAAAACATGGTTACAGGAATGTGGAACACTATAGTGGTTTATAAAGCTGACCCACCCAAAATATGGTCACATAACCATGGGAAGAATGTAGAGCACCACCGATGATGATTGGTGGTGCTTTACAGGCTGTAAACTTTGAATAATGGTAAAACGTCTTTAAGCAAAAGCTACCTGTATGGATATTACAAGGATCCAAAAGTGTGTTCCTTCTGTTACCTCATGTAATACAATACTATTGAGATGTTAGGATAAATACATTATTTATTCTAGACAGCATGTTTCAAAACAAACTTGCAGGATTGGTGTGTAATGAAGAGAACCAGAAAGAAGCAATTCTTTGCTACAGATAAACACACTTTGCAAATAACTACACAACCAAACCAGATTTTGATGTGTCCTGTGTACAATTAAACCTTTAGGCCAGTGTTTCTCAACTTTGGCAATTTCACAGTGGCCATGCTGTCTGTGGAATTCTGGAAGTTGTAGTCCATACACCTGGAAATTGTCAAGATTGAAAAATTCTGCTCTAGGCACTTCCAAACCACAGACTGCAATCGGCAGAAGGCTTTTGCTCTATGTTGGATTGCTTAGACATTTTTATAAAAACTCTCTAAACCAAATGGGATTTTTTTTAGAATCTCAAGTCTGCATAACCTGAATCATTGAATAAGGACAATGTCCAAGGCATGACTTGACATAATCTTGTGCTTAACATAATTGTGATGTTGCAACAAAAAGGCAAGTACAATTTTAGATTACATCAACAAAAGTGATAATTTCCAAATCAGGGGAAACAATTGTGCCAATTTATCCTTCATTGGTGAGATCACCTTGGCTATTATGTTTAGTTCCATTTGTTTTCTGCATTTGTTTATTGTATTTTTTTTATTATGTTATACTATTCCATTCTTGTTCACCACCCAGAGCCTTAATTGACTGGGACGGCTTGCACATTTATAGACATATACACACACAATTTTTCAAGTACAGCAGGGTACTAGAAAGTTTTAGGGAAAAAAAAGACTGAAGGAACTTGGAACATGTTTTGCCTTGAGAAGAGAAGACTGATGGAGAACACGACAGCGCTGTTCAAATATTTGAAAGAGATGTTATGCAGAAGAAAGTCAAGATATGTTCTCTATCACTGCGGGGTGCAGGACATGGCATAATGGATTTAAGTTACAGGGAGACAAGTTTTGATTAAATGTAAAAAGAACTCCTTAACAGTAGGAGCAGCTCAACAGGAGAAGCAATTACCCAGGGATGTGGTGGGCTCAGCTTCACTAGATGTTTTTAAGTGGAGGTTAAACACTTCCCTGTCATCATTTGGGAATCCTTCACTGCCAGAGGGTTCAATGGAAGGGTTTAAATAGTGCCTTTCAACTCTATGATTATATTATTGCCTCATAATCCCCCTATTAAAATTCTACTGCACAAGATTTGATAGAAAAGTGTGACCCACTGCCTGGACAGCTACGGTTATTTCTGACTACAGCAGAAAACCGTCTGCTACGATCAGTGCTTTTTTTGTAAAAGAAAAAGGTGCCAGAACTCACACATGTCATATAACCCACCTTGCCCTCCCTACAAGGTTCCATCCAAAAAAGGTGCCGGAACTCCGTTCTGAGCGTTCTATGAGAAAAAAAGCCCTGGCTACGATTAAAAAACAAAACAAAACAACCGCAATTGTTTCTACCAACTTTAGGAGTACACATCTCCTTTCCAGATCTATTAGATCTGTTTGTTACCCATCTCGCTTCGAGGTGACTTTTTGGGTTGTGTAATTGACTGACTGAAAATAAAGCAGAGTCAGACCAATGTTTTTCAGTCTGTCTATATAGGATATGGTTTCCTTCGTGACAGGATCAATAAAGGTGCCCATCTTTATGCAGAGGGAAAAATGCAAGAATAAAGTTCCAAATTTATGGAACTCAGAAAAGAAGGTAGCAGTGAGGGCTGTAATGTTTCTTTCCCTAGGAGTAAATCTATTCAGCACAGCACGGCTTCTTGTTAATAAACATTTATGAGCTTGTTCTTAATAGTGCGATTCATACAAGGTTTCTATGAGGAATGACAGGGGGAGAAGCCTATGAAACCATAGATATAAATAATAAATTCTCTTGGGGGAACAAGCGCTACCATAATAACATCGTATGGGGAAGAAGGTATCAATACATTGGTTTTGTAAAAAAGAAAAAAAGGAGATCTTTATTGAGCCCAAAGTTTTAAATGGAATGAAGATACATGAGTGTTGCACAATTGAGAGATAGAGGGAAAGAAAGTGGATAAAAGGACCTAACATGACTGGGTGACATTTGAGACTGGAAAATAAATAGGACAGTCTTTTCAAGTGATTCAACTAAATAAGTAATATTTTTTCCAAAAGTCTTCTGATGACACAAATGGATTTCCCTTCCTCCAGTTCCCTTTTAGATTCCACATGGTGAAAGCAGACAACAAAGGGGTTATAGGCATTTACAAGTGACATTTCCAGAATTGAAGGTATGGGAAGCGAGCGGGAGAGAGAGAGTGAGAGAGAGAGTGAGAGAGAAAGAGAGAGAGAGAGAGAGAGAGAGAGAGAGAGAAGGAGAGGGAGAGACAGAATCATGTTTAGAGGCTGCATATCTCTCTATATATCTAATTTGAACATATAAATAGATGACAAGGTTTGCCATCTGTATACCCAAGCTAATGCTATGTTTAATGACTTCATGAATTTATAGTATTCAAATTTATAAGATGTGCAGTACGGCACAGCCTGTGTCTGGGAAGGCTCACTGAGGTAATGCCAGGTGTACAGGAAGGGCATTTCACTGATGAGTTAGTTTCCTACCTTTCTTACTTTGTGCATGGTTATAAAAGCTTTACAAAGCATTGCCTTGGCATGGATAGACCATGACAGAATACCACATACGTACTTATTGCCCATCACAGAGAACACTGAATGCTTGCTCCTGAAAATATTTACCATTAATAAAACTTGTGATGCTGACGCTAGCTTTCAGTGCCTCTGAAAACTGAAATTTTCTGGAAAACTCTTGGGGAAACTGACTCCGCAGGGCAATTAAATTTGGACAATAAACACCTTCACAATACCATTTCCCTTCTCGCATGATTTTGTCTGAAATACAGGCAACCATGTAGGGGCGCAACAAGTGCATTTTGAGACAATAGATGCAATGTATTTATTTATTAAGACATACGCAAAGTTATCATGACTTACTACTGGATGGCTACAAACTTTTTCTGAGGGGGAAACAGGTATCTCATTTTCAGCCATAGATTTACTTATGCAAAGTACCAAAAAAATTGTTGTTCAGTCGCTAAATTGTGTCCAAGTCTTCAAAATCCCATGGATTATAGCACACCAGGCCCCTGTCCTCCAGTGTGCTGTTGTTCAGTCAGAAGAAATATACATGAATAACTACCAAAGATTTGGAAAATATGCACTAGAATGATAACAATGCAACCATTATCTGAACCCATGACATTAATTGCTATTTTTATTTAATACAATTATATTTCAACACTACAAAATTTTTTAAATATGTAAGTCCTAGAATTCTTAGCCTTTAGAGCAGACATGTCAAACTTGCGACGTCACGTAACGTCGCGCAACGTATCGGGACAGTTTTGCCATTGCTGCCAATGGGGTGGGCGTGGCTTCCAGATGACGGCATCCGGCCCATGGGCGGGCAGTTTGACACCCCTGCTTTAGAGAAACTCACAAAACATCTGTTCTTTTAAGCTTACTTCTTTATTGCATTTAACACTACCCACTGTAGTGGAATGAAATAAAAGGTAAAGTTAATGACCTGCACTATATATCCTTACCTTTTAAACACATGATTTACAACTTACATAACTTCTGAAAGATGTGTTTGAGTACTAAATGTTTATACTGCAACCTGCCTTCTCAAAAGAAATTCCCGACTCACTTCAGTGAAACTTATCTTCCACACAACCTACCCGATGTTAAAATTAAGATCAATGTTGACATTCATAAAATTCAATGGGGCTTACTTATGAATTCATACCATAAGCTGCAAAGTATGTTTTTGATTGATACCAGGGTATCCTCTATATTTGTCAATGAAAATGTGCATCTTCTATTGTTTTAGTTTTAACACTACAAAAATAGCCTTAAGATCTGTGAAAAGTAAACAAAGCTGGTACTGAGGGCTGCAGAACTTATGTTTTTCTTTTCCAAATAATATTTTGGGGGACCAAGTATATTTATGAAAAGTATGCTATCTATAGGATATTAATAGTAGCATCTAGAAATAAATTACTACATAAACGTAGTCTTTACAAAAACATGGCATATGGACAAATAAAAATGCCAGTTTATTAAGAAGAAGTTGTTGCTTATGTTCCTCTTGAATTTTTATTAATCCTTAAAGGATTCTTCTCATAAACAGTTCCTTTTCAGAATTCCAGACCCTGGTTAATAAATGAACTATAATTTATTTTACAGCATAAGCTTGTTAACATAGTTAGAGCTTTTTCTTGCTTTACATATTTGGATATAGATTTCCACAATGAGTCCCAGGATAATACACCAATATTAAAAAGCTTATAAAAGCATTATTACAATATGGGGGGAATGGTGTTTGTGTGTGTGTATTCTGATCTGTGTAAACCACAGAGTCACTCGTGGGAGATGGGCAGCTACATAAATCATATAAATAATGAGTAAAATAACACAGAGATTGGGCTCGGTGCAAGCAGCCGTCAGTTAATAACGGTTAATGTCATGCCCAAGCCCAGAGACGAAATTATAAGATCCAGTCGAGTCCAATTGCTTGTTAGCTTTCACCTAATGGGCAGAATCTTGACAAACTAACGCTATAACTTTCTAACCCAGAGGTTCCCCAACCTTTTGGGCACCAGGGACCAGTTCCATGGGGAGAGGTTTTTCCGCAGACCAGAGGGTGCATGGTTTTTTGTGTTGCCTGCATCCGGCGGATGGGGCTTTGCTTGTTTGTGTGGACCTGTTGCTGGCATGCCACGGACCGGTACTGGTCCACGGACTAGGGGTTGGGGACCCCTGTTCTAACCTACTAGATATATCCTGGGAGATTCTAGGTCAGTGATGGTGAATCTTTGGGGCTTGTCATGTCAAGAATTCAGAACATGCCTTCCTTGATTCTGCTGGCATCTCTCTCTCTCTCTCTCTCTCTCTCTCTCTCTCTCTCTCTCTCTCTCTCTCTCCCTCCCTCCCTCCCTCCCTCCCTCTCTCTCTCTCATACACACACACACACACACACAAACACACACAGAGAGAGAGAGAGAGAGAGAGAGAGAGAGAGAGAGAGAGAGAGAGAGAGAGAGAGAGAGAGAGAGAGAGAGAGAGAGAGAGAGAGTGAGTCACATGGCACTTTCTCTCCAGACTTTCTCTCCTCTGGACCCTCTGGAAGTCATGCAAGAGGGCCCTGCTCTCCTGCAGTCTCTGGAGCCTTTGAAAATTTCTACTGTGAAGGGAAAGTATCCTTCCTTGGATACTTCATATTGCTCTAGCACAGTGTTTTGTTTTGTTTTGTTTTAAAAAAGCGCTCTGAGAACCCCTGCAAATCCCCTCAAGGTCCACCTCTCAGAGATTAGTGAAATCAAAATGATTGGCTAGATATTGAAGATATTGGAAAAAAAGTGTAAAACAATGCCACTCCTCTCATTATAGTTTTTATTTGGTAAAAAAATAAAGTTGTCTTCTTGAAAAGTATTTTATTTATAAGTACAGGATACCCAATGGGTATCACATTGTTATTTTCACATGTCAATAAATAAATAATGTATCATTTTTCATTTCTAATAAGGTAAATAAATATAGCCCATACAAAAAAAAAAGCTGTTTTGGGATCCTTCATATTTTTTTTAAAAAATAGGAAAGGGTCCCAAGATTGAAAAGTATAAGGATCTCTGGTCCAGCAGAATTTGTTTTAGCCTCTAGATGGCAATATAGAGCAACCACCCAGCCAGTTGGACAAGCCATAGGATACCTTAAAGTACAACAGAAGAGATAGATAGATAGATAGATAGATAGATAGATAGATAGATAGATAGATAGATAGATAGATAGATAGATAGATAGATAGATAAACATTTATTGTCATTTTTTACTGTGGGTACAACGGCACACATTAAAAATGAAATTTAGTTGCTTGCTCTCAAAGTGTACACATACATAACACACATTTAAACATATTATATACAACATATACACAACATATGTATAGACCTACACCCTTACATATAAGTAATATATAAATATTAATCACTGTCCGTCTTGAATACATAATGGAAGGAGGAAGCTTTAGAGTTCACAAGGTTAATACTGTCTGAAACAAAAGATAAAATACAAGTGCAAAAGGGACACCACCTTGTTCAATGATAAAGCTGCCTTCCCTAGTGCAGTTGGCCATCAAACCTTTCTAAAACACGATCTACATAAAGCTCATTTAACCATCCACTGCATAGGGAAATTCATCTATGGAAGGAATTTCAGTACTATCTACAGAAACTGAATCCAATGCATGAGTATAGTGTATAGCATTGGGGTGGTGCTCAGGGCTTACTACCACCACCTTCCAAACTTTCCTTGAACATTTTTCATTGTGTCAGTGGCTGCCAGAAGCAGGCTAGAAGTAATGACAAATGGAAAGCAATCAAGCCCAGCAAATGAACAGTCAAACAGAGCAATCCTTACCAGTTTTCCCAGTATTTTTCATCCAAGTCTTGTTAGAAGATTCATTATCGAAGCCAACCAGGCGTATTTCCTGATATTCTGCCCCAATGTGTGCCTGGTGATCTATGATATCGATTGGGGACTGGTGAGTTCTCCCACAATCCGCATTTGAAGTAACCCAATGCTCAGGACCATATGCCCCTGGTTCCAAAGAGATAAAAATAATTCAGTTATTATTATTTTATTTATATCCTGCTATCATCATCATCATCATCATCATCATCATCATTATTTTACAAACAACTCAAAGTGGCGAACATGTCTATTACTACTCTTTCCTTCTATTTCCTGTACAACAACTTCCCTGTGAAATGAGTTGGGCTGAGAGTAAGAGTGACTGGACCAAGATCACCCAGCTGGCTTTCATTGCTAAGATGGGACTAGAACTCACAGTCTCCTAATCACTAGACCAGACTGGATCTGTACAATTGGCTTGTATAGGTTTTTTTTAAAATGAACTATAACAGGGGTAGGCAACCTTGGCTCTTTTAGGACTCGTGGACTTCAACGAGTGATTCAGGAATTCTGGGAGTTGAAGTCCATGAGTCCTAAAAGAGCCAAGGTTGCCTACCCCTGAACTATAATATTTGTAGCAATGATTCAACCAATAAAGAGACCAACCTGAATTACAAAATGGCGACTTTAATCTGAATTGCATTCTTGGCATAAGTCATTACAATATTTGTAAAGAATGAGCCTCTTCTTTTTTAACTGCTTTTTTTACTGCGAGGACAATTCTCCCATCCCTTTTTTACAGTATACAACTATTGTGCGTGATATTCAGAATACAATGCCAAATATCTTCCAAGTGAAAAAGAGTTAACAGCAAAATTAGCATACAGTTTCAAACTATGGGGAGGCATTAATTTATACCTAACCCATTTTTGAAGAAGCAAATATTTATTAGCTGGGATAATTTAATATTCTATGGAATCTCTAAACAAGGTAGTAATTTGTAAAGGAATCTTTTTATTCACTGCATGCCACCACAGCGTTTAGAGCTGACTAGCTCCTTGCCCATGAAAGCTCAAATGTAGTTTTAATTGAAACTGATCTTCCACTACAGATTTCAAATTAATCCTTTTTTTCTAAGTGTCTCATGCTCCAAATACCATTGCCTAGAAAGGGAAAAAAAGATATCATAAGCCATTAGTGGAAGAAGCAGAGCACTTTTTCTAGCTTGTGGGATATTGATTATCCATTCGCTGTATCCAAGCTCAATTGCCACTCTACTTTTTTTAAAAAAATAAATAAAAAAATCCCTTCCATAACAGACATTTTATGAGTTCTGTTTCCAGTCATTTTTTATTTCCATTTGGCTGGGCAATTGATTTTTAAAAATTAATATGAATATTCAATTATGTTACTTATATCATTTCAAATCATTTTAAAAAAAAAATTGTACTTTTTAACAACTGATTTTTTTATATAAAAAGTATAAAGCACTGAAGGATCGCAATATCACAAAAAGAAAAAACATCCATATTTATTTCAGCTCCTTTTAGTATTGCTGTCACCATCAAGTGGAACCGAGATTATGCCTACTCAAAACTATTGACAAATATCGTAGAAATAACACTATTTTTTCTCCTACTACAAGCCACCTTGTTCAGCAACCTTCTCCATGAGCCTTGGGGGGAGGGAGGAAACATAATTTTGAATCTCCGTTTGGTTATATAGGCAAAAGGCTATAGAATCCTTCCTTAAACACAGATAGCGTATGACCAGACCCAAATTCAGAATTTAGACTACTGTTAAAAATATCCTTTCCAAACTATGACCTATGTCAGACTGAAAGATTGAGGGCAAGAGAAGAAGGGGACGACAGAGAATGAGGTGGCTGGATGGAGTCACTGAAGCAGTGGGCGTGAGCTTAAATGGACTCCAGAAGACGGTAGAGGACAGCAAGGCCTGGAGGAATGTTGTCCATGGGGTCACGATGGGTCAGACACGACTTCGTAACTAACAACAACAACAACATGTAAGACTTCCAGAGAGATCAATACAACCATGGATAGAATCTATATTTTTAATTCATTCATTGTAGGACAGCAACAGCCATTCTTCAGCTCACGTGATTAGACCGCTGGACTAACCATTAACAAGCCTGCGTTCAAGACCCAAGTTCGACTGCATGATGGGGTGAGCTCCCATTACTTGCTCCAGGCTGCTGACGTAGCTGTTTGAAAGTGTGCATCCATGAGTAGATAGGTAGATAAGATAGGTACTACTTCAATGGGAAAATTTACAGGGACATGAAAGGAGCCCTCAACCAGGCATTCACCGGGCAATGTCATCAGCTGATGCTTTCACAACCCAGAAGCGCCTCGTCAAGGTGCTTCCGACTTGAATGTAGTAGTAGCCCCTCAATTTTTTTTTGTAGACCTCTCAATTCAATGACTGGTTTTCAGCAATACAATTGCCCAAATTTGGTGGTGAAATTTCCCATTTTGACAGTGGAAGGTACAAACGTTGCACCGGAAAATGTAATATTTAAAAGACAGTTAAAGCACGGAAAATTTAAGGTAAACTTCCCCACCAAGGTCAGGAAACAAAAGATAAATCTAGTTGGCTCTCTCAGTTTACACCATAATTCTCTCCAACACAGCCCTCAGCCTTTCAAGCCTTAAATAAAATAAATTATAAATAAATAATCATTCAGTGTTTGGGGAGACGTTGGAGAAGAAACGCTAGAAGAGAACAGTGTGTTCTCCAGAGAAGAAGAGAAGAGCCAGTGATTGGGAAGAAAAGGCAACAAGAAAATGGAAAGTTTCTTTGTGGAATCCACTGATGAAATCTGCAGTACCTACACATCCTTCTAAATCTTGGATGCGATCTGAATAAATAAAAAAGTAACATTACTAGTCCTTTAAAAAAAGAAACTTAGAGAAAATATGCAGATACTATTTTCCCTGATGCTTCGTACAGTCAAAAGCGAAATAAAATTTGCATATAGAACAAAATGCAAGAATAATCATACCTCTGAAACAAGACACTATGAAAACTGTTTACAGAGTCGTGGCAACGTAACATAAGAATGATGGTAAGTGTCTGTAGAGCCTTTGTCAGACCTTATGAAACACAGAGAATAACTCATCTACATCTCAGAGTTCAATATCCCTGCTCCATTATATTGCCTCCGCCGCCGTGTGCAAAAAAAAAAAGGTTCAATCAATCATTCAATTTCAACTTCTCATAGGAAAAAAAGATCTCGCAAAGTTGGCATTGATTGATTGAACTTTTTAGTCCCACCCAGTCTGCCGTTACCGCCATAGCCACGCCCATCCAGTGGGCCACGCCCATCCAATGGGCCATGTCCACCCGGCACCCGACGATACATAAGTGGGTTTTGGGTTGCAGTTTGGGCACTCAGTCTCTAAAAGGTTCGCCATCTTTAGGAAGCAATAACTATCTGCAGTGGAAATCCTTTTCTATCTACAGAGGTTCTCTTCATTGATTCTTAATTGACTGGAGAAATTTTCAGGGAGAAGATAATCTTACTACGGACAGCTGCTTTCTGCAGATAAAAGGCAATGCACAGGTTAACATACATCCACATGGATAGATAGTCCCTGCTTTCATAATATCTAGTGAGAGTTTTTGATATAAAGTACTGATGGTCAATGCAGTGGAAATTTGCATAATGGACTCATCCAGTTCAGAAAGAAGGGGTAAATTTTTTACAACTGAAATTCATTGAACTGTCAGCTATGTACAATTTTAGAACTCCTGAGGTTCATTTTTTCAGGTATTTCTGTTAGATTTTAAGATCTATATTCTACTTTGTAATCTGGTAAGAGGGCTTGTCCTGTCAAAGTATAACAATCAGGGCTTTTTTTCTCATAGAACACCTGGAACGGAGTTCCGGCACCTTTTTTGGATGGAACCTTGTAGGGTAGGCAAGGTGGGTTGTATGACGTGTGAGTTCCGGCACCTTTTTCTTTTACAAAAAAAGCACTGATAACAATAAACACTTTTAAAAAAAATTGTGCAAAGCCATCATGTGGGATGCAGAATGCTTAACGTTGGAGCCAAAAAAACAAAACAAAAAACAAAACACAAAACCCAAGAAGGTGAGAAATGTAATGACCTATTTCAAACTACTCCTCCTCCTCCTTCCTCCTCCTCCTTGCTACTCCCCCTTCCTTCTCCTTTTAATTCCCTCACCCTTCCTTTGTAGAAAATAAACAGTCTGCTTCATATAAAAAAGTGGGAATATTATTTAGGGCTACAATTCAAATGTTGGTGTTTATCCTTCCTTTAACGAAAAAATCTTTTTAACAGCACTTTTAATAATAGCCCCTTTATTGCGTAAGCCATCTTTAAATAGAAGCCAAAAATTAGCTTATTTTGCTACTTGCAATTGTACATCCCAAATAATGACTTCACCTCACTAATGGAATCCATTAAAAATAATGAATTCCATTTAAATCTAATTAAACTTAATATAAACTTTCACAATTTTTTGGTGCAACAGTTAAAAATATTTTACAGAGCGCCTATAGATTAGAAGTACAATTTTTAAAAAGAGATATTTACACCCAGGCACTTGACTTTTCTTTGTCTCCATTAGCTTTCCAATTACTGTTTTCGTTGTTTTTCTAAAAAAAAATGTCCTGCACATATATTTTTTAACACAATAGCAACTGTTAATTCCCAAGTATCTATGCATCTTTCATTTCTTGCGTGTTTTTAATATGTTTTTAATTGCCAGAGAAGGTGTCTTGGAAAATATATTTATTCTTTGCATGCCTCCTATTATACATGCAATATTTTAGCCAGCTTTTCATTAAAAGCAGTCCTTCTGAGTAGCACGGTTTTCTGATGACAATTCTTCTTACTTTTATGCTGATTTAAGTGAAATAGCAAACCAGAAAGAGCTTCAATTTTCAGCTCTTTATGACAGTCGCATTGGCAGAGTAACCCTATCATTTTATACTAACCAATGTCATTAAAGAGCAATTATGGCAAACACATATTATGAGCAGCCGAAACCAGGAAGAATCGGGCCTGAGGATGGATAATACGGATCAGTGTGTTATAAAATGAGATAATGAAGCTACTAGTTATACTAACACTGCTGTATCTTTAATTCAGGACATTCTGCACTTAACTAGGCATTCTAGCAAGGTTTTCTCTTACTAGAAGACAACTTTAATGTCCCTTTACTAATGTGCCCTTACTAACTATAGATTGCCAGAAGATGGCACAGTAGCAAATGTCAGTCCTTTCCTATTCTACACATAGTACACAGTCACATTTTGTAGTTTTGATATGTCACACAAATATCTCTCTGTAGACTTCCAGAAGCCTCTACCGAAGAACCAGGAGTTGGTACGTTTACGTGTACCACCTTAGCAGAAAAGAGAGTAAGACTACGGGTTTGCATTCATACAACTCTACTAACATGGTCTATCTAATCATTTTGCCTGATAACATGGGAGAGACACTTCATCTGGGCCACAGAGATAATCTTCTTCTCTGACGCACCATAAGATGCCTCAGCATAATGACACATAATTACTGAAAACTTCCTGAAAGAACGTCATTTTTAATCCATTTAAACTGCTGTACGTTCATACATATGGCCTCCAGAGTCACTTTTGGTGAGATGGGTGGCTATACAAATTTGATTATAAAATGTCTATATGCAAATGTTTATAACTACTCAATGCAATGCTGAGGAGGACAAAATTAAATTCTCAGGGACAACATTATTATTTTTAACAACAACAATAATAAAGTTGGAAGGAACCTTGGAGGTCATCTAGTCCAACCCCTTGCTCAGGCAGGAAACCCTATACCATTTCAGACAAATGGCTGTCCAGTCTCTTCTTGAAAACATCCAGTGTTGGAGCATTCACAGCTTCTGGAGGCAGGTTGTTCTACTGATTAATTGTTCTAACTGTCAGGACGTTTCTCCTTAGTTCTAGGTTGCTTCTCTCCTTGATTAGTTTCCATCCATTGCTTCTTGTCCTGCTTTCAGGTGCTTTGGAGAATAGCTTGACTCCCTCTTCTTTGTGGCAGCCCCTGAGATATTGGAACACTACTATCATGTCACCCCTAGTCCTTCTCTTCATTAAACTAGACATTCCCAATTCCAGCAACTGTTCCTTATATGTTTTAGCCTCCAGTCCCCTAATCATCTTTGTTGCTCTTCTCTGTACTCTTTCTTTCTTAAATTGTAATCTCAATTTAAGTAGCTTTTAAACCTATTGTTAAATGAGCCACAAATGACAACCTACAGTTTTGTAATCAATTGCCATTTAAACCAGGATTTTAAGAAATTGTATGTGTTTTAAAAAAGCTAAATAAATATATTCCTATTGGCAAAAGAAGAATGGGATGGACTATGCCTTGTTCAGAAATTTACCCCCAGACAGAGAGATGTTATCATTTAAGATGTCACCCAATGTAGTGATTGTTCTCTTTTATTCATTTGTGGCAAAATTCAAGAACCAAAGGCTGTAACCTCTTACCATATAAAAGGCTTGTGTTTTTAATATCAATTCCACCAATGAATAATTCATAAATAATACCACTAATTGCCATGAATGAATAAGAGAGAACAGAAACGGAGTGTAGTATTCTGATTAATAAGATCCTTCTGCCCATCTAACTGTCTCTTTTCCAGTAAAGATATGTCTTCTCTTTGGTAATCATTTTTTGCATCCCATATTCAAAAACAATTCTTTTCATTTTTGTTTTTGTGACTGGAGTTATAGAAATATTCCCTAAAGTGGAAAACAAACCATTTCTTTTGTTCTTAAAGCACAGCGCTCTGAGTATCTGAACAAAGCTATGAAAAAGGTATTCTCAACGTATTTATGATGATTTAGTCTGAGTCATCCATAATTCATTTTATTCAAATTTGTACTACTGTTATTAAATTTCAATTAAATTAAATAACTCGACATTATCCTAAAGAGTTATCACATGGCATCAGTACTGGAAAAATAATGCATTAAGAGACAAGGTGTGCAAAATGGCTGAAATGAACAATCCATCAGCGTTTTAGAAATAATTTATTTAAGTCAACTCCTGATAATTCAACACTTAGAAATTCAAATAAAAAAGGATATGTGCTATTTACAAGGGCGGAGAAGCTTCAACTCTTGAAGGACACTGAGTTGCAAATAATAGGGAAGGACACCTGCCTCACTATCCTTCTTTACTTCCCCCACTTCATTCCAGTATTCTGCCCCATTTGCTCAAAATATGTGGGAAGTTCTACCACATTACACAGATCATTGCAATGAGCAAAAACTTTAAGGAATTCCCAACCTCTCAATGCCCAGACACAAGACCTCCAAAATGAAACAGCTTCTTCTGGCATCATTCCTTGACAGAAACAATGAAAGATGAACACAACTGGCCCAGCTACCACCTCAAAGTAGTGGTGCTTCACTCAGAAGCCAGATATGAATATAATCCTCACTTTCTTAATGGGAAATAACAAAGAGATACAGAAACTTCAGCTTCAAGAATAGCTCAGACAGAAATTGATCTTCTGTCCTTTTTTGGCTTCGTGGAGGACTTTATTGAAGAAGCTGTGCAGAGAAGAGCAACAAAATAAAGGGTCTGGAGGCTAAACTGTACAATGAATGTCTAAGCCTTAGATACGTTTAACCTAAGAAAGAGAGGGCTTAGGGTGACATGATAGCTGTCCTTCAATATTTGAAGAGTTGTCACAGAGGAGTCAATTTGGAAACTACTCAAAGAGAGAAACAACCTAGAACTAAAGAAAAATTTCCTTACAGTGAAAACAAGTACTCAATGGAAAAGCTTCCTCCTGGAGTTGTGTGCGCTCCATTGCTAGAAATTTTCAAGAAAAGTTTGGACAGCCATTTGCCTGGGATTCCTGCCTTGGGTAGCGGGTAGAAGACCTCCAAGGTCCCTTCCGGGCCTATGATTCTCTTATTGTATAAGGAGATCCAACTGGCCATATTTACCTTGTACAGAAGTTATTGAGATAAAGATGGCTTATAATTTACATTTTATGGCTTAGCATAAAGTCTTAATCTATATATTCAAGGCTTAATCAATAACCCTGGATGTGCATCTTTGAAGTGAGTATGCAAATTATTCTGTATTTATTTGACTCTTCAAAGAATGTTATCAGAAAAGATAGACTGTCGATGTTCTCTGTTGGCAATGTAAGAAATGTGAAAATATAGTAACTCATATGATTAGATCACGTCTGCTTTTGACTTCTTTTTAGAAGAATATTGTAACATCTAGAAATAGATCTATGGCACAGACTATCAAGTTAAGATGTCAATGCTATTTTGAATTATATTCCAAAATTGTACAAGCTGACTGTTTGAATAATATTGGTTATAATCAAGCATAAGGAATAGCCAAGAGAATTATACTGATACTGGAAAAATACTATTGTCTTAAATATCAAAGACTCCATTCAAGCAACATATAATTTATCAGTTTTTGAAAAGGCTTTCTTTTTCTTTTCTTTTTTTTAAATGACACAATACATTTAGTTTTGACATAGGTTTCATAATATTTTACAAGTATAGACAATTTTAAAGTGTAATTTGATACATTATCAAATGATGAAATGGATATATATTTAAAAGATTTATCATCAATATAGTGTGTTAATTTTCAGGGCTTTTTATTTCGATTTTATTTTTTCACTTTTTATTTACTTTGCTATTACAATTTCAAAACCAATACATTTGTTGGATATTACTGTTTTTGTTTTAATCAGTATTTTACAGTATATTGTTTGTTTGCTTTTCTTTTTAAAAAATTGCTATTGTTTTTGTAATATGATGTGCAAATCCATCCACTACATAATAAAACTATAAATTTAGTCACCAAATAGAACACGTTTCTTAATATTAGGATTTTTTTTTTGAGAAACAGGTTGAAAAGAGCAGCAGTACTGTAAATAACTATAAGACGGCAGAAAACGATATTGAAAATGCTAACACTTTGCTGCCATCTAGGTCACGTGGACACTTACCTCCAATATTTTGCAGCCCCTTTTAGATCAGGGGTCTTCAAACTTGGCCCTTTTATAACTTGTGGACTTCGTCCCTGGCTGAGGAATTCTGGGAGTTGAAGTCCACAAGTCATAAACGGGCCAAGTTTGAAGAACTGTGTTTTAGCTGAACATCTGGAGGACTTCAACCTGTGTAACCTCCCTGACTTAAATGCGTTCACCGGAAACTCTGCAGAAGAACAGTACTTCCATTTACCGTATATACTTGAGTATAAGCCGAATTTTTCAGCCCACTTTTTGGGCTGAAAAATTCCACTTCGGCTTATACTCCAGTCAACAAAAAAACTTACCGAGGACTTGTGCGCGGCCGAGGCTTTGGTGCTTCCGGGATCGCGCGCACCTCTCCCAAGCCACCGCCGTCCGAGACCTGCCGAAGTTTGGGGAGGTTTGGGGAGGTGCGCGCGCACCTCCCCAAACCTCCCCAAACGTCGGCAGGTCTCCGTTCCTCCGCGCCCTGCCTGCCTGCTTCTTTCCGCAGCGGAAAGAAGCAGGCAGGCAGGGCGCGGAGGAACGGAGACCTGCCGACGTTTGGGGAGGTTTGGGCGCCTCCCCAAACCTCCCCAAACGTCGGCAGGTCTCCGTTCCTCCTGCCGACGTTTGGGGAGGTTTGGGCGCCTCCCCAAACCTCCCCAAACGTCGGCAGGTCTCCGTTCCTCCTGCCGACGTTTGGGGAGGTTTGGGCGCCTCCCCAAACGTCCCCAGGTCTCCGTTCCTCCGCGCAGACCTGCCGACGTTTGGGGAGGTTTGGGCGCCTCCCCAAACCTCCCCAAACGTCGGCAGGTCTCCGTTCCTCCTGCCGACGTTTGGGGAGGTTTGGGCGCCTCCCCAAACCTCCCCAGGTCTCCGTTCCTCCGCGCAGACCTGCCGACGTTTGGGGAGGTTTGGGCGCCTCCCCAAACCTCCCCAAACGTCGGCAGGTCTCCGTTCCTCCTGCCGACGTTTGGGGAGGTTTGGGCGCCTCCCCAAACCTCCCCAGGTCTCCGTTCCTCCGCGCAGACCTGCCGACGTTTGGGGAGGTTTGGGCGCCTCCCCAAACCTCCCCAAACGTCGGCAGGTCTCCGTTCCTCCTGCCGACGTTTGGGGAGGTTTGGGCGCCTCCCCAAACCTCCCCAGGTCTCCGTTCCTCCGCGCAGACCTGCCGACGTTTGGGGAGGTTTGGGCGCCTCCCCAAACCTCCCCAAACGTCGGCAGGTCTCCGTTCCTCCTGCCGACG
Source organism: Vipera berus (assembly GCF_964194415.1). Lineage (NCBI taxonomy): Eukaryota > Metazoa > Chordata > Lepidosauria > Squamata > Viperidae > Vipera > Vipera berus. The sequence continues at coordinate 258,552,139 of NC_138203.1, forward strand.
TTTGGGGAGGTTTGGGCGCCTCCCCAAACCTCCCCAGGTCTCCGTTCCTCCACGCAGACCTGCCGACGTTTGGGGAGGTTTGGGGAGGCGCCCAAACCTCCCCAAACGTCGGCAGGAGGAACGGAGACCTGCCGACGTTTGGGGAGGTTTGGGGAGGCGCCCAAACCTCCCCAAACGTCGGCAGGTCTGCGCGGAGGAACGGAGACCTGGGGAGGTTTGGGGAGGCGCCCAAACCTCCCCAAACGTCGGCAGGAGGAACGGAGACCTGGGGAGGTTTGGGGAGGCGCCCAAACCTCCCCAAACGTCGGCAGGAGGAACGGAGACCTGCCGACGTTTGGGGAGGTTTGGGGAGGCGCCCAAACCTCCCCAAACGTCGGCAGGTCTGCGCGGAGGAACGGAGACCTGCCGACGTTTGGGGAGGTTTGGGGAGGCGCCCAAACCTCCCCAAACGTCGGCAGGTCTCCGTTCCTCCGCGCCCTGCCTGCCTGCTTCTTTCCGCAGCGGAAAGAAGCAGGCAGGCAGGGCGCGGAGGTCCGGAGACCTGCCGACGTTTGGGGAGGTTTGGGCGCCTCCCCAAACCTCCCCAAACGTCGGCAGGTCTCCGGACGGCGGTGGCTTGGGAGAGGTGCGCGCGATCCTGGAAGCACCGAAGCCTCGGCCGCGCGCAAGTCCTCGGTAAGCTCCGGGCGGTCACTTGCTTCGCGTCTCCTGAGGGAAGGGGGGGCGACTGGAGCGGGCGTGTTTCCTCGCCTGCTGGGCGCCGCGATTTGCCCGGGGAACGCGCGGGCCCCGAATGGCAGCGTGGAGCCAGGAAGCAGGAAGCAGGGAAGCAGGGAAGCAGGGCTTCCCCGAGAGCCGCGGCCACACAGGGTATTCCTGTGTATTCAGGCTTGCAAAATGGCGGATCGAGCCTCTGCTGGCGGCAGAGGCTTGCAGAGCGCGGATCCAGCCTCCGCCGGCGGCGGAGGCTTGCAGAGCGCGGATCCAGCCTCCGCCGGCGGCGGAGGCTTGCAGAACGGCGGATCGGCTTATACTCGAGTCAACAACTTTTCCCAGTTTTTGGGGGTGAAATTGGGGGTCTCGGCTTATACTCGAGTTGGCTTATACTCAAGTATATACGGTACTTAAATATGAGTACAACTCTATATATGATCCAGAATATACATATTAAGCTCAAAGAAAATAGAGGAAACTAGATTGGCCTTCAAGCCCAATGCAATTATAGCATGGACTATAACACATGGTTGCATGGGTGGAATTGTGGTCTGGATCCATTCTGTATCCATACATTCAAGTGAAAGCCAAGTGAGAGTCAGTAAAATACTTGTGCAGCATGTCCTTAAAATCTTTCATGACACAAAGCATCTGTTAACTAGAAGCTGAGATACAAAGAATCATAGGAACTGTCTATCCTGAAGGAATAGGAAGGCAGCCTCGAAAGAAAGAAAGAAAGAAAGAAAGAAAGAAAGAAAGAAAGAAAGAAAGAAAGAAAGAAAGAAAGAAAGAAAGAAAGAAAGAAAGAAAGAAAGAAGTCACATAATAATGAATGATATTGTATAATCTTAATGTAATAATTTCGATTTTAATTATGTTCTCCTGCTTCTCCAAATAATTCAGAAAAAAAGCCACATGTGCGCTACGTCTTCTGTATCCCATTCCCAGGACAGTATAAAGTTGTTGTTTTTTAAATCTCATTTATATCCAGCCCTTCTCTGAAGATTCAGGGCGGCTTACAATCTAAAGCACAAATCAATGTGCTTAGCAATAGCCTTCATTCTATGTATATGCCTGCTTATTAGGGCTTTCCCCCCCCAGCGGCATTATTACAAAGTCAGCTTATTGCCCCCAACAATCTGGGTCCTCATTTTACCTACCTCGGAAGGATGGAAGGCTGAGTCAACCTTGAGCCTGGTGGGACTCGAACCTGCACTAATTGCAGGCAGCTGGTCTACTTAAGGAGGCATTAGCCCACTGCTCCACCAAGGCAAGTGTTGATACATACTCAGCATTGGCTTGAAACAAAAATCAAGATTATTTTTGGTTTGTTAGCTTGAGTTATTAGCTCACAATGGACATAACTAAAGGGACAGGAAAGTTATGAGTAGCATACATATATTGGTAGTCCTTGACATGTTGAACCGGACTTAGGGGATAATATCAATTGTGAATGTGTGCAGATGGCCCCTGTCTCTCTGGCCACTTGCAGGCCTATGAATGCAGGGTCATGAAAGGACAGCAAAGGAAACAGCCAATATCCTAACCCACCTGGGAACATCTGGTGTCTTGGGGGAACACCCAAAAGGGAACATTTTAGCTACTTCTGCTTTCTTCCTTCTTATCTACAGTGTGTCAGCCTTAAAGGGCAAAGTCTTTATCTTATGTTTGTCAGCTTTGCTGGGTGAATTGCTTATGTAATCAAAGAAGGTATAAAAATAAGGCTTTTCTGATATTTGGGGCTTTTTCTCTCTTTTAGAGAGGCCCGTCTTTGTTCAGCTGAATAAAAACGTAAAGCTTGAAGGCAACTTCTGGTTTCCTGCATTTTTTTTTCTCAAGCAAAACCTCAGAACCTGCACAGCAGACTTACAACAGTTCATATAGCGATCTTTCAAAGTTAGAACAGCACTGAAAAAAGTCACTTACAACCATTTTTCACACTTACGACCGTTGCAGCCTCCCCATGATCACGTGATCAAAATTCAGATGCTTGGCAACTGATTCATATTCATGACGGTTGCAGTGTCCCAGCCCCATGTGATCCCCTTTTGCGACCTTCTGACAACCAAAGTCAATGGGGAAGGCAGATTCACTTAACAACTGTGACTCTTGACAACTGTGGCAAGAAAGGTTGTAAAATGCAGCAAACACATTTATCGAATGTCTCAGTTAACAATCAAAATTTTGGGCTCAATTGTGGTCATACGTTGAGGACTACCTGTAAATTTGATACAGCTGAAAAGGTCTATAAATACACGGAACCAGCTTCAGTGTTAAATTTAGCCATAGTTCACAGATATTACTGCTGGAAAAAGGAGAGATTCTGGAATAAAATGTTGTTGGATTAAGACAAGAAGTATCCCTAAAATGTATTTCTGTAAGAGATAGCTTGTCTGTGCCAGTTTTTTTAAAACAAAGTTTTATGCTTGTACCTGAACAACCCTTTCACAACAATAGATATAAGTAGAACTTACTAAACAGGAAAATACGTTACTCTTCAATATTAATAGCAACTTAAGAGTCACTAGAGCAATTTACTTTATTTTTCAAAGTGTCCTGCATGAGTAATATCTAGAAAACAAAAAACCCACATGGACCTGATATGTATGCAAAGTAATTTCTTGTTCCAGTGTTATTCTCAATTGAAACTGGAAATTTAAAACAAAACACTGAAACGGTGGCATGCCCTAAGAGAGCTTCCCATCAGATCGTATACCTAGATTTGCAATGCAGAAATTGAATAAGGCATAAATATTAGGATCTACATCTGTCTGGCTTTGAAGGAGAAAAGGTGATATAACGCTCACAGGGGTGCACACGTGAATGGGTAGCTTCCTTCCTAAAGAAGCTGGGTCTTTTGCTGAGTTCACACAACTGGAAAGGTGAATTTTATTTAAAGAGGTCCCAACAAATACAATGTCAACTTTTATATCAGCTGTGAATCACCTTTACCGTTACTGATCCAGACAGATGCAACAGCCCTAATCAATATTCTACCCTTGGAACCACCCCAGGGCACAGCCAGATGTCTCTGATAATAAGGGAGAAAGGCAAGAAGATGTCAAACTTGTCCTGACATTTCTCTTCAGGGTCTAAAGTTTATTCTCTTGGAATAAAAGAATACTAATTTGTTCCATGAGTAATAGCTTTCAGTAGGCTTGTGCTCCATGAAAATGTACTCTAACATCAGGTCTCCTGGATACTTTGGGCGATAATTCGCAGAAATCCTGAGCATGAGTTTGGAGAAAGCCAGTGTTCTCCTAAACTCTGGCAGCACTCACTATTGACTGCTCCGCCATCACTACTCTGGCAGCATTTTAAACAATAGTTTACATCAGGGGACCCCAACCCCCGGTCCACAGACCAGTACTGGGCTGCAGGATGCCAGCAACCGGTCCACAAAAACAAACAAAGCCCCATCCATGGGATGCAGGCAGCACACAAAAACACGCCTCTTCCAGTCCATGGAAAAACCTCTCTCCACGAAACCGGTCCCTGGTGCCCAAAAGGTTGGGGACCTCTGGTTTACATGATAAGAAGAACCTGATTGGATCATGCCACAAATCTATCTAAACCAGCATTCTGTCTTAACAGTGGCAACTGGAAGCATTGAAAAAGCTCACAAATCTGCCATGGAGGGCAATCATCTCCCTCCATTGTTTTACTTCCCAGGAATCAGAACCTCTGGCTAGAATACAGGAAGTAGCCATTAATATTAGTAGACCCTGAGTTGTTTGAAGTTGAGCTCTTCCATTCCTGTGTGAGCTTGGTTTGTTTGAAAGATAATGATGGTTATGTTTGGAAAAGTATAATGCTGTGTAGGAAGAGTTGCACCCAAGACACGATTAAATGCTTCTTGTTTTAGAAGAGAAAAGATAACTAATTGATAGCAAACTTCAGAAGATTAACCACTGTTAATAGAAGTATAAGTAAAGATTGCTTGAGCTGTAATTCCTTGTGTATCTCATCAATGGTATTATCATTCAGCAAATACATAAAGCTTGAGCGAGTCATTGTTGCTGGGCAAAACCATCACATCAGTGAATGAGTGATCAGTAGAGGAATTGTTGTATACATTTCCTACCCCTGAAAGGAACCATATTAAAATATAATCTGATATAATACTTATATTTCATTTTTCCCTTTATCTCAGCATTGGGCTTCAGTTTCACACATTACCTTTCTAGAGAACCATGTAATATTAATTCAGAAATCAATCATCATGATCCAATGTTACATTTATTCAATATTGTCCTACCAAAATATTATTATACATAAAACCAGTGATGATTATAAAAATTCTGGATCATCGTCACAAATAGTGTTTTGTTAGCATTCAGCTTATACAATTAAACTAGTCAAGGTTAAACTCTTCCAGATAACTTTGGAGACATGAATATTCATCATCATTATTGTGTTTCTATTGTTTTGGAACTGATGTTTATTATATTATTATTTTTACCATTGTACTTCTTTCTTCTTTACTGTAGATGTTTTATTAAACTTTATCTTATGTATGCTGCTAGCCTTGAATGAACTGCTGGCCTGCACATTTAATAAGCAGTCATAATTGTCCTAAGAATTGTATTATTTCCCTAAACTTATAGCATTTATGAACTTTGAAATAAAAAATGTACTTTTAAATTTAAGAACAGCTTCTTAAAGGAAGCGGGAAAATATCTTCATTAGAGAATAGTCTTCTTGGAATTTCATTTTAAATTTGGCAATTAATGATCGACTGGTTTTTAGTCTCATTCCTGGTTGCTTGTCCAGTTTGCAAGCATCACTTGAGTACATATTGAACTGACTACAAGGAAATAGCTAAATGGAAGACAGATATTTCACTTCATCTTGGGACTTTTAACTAGTGTCAATGTGACAACAGATGATACAGTCCAACTGTTCCTCACTCTAATATTCCAAAATGCAATTGTTCCCAAGATGTCCTACAAGCAATTGCCATCTCCTACTTAATGACACTAAACACTTCCCAGAGCTCACCTACCTCTACTATTCGTTTCATAGCCTAACCACTGATGCAAAAGTATCACTGGCACAAATATTAAGTGACTGAATAGCACTGATCAGCCCAAGCCTTTATTTTAGACTCCATAATGGTCTGTAGCAGATGTGACTGTAGTAGCATCTCAGCAATTCATCGTTAGCATAATTTTCAGCAATGAGTATTCCTCTCTGGAACTTTCAAGCTAGGGGTGAAGAAACTGTTTTGGATTAAGATGAAATTGTTAAGCTCTCTGAAGGATCTTAACCTTTACTTTTCTTGCAAATGGCAGAGAGCTAGGTGATAGGAAGAAGCTCCGAGGTCCAAAGCCTTCTAGAATTGAAGCAGGACTCAGCCAACCCTAATCTTAAGGGGAGCTTATGTGCATACTTGAATTGATGCCAATTATGTGTTAGTCGTGATAAACTACCAGTATGCCTTTTACTGTTTAGAGAGGGGTGCAGTATCTGTAACCCTGTTCCAGAACCTTCCTAAAAGTTGCAATCTAATGGAAACCACATGCTAGAAACTCAAAATGATAATTGAATATATGTCAACTGCATCTAACCAATTTAATTCATAGTCACATTTAAATTAAATTTAGCTTTCATTCTAGTCTTGCCCATTCTTTAAATTGCATTGATTGATGGACTGATAAATTTGAAGGGGGGAGGGGTTCTGGGACACCATTCAAAGGCCAAGGTCAACCCTCTACCCCAGGCCAAAAAGCATATTCTGACTCTAGAAAACTGGGCCTAATCTGAGGTCTTTCACACATTTATTAACCAAGCATCCCCCCCCAAAAAAAATTTAATCAAATCTTTTGGTCAGGAATGCAAATTCTCTATCCTCAGCAAGGAAAGAGAACTAGAGAAAGAGACCAAAAATGAATAAACAAGTTCACATAAAAATTGAAACAACTATTTAAGACCTCAGATCTTGCCCTGCAGGTGCCACCTATTTCAATAAAGTGCTGGGAGAGAAAAGGAGGAGATGTACTTCCTTTTCTATGTCTACATAATGTACATATGAAGGAGTTACACCATTCTGGCCTTTTCATCTAATCTGGAAAAGGGAAATGTGGGATTTAGTCATCCTTCTTGTGCTGACAGGCCAAATCTCCTTTCTGGTTTTATCACAATAATAATAAAAGACTAACTTTTTTTTTTTAAAAAAAAAGTATGGAGCCTTGCTCAGTATCAGAATTTGAATCACACAGATGAATGGGATCAAGCTATCAAAACTTTAAACTGAAATTTGAGATCGTTGTGCAGCTTCAGGTCTTAGCTCCAACTCTTGGTGAACCTTGCCTTGCTTCTTGCCTCCTGGATTTGAAGTCTAAAGCTAGGCTTTTCAACGTTTTCACCCACTGTACCATTTTTAGGAAATGGCAACATCCAAATACCACCAGTCGCCTAGCAAGGTGTTAAAAACTTGATGACCAAAAAAGAAATGAAAAGAAAGAAAAAAGTGATGAAGTACAGGTAGTCCTTGACTTACAACAGTTCGCTTAGTGACTGTTCGAAGTTACAATGGCACTGAAAAAAGTGTCCCCCAAGCCACAGCCGAGCAAGACACCTGCCTGCCCGCCCGCCCAGCAGCGCTCCTCCTGCTGTCCGAGGTTTTCATTGTTGTGAGCATTTCTGTTGAGGATTGGGAGTGGGGGTGGGTTGGTTTTTATTCTCCCCCCCCCCCGTCTGCTGGGTGATTGCAACAGGTTTTGGTCACTTCACATGACCCTGAGATACTGTGACCGTCATAAATATGAATCAGTTGCCAAGCATCTGAGCCTTGGTGGAGCAGGGGGCTAATGCCTCCTTAAGTAACACCAGCTGCCTGCAATTAGTGCAGGTTCGCATCCCACCAGGCTCAAGGTTGACTCAGCCTTCCATCCTTCCGAGGTAGGTAAAATGAGGACCCAGATTGTTGGGGGCAATAAGCTGACTTTGTAATAATGCCGCTTGGGGTGTGTGTGAAAGCCCTAATAAGCAGGCATATACATAGAATGAAGGCTACTGCTAAGCTTGTAAGCCGCCCTGAGTCTTTGGAGAAGGGTGGGATATAAATGGAATTAAAATAAAAAAATAAAATAATAAATAAATCTGAATGTAAATCACAAGACCCTGGAGATGCTGCAACATTCCAGCCGATTGGTGCTTCTTCTGGGTACAGCAGAAGCGGCAGGATCAGCGCCGAGCTCCAGCTGGAGCCTGGAGCTGATCCTGGCGCTTCTGCTGAGCCCTGACAGCCCGGCAGCTCCAGCCATCTCTCTCTCAGGCTTGTGCAGTGCTGCCACCGGTTCAGCTCATTCCCCTCCCCTGCTACCACTTTTCTAGGATGGTCGCGTACCACCTGCCAGGTGCCAATGTACCACAGATGGTACCCGTACCACTGGTTGAAAAGCCCTGGTCTAAAGGTCTAAACCTTTGGGAAGGCTGCTGTAGATAGCCAACTTGCTTTGTGCCATGACAAAGTGATCTTGGTATGGAGTTTTCTCTTCAGTCCTTTTCTACACTACTTTCTACTGCAGCTTGGAAGCATTAGCCAAACTCGGTTGATCCCAAACCCTGATCCCTTGGCCAGGATTAGTGCTTGGAGAGGGCATCTCAAGGGTATCCTCAAGGGCTTGATTGGAAAATTGGGGGGGCAATATCTGGGAGAAAATTTCTCCATAACTTTAACTTACTACTTCCTCCCTGGATTGACACCACACCATTTTTAGAAGCTGAAACAAAGTTATACATGGCTTCAGATCTTGGGTTCCCCCCCCCCTATCTTTCCCAGCAATAAGATGTTAAGTTTATTTCAGGGATAGTATCTTAATTCTAGATTACTTCAACAGGTAAATGTTTTAAAACTCAAACAATATCACCCTTAATATCTTCATGGTCTCAAAAGAGTTTTCATAACACATATTCAAGTGTTCCAAAGTCACGTTTGGAGGGCAAATCAAAGTCAAAAGCAGAAGTGAGCTTTAAGGAAAGTAAATTGAATAGTTAAGTGCAACAAGCAGATTCTTTCCCGTTAAGCAATCCAGGCCCTGTTGCTGACACGGCAAGTGTGTTGGTGTCCTGCTTCCTCCTTTTAATTAGCTTGTCTGAGAGACTCCTCTTCAGGGGTGAGTAAAATGGATACTAAATATAGCACAGCTAGTAGGAAGGCACCAAGCGTGAAATGAAGCAACAAATGCTGTGAAATGTAGGTCAGTATCTTGGGTTTCTTCTACATGTAAACTTGACTCTGACTTTTGAGACCAGGTTAAGAACAAGAGACATTTGGATAAATACCAAGTTGTTTTAGCCCCCTTCTGATGACAGAGTTTTCTCCCTGGGCCTACAGAAAACTAAAGTCCAGAATGCAGTACGAAAAAAGCTTCATGTGCCCGAGATAATTTCCTTTCAGGTTGCCCGGCGTACTTAACCTCTAGAAATTAGTTTCTTCTTTTAGATTAAACAAGTTGGTGTGCTTTAAAACAAAGAGCCTAAGTGACGATTCTTGAAAAAATAAAAACAATGCTCCGCTCACGTGCACACACCTACAGACATTGTGTGCGTGCCACAAACCGATCTCAAGTGGAAAGGTGCATTCTGGTTTGGAAAAGGGAATTGGATATTGGAGTGGGAATATTGAAGAGAAGATGCCCACAATTTTATTTTATTTTATTATTGATTCCTCTCATTTATGTAGCTACCCATATTGCTGAATGGGAATCTGGGTGGTGTACAGTAAAAAATAAACATTAAAACACATCATCATCATCATCATCATCATCATCATCATCATCATCATCATAATGTTATTAAGACTAGCAGAGATTTTCTTTGGTGTTGCTGATAATGTGGCCATCTCAACAAATTATCATTTCCTCAAGATCCCCAAGCCTGTTGAAAAGAGCCTTGTTTTGAGGGATTTATGGAAGGCTACCAAGGATGGGGCCAGTCCAGGAGATTGTTGTGCTCTTCTGGCCAGAGTCACCTCTGGTGGGAGAGAGGGAAAGAAAGGAGGGAGGATTCCAAAGAGACGTTGTGTGGGCATAACAACAGAAAAAATGCAATCTTCTGGGTTCTACTAACTGTAATTCCTTAACAAATGGAATCTGTGCCTGACCTGATGGGATGGGCAGAAATAATTGGAAATAGGCTGTCAAGCACTGGAGAAATCAGAAGATTCAGGCACTTCAAATGAGTGTGTAAAGATTTATTGCAAGCTTAAGCTCTCTACAAAAGATTTGAGCTACTAATAGTCAAAGGAAATGATCGGGAATGAAGTAGGCATTCAAAGTGGGCTGGACTTAGATATCTTGCGGGTGCGCAGGGACTCATGACTAATGACACGTTTGACCCCTCCCTTGGGCTCAGCCTGTCATCTTCTTCATAGGCAGCCCCTCAAATATAATTTAGCCCCCTACCATGAAAGGTTTTAAAGGTCAAAACCCAGAAGCAAATTGGCAACCAACAGAGCTCTTGGAGCATGCCTAACTGCCCACACTGCCTCATTTTGCAGCAGCTGAAGCATCTAAATACTTTTGAAGGATAGTCCCACATAAAGCACATTACAACTGTCCACCTGGAAGATGACCAGGACATAAGTGACCATGAGCAGAGCCTCTTGATCCAGGAATGGACTCAACTGATGCACAATACAAAGCTATGCAACGGTGTTCCTAGCCACAAGAGCCACCTGCTTCTTAAGCAGGAGTTGCAACTCCAGGACAAACTCAACTGTGCACCAGGTATACCTTCCAGGCAATGAATACTTTATGATTGGCCACACATCATAATGGAAGACATCTGTGAATGGCTAAATTCCCTACATGGTAATCATTTTATGAGACTACGTAAACCAGATTCCCAACTCTAGATAAAAGGGGGCAGAGAGAAACTTTGACCAGCTTTCAAGATTCTGTTATTCTATCCTGTCATGCTAAAGAGGCATTCTTGGAATCTCTGCTGTCTGGCTCTGGATCTTGCCTACCTCAAAGGGCTGACAGGATTGGATGACAGCTACCTTCGTCCCTTGCTCATGCAAACAGCTTTGCTAGCTGAGGATAACAAATCCAACACACAGCATGACCTCCAGGAGGCTCATACTAACCAACTGGTTAAATTAATTACATTTATCCAGAGTCTGAAAGACACATCACATCACTCTTGGCATTCTTCCTTGAAAAAATCTTCATTATCATCAACAAACATTATGGTACAACTCTATAGAACCTCGGATTTCCCTGTAATTTAGGGAGAAAAAGACAATAACAGTCTCGTTTTGGTTGAGAGCCTAATCTTCCTATTGGTATTACACTTAGAGCCATAGCTGGCCTTATCAGCATTACTGATTCCCAGCTGACTGGGTAGATTCATTAACAAAACAATCTCTGGTGACTGAAATGAAGTCTCATTCTTCCTATCATTGGTGCCTTGCTGTTTGTTGTTGCCTCTTGCTGTGCACACAAGTAATTAACTTACCATGCTCCACTAGCTCCTGACACATTACTTGGCATCAAAAAATTCACCGGCAGGTAGTTAAGTATGCAGCCCTATTTCTAACTCTACAAACTTTGTCCGAAACCATCCACTTTTCAGGGGATATAGCTACCTCTTCTTGATTCAAGCTGAGAGGGAATGGGGGTGGGCACGCCACAAAGCAGGGCAACTGGGAATGGTAAGAATCCTACTTTATCTTTTATATGACCCTTTGGAATATTTTGTGCATGTATTGTCTCAATGACCTTAACAATGAGCTTTCAAGAAAGCAGAAGATAATGGATCTTTCAGTGCTGTTAAAAGCACAATGGCTTGCCTGGGGCCATCTTTAATTAATGTTACTGGTTCACAGTTCAACTGCTTCAAAATAACTGTCCTGTGACTGTCCTTTCCCATCCTGCATGACTGATTTCCTTAACTTCTACTTCTTGGTGGAAAGGCAGGTTATAAATAAAATCACGCCATTCATAAATAGTATAGCCCTATAGCTCAGCTATAAATAAACAGAATCTGTGTCTCTATTTCCTGCCAGGGTTATGCCAAAAAACATAATTTTATTTTAGTGGTTGTGTAAACACTTCTGCTCTTAGCAACTATGCAAAAATAATGGAAGAACAGAGAGTATTTGAAAAGAGATGACTGCTCACGTCATGAATTTAGGTTTCCATAGATGGAAACAAGAAGTGAAATGTCCACTGTGGTATCATTGTAGGAACCCCAGGACTTATTTGTGACTATCATCAGATGCACATATAAAAGAGCAGGGACTCCATTATGTCATCATTTCTTGGTCATGTTTCTTTGTCATGATAGTTGCTTGCAGACACCTGCTCCATGAGACTACTCTTTGAAATTCCTCATGGAACACAGTGATGGTATCTCTTCTGAGTTTAAAAAATAAGAATTCACCTAGAATTCATTTTTGCAAGGACTACTGATACCTCTTTCTTCTTTTTCTTTGTTACCATGTTGGTTTAGAATGGGACAACTCACCACGGCCAACTTCCTGCAGCCAATTCACTGCGGGAAAACTCGCTGCACCCAACTCGCTGTGGGACAACTTGCCACGCGACCATTCAACAAATACAAAAAGTTAAATTAATTTTGACGGAACAAAAAATTAAATTAATTTTGACGGAACGGAATGAAGAAAGTCAATCCAGAAACACAAGAGTTACAATAATTTGGACAAAAACATGGCCACCGACAGAAAAAGTAACTGAATGATTAACAATTAAAATAGCATCAAATTGTCCTGTGGAGAGTTAGCCATGGTGAGCTGGCCGTGGCAAGTTGTCATAGACTAGACTCTTCCTAAATTTGGGGGTTCTTATTGTTCCTTTGCCTTATGCTATTTTTGAGTTTTTATATTGTTTTGTTTAATAGTGTTTTTAACAACTTTAAATCACCCAGAGTTGCTGAGAGTCAGGATCCATATCGAGCTAATAAATAAATGTTGGTTGCACAGTCAGTCAGATGTTTAGTCAGGATTTAGCATTTTTGCCGGTAGGTCTGTCCTGATGTTGCTCCTATGATGTCTTACTATAGGGGCCCACACTGACACATCAGTAATGCTGTGTTATCAGGTAACAACATCCTTCCACAGATGGATAAATCTGAAGTACATTTTTAGTGCTGCTGGTAGCAGCTGTGGGAAATGATGCTTAGCAACACTGGAAAGGCCACATTTCTCACAGAAGGGCCACCCTTTAGAAATGCCTCAATGGTATTTAATATGCCCAGGATTCTAATCTACCAATCAGCCTTCTCCAATCTGGTTGCCATCCTGGCTTTGATCATCTGAATTTCTGACCACTGACGTTCTTGTTGAGAATAGTGATGTTGAAGGTCACACATTTGAAAGGCATCATGACTGGAGAAACCTGACCTAGATCTAAAACGAACACAAAGCAATATGTGAGATCTTTTCCAGTTAAACTAAAGGCACGGCTCATAAACTCTTCGCCATCACGAGAGCTAAGAACAGTGAAAATAACATTCCCATTAAATTATTAAAATTATCCAAGCCGCTGCAACTTTAAGGAACACTTATGATCACAGAAGTGAAACGATACAATAACGCATGTTAGCACCACTCGGCTCCAGAGAAACTACCAAATACTTTATTTTAATCAACACCTTGCAAATTTACTCAAAATACAGGAATCTACTTTTTTTTTTTTAAGTGAAGAAATAGTGTAAGGGCTGTCACTGAAACGATAAATATAGAGACCGCTACGCAAAATGAACTTGCAAACATAGAGCTGTATTATAACAAGAGAAGAAGCCTACAAGAGATATACTTGAATGTTGCTGATTTTAATCAGGTTTTTCAGAACAGAGCACGTACATTTTGTCTTTGAAAGAAAATGCAGCCTGGCATTTCAGTAGTACTGAAGCTTCTTCCCTACAAATCCAAAATGTAAAATGGATGTGTTACTTTGCACATTCATATCATATCATTATCATCATCATCATCATCATCATCATCATCATCATCTGTTAAATTTATATGCCATCCAGTGATTCTGGGCAGTTTGCAATTGTTAAAACAAATACAAAACAAAAACCCCAGCAGAAGACGAAAGCTAATGGCAAAGAAAACAAACTAGAAGAGAGCAAAAAGGGAGAAAGAAGCATCAGTCTTCTCTCTCGTAGATCTATGGACAAAAATGCATTCTATAGAAATATCCTGCCAAGCTCTGCAACCAAGGCCTGGCAGTAAATCTCAGAATTGACATTTCACAGCTTGGCTTGGCAGAAGTCTCACAAATGCAGCTTAGCCAGTGAAGAATCTCTGCTGCAATCAAGAATGAAGCCATGTAAAAGTTGAGTCCCTACTGCCATTGAGAATATGTAAATGTCTCCTGCTTGCTGTGGTTTAAACTCATCGCTTCTTTCTCCTTCCTTTGCACAAACTGAATGATGACTGTGAATCCAAGAGGTGGTACATTTACATAACTCCCCTCTTTGGCCTAGGAATTGCTGGTTCTCACTTGAGGACCTAATCCCAAATTTCAATCTATGCAAACTCTTTTTTTTTATTGAGTGACATCTCCCTTGGCTGGTGTTCATCAACAGTCCATTAGTTCAATTTTATAACATCTTCTATGTCAGTCCATGTATGATTTTAACAGAGGTAGACCATATTTAACATTTGGATGAAAATGACCACAGTGGATAGGCTGATGGTTGGCCATTTCATACACCCAGGTGGACTTGGGTTTTTTAAAAAAAATTATCCTGGGTCTATTTTTGGAAGAAGTTTTTAATTTGTGGGTTTTTAAAAAGTCCATGTTAAGGCTATGTTTATTTATGCATTTTATTTATTTATTTGGAGTTCTTAGCTGCCCAACTCCAATGGACTCTGTGTAGCATATAAAAGTAGAGACCTTGCATTAGCTCTTTCTACCTGAAAAGGCATCCACACTGAAGTCAAGTGGGTTTTCTAAAAGGAGTTTTAAGATATCCATCATTAGATTAAGCTCATAGCTGTCAGGCCCAAGAACCAGGAAAGATATGTGGTGATTCTTCTGAGCAGAGTCCTTTATTGCTCCACACTTGTAGACAGAATCTTGCCGGGTTAAAGCACTCTACTATCTACTTCAAGCATATACCAGAGTATATGTATTAGGGAGGAGCTGTCTTTACCCTCTTTCTCTCACACAAAATATGTGGACTGAGGTCCTTCTTTCTTCTCTGAAATACACTCCCTCCCCACTGGTTATCCAGACTACTACATTCCATCACATCACATTGGAAGGCTCAGAAGTACGTATTTCCATTCCGTATTGATAGACAGAGGAAAAAAGTATTCTCTTGTCCCTAGTTATACCATTGAAATAATGTGACCATTTTTCAAGACCAAAGTGCCACTGACTGATCAAAACACCATAATTTAATATTTTACCCTTGGCCATCAGGATAAAGAAGTAGCTAAAGCAAAGGGTTACTGTGATTGAGCACAATTTCACCTTTATAATGATAAAAATGTTACTGAAAGGAAAAAAAATTCAAAGACCTGGCATAAAGGAGCTAAAATAATAAATTCCTATCAAATCTTGCTTTAACTTTATGAACCTCAGGTATTACTTTCCTGTAAGTATTAACTAGGTCATCTCAAGATAAGATTATCTGACAATGTCTAAGAAATGTCCTATTTCTTATACACTTTCCTTGATCTATGATAATTTTCCACATGGTAATATTCAACTTTAATAAACCTTGGTTTTCTAGGTTTCAACATTTTTCCTTCATGTGAGAATTTGTCTTTTCTTTTCATTTGCATATACATGGCTTTGTTTGATTGAATAATTGTTGCTTTGAAATTCTCTTGAACAATTTTTATTTGAATCTCTCATTCAGGCCAAAAAATGTGAGGGCCTAAATTTGAAACCTCAAACTTCAACATCTACCTGTTTAGCCATTCCGTAACAGGCAAAGGTATAGCTATTGATTGCTCACTGTTTTCTTTCCAAAATCTTTCCAAAGCATGCAATCAACTAATATACATAGCACAGCGGGGGAAGATAGGATAGAAATTAAATCACTAAATTTAACTTTACTGCAAATGCTGGGTAGAAGTCTCTACATTAAGAAGAGGAGGATCAGGATTAGGAGAAGTTACTGCTAAGTATATGTACCATAGACTTCAAAGTCTGAAAATTATACAGAGATATCCAACCTTAGCAGCTTTAAGACTTGTGGATTTCAGCCCCAGAATTTCCCAGACAGCCTTGGTAAATTTAAGTCCACAAGTCTTAAAATTGCCAAGGTAGGATACCCCTGATTTATACCATGCCCTTGAATGTCTGCTGTTATTTGTTGTTCAAATGACTTTACATATTTTCTTCAGGATCAAAGTCTCTGTTCCAAGAGTTTCCATATCTATATATATCTATCTATATCTATCTCTATATCTATCTATCTATCTCTATCTCTATCTCTATCTCTATCTCTATCTATCTATCTATCTATCTATCTATCTATCTATCTATCTATCTATCTATCTATCTATCTATCTATCTATCTATCTATGTTAAATGCTTGTTAACTATTTAGATTACCTTGTTAGGCCCCAAACATGGGACAAATCTTTATTTCCTGTTTCAGCCTAACCGAAGGCCATCGACAGGCAGTAGTCACAATAGTGACAGCTCATATTTGTTACCAATCTAAAAAAATTACATATATACATACATACATACATACATACATACATACATACATACATACATACATATATATATATATATATATATATATATATATATATATATATATATATATATATATATATATGAGCTTGAATAAATATTCTTGGCAGGAAAGTTTCAGTGGGTTTTGGTAGAACGTTAGACGGCAGACATTGAGTGTTAAAATCCTGTGCAGAGGCATGTCTTTCTGATACAATGAGAAAATATCAAAATCAGATATTCAATGGACTGTGGTTGGATCCACTGTTATTCCCAGGTTGGGACTGGCCACATATTAAAGCAAAAAAGAAGTCAAAACTGCTTGGTCATTCTGGATATCTGTCTACAAACATGTTCCTCTACTGCTGGACTGCCAACATGAATTTGAGCAATCTGAACAATTTTTAAAAATAACAATATCTTGTTATCTTCATTGTCTCCCATTCTTCATATTTTCAGCAAGACCTCATCAGCACACAGGGCAAGAAAGCTTATGTTCTCTTTCTCCATTCGATATGGACAGATGGAGTTGCAAATGTTCCTTTAATCCTTGACTGTGGCACTGGAATAATATGACTGTTTTTCCAGACCATATGTCATTGACTGATTTGTCTGGAAAAAAAAACCTCCACAATGATTCTACATAATTTCTTTTGAACTATAACTTATTGAAGCAAATGGAAAATGTTAAAGTGAGATAAGGTAAGCATTCATTGCTTATTTTACTTAAAGGACTTAACACAGACCAAAAGAAAGATTCATGCTAATGTCAGAATAGAAATTCAAATCTCCAAGGCTTAAAGTACAACTTTTATGCAGTTTGCACAAGAGAGGCTTGATTAATAATTCAAATAAACTTGACAGCATAGAGTCTTATTTAAAGTTCTAATCTGAACTAATGATGACCTGGTCAGTTTTGGGGCAATACTTCGATTCTCTGAATAGGCCATTCTTTGAACTAAGAAATCTTTGTCCAGATTAAAACTTGTATTAAAATTAATACATTTTAACCAAGGCATTCTTCAATACATTTTAACAAGGCATTATTCAATCAGATGTTTATATGTTGCAGGACAGAATTTAAAATGGAACCGGAGACAGGAAAAACAGAATAACAAGAGTTGGAGGTGACCTTGAGGATCTTCTAGTCCAGGGGCAGGCAACTTCGGCTCTTTTATGACTCATGGATTTCAACTCCCAGAATTCCTGAGTCAGCATAGCACTCGAATCCCGAGTGCCGCGTAACAGAGTGAGCGCCTGTTACTCGTCCCAGCTTCTGCTAACCTAGCAGTTCGAAAGCATGTAAAAATGCAAGTAGAAAAATAGGGACCACTACGGTGGGAAGGTAACAGCGTTCCGTGCGCCTTTGGCGTCTAGTCATGCCGGCCACATGACCATGGAGACGTCCTCGGACAAACGCTGGCTCTTCGGCTTTGAAATGGAGATGAGCACCGGCCCCTAGAGTTGGAAACGACTAGCACGCATGTGCGGGGGAACCTTTACCTTTACCTTTACCTTTACCTTAGGCATCTTCTGCTCTGCCTGAGAACTGCACTTTGAAGGAAGAGAAGGAACTTTGCAAGCTGCAGTGTGATCATAGAACTTAAGATGAAATCCAGTGATCTGCCCATGGGCAAGTTCTGAATTTCTCTAAAGGAAGAGCTTGTTTGTTTGCTTTTTATAGCCTCCCATCTCAGACAAGGACTCTGGGCAGCTTATCGTGCCAATCGTAGCAAATTTTGCTGCAGTTTTCAACTTGTTACATATGTCCACAAGCTTTCCCATTTAAAAAGCAAAGCCAGAAATCATCTTATTTCAATTGTAGAGAAAAATCCAAGTTTGGCCCAGAACTGAGTATTTGTGCAGAAAACAACAAGCACAGTTGTTAAAAGAGGTCATTTTCATTCTTCATCTTTAGTTTAAAAACTAAATACACATTTATGAAGTTAATTGTTAAGAAGTTAATGCAAATATAATGTATATGATACATATATACAGGCCTACACATGAAACAAACATACAAGTAGTCCTCGATTTGCGACTGTAATGGAGCCTGCCCATCATCGGGGTAACATCATCATCATCATCATCAAAAGTTGGAAGGGACCTTGGAGGTCATCTAGTCCAACCCCCTGCTCAGGTAGGAAACCCTATACCATTTCAGACAAATGGCTGCCCAGTCTCTTCTTAAAAACTTCCAGTGTTGGAGCATTTACAGCTTCTGGAGGCAGGTTGTTCCACTAGTTAATTGTTCTAACTGTCAGGAATTTTCTCCTTACTTCTAGGTTGCTTCTCTCTTTGGTTAGTTTCGACCCATTGCTTCTTGTCCTGCCTTCAGGTGCTTTGGAAAAAAGCTTGGCTTCCTCTTCTTTGTGGCAGCCCCTGAGATATTGGAACACTTGTGAGAGTCATAAAGCGGTCAAGCACCTGACCAACTGGATTTCACAACCTTTGTTGTGATGGTCATTAAGCAAATCACCATGGTCGTAAAGCCAATAGTGCAATTGTTAAGTTAACCAAGAGTTCTCAATGTGTACGGTTTTGACAAAAATCAGAAGTAAATGCTGCTTTTCGACAAAACTGTCAAACAAAAAAAATGTTCATTTGATTGCAGAACACTGAAAACGGCAATTAACGCGGCCTGACTGCTGAGTGCCCAAAGTGACCCTGGGGGTGGTAGTGGTACCATCAGAACTTTGAATCCAGGTTGTAAGTATCACCCAGGGATACTTTGAATGGTTGGAACTGTGAAGTGGTAGCTAAGCAACCAATCATTTTTCCAGGAACACTTGTAATAGTTTTATAATTTCTGGCTATATTTAAGCCTGAATGTGCAAGGGTTCTCCAAGAACTGAAAAATATTTCAAGGGTGCCTCTAGGGTCAAAAAAGCTGGGGGGGAAAAGGGGGGGAGATGTTGTAAAATGCCAATGAGGCTCAAGTGAGCCTTTTGCAAGTTGGCAATGTCCATCAGGCACAAGGATGTGGTATATTTATGCCTGAATTGTAGGCAAATCAATATCATAAATAGTTCTATAAACGGACATCAAATTGCCTTGCTGGACTGCTGCACCTTGTGACTCATCATGCAATGTTTTGGCAGTTGATAATAGGCCAGAAAAAGAGAGAGCAAAGGCAAATGCTTGGCTAGGAAGAGCTGCAGTTAACAAAAAAAAGGCAAAGTCAAAATAGGTAGAAATAAACGTGTAGGTAGCAAAGGATAACAGAGACCCCAAAAAAGGCAGATATCAAGAAATAAGGCCTTGAAGAGAAGAAAGGGTGATGGCTCCAAGAGTTTTTTAAAAATACATCTGCTACCATCAAGTTAAGATTTGTTTTCACACTCCACCCAGCATTTTGCAGTACAGTCTTAGCAAATTTCTCAGTTCCTGTTCAAAGAGCTTGGAATTCTTAGCTTTTAGATTCTCAAACTGGCCGAGGAATTCTGGGAATTGAAGTCCAAATGTCTTAAAAGTTGCCAAGTTTGAAAAACACTGTCTTAAGAGGAAAATCCCACAATGAAACTACTGTGTAAGAAGAGTACTCTCCAAGAAGCTATTTATTTGCACTTGTCCAACATGACATAAGGAACTAGAGTTGAAGTGACATAGGCACTTGGAGGCTAAGAAGCTTTGGCTAATAACACAACTTGGGAGAAACATCACAGGACTGTACATGCAGTGACTTGATGCTTTTGAAGACGATGGCTTATGAAGATCATAGAGCATTTTGGAATAAATATTCCCATTTGGGTTCCTCCAAAACTTAATTGCATTTCCAGAGACTTTCTTTTCTTTTCATGCTCCTTCAGTTTCGAAATCTTGAGAATATTTTTCGTGGCAGTGACAAGTTGGAAAATGCTCTCCAAAGAAGCATACAGGTAGTCCTTGACTTACGGCCACAACTGAACGCAGAATTTCCATCGCTAAGTGAGAGGGTTGTTAAGTGAGCTTTGCCCCATTTTATGACCTTTCTTGCCACACATGTTAAGTGAATCACTGCAAATAGGTTAGTTAGTAACCCGGTTGTTAAGTGAATCTGGCTTCCTCATTGACTTTGCTTGTCAGAAGGTCGCAAAAGGGGATCACATGACCCTGGGACACTGGAACAAGAATAATAATGTTGGAAGAGACCTTGGAGGTCATCTAGTCCAATCCGCTGCTCAGGCAGGAAACCCTATATCATTTCAGACAAATGGCTGTCCAGTCTCTTCTTAAAAAATGTCCAGTGTTGGAGCATTCACAGCTTCTGGAGGCAAGTCGTTCCACTGATTAATTGTTCTAACTGTCAGGAAGTTTCTCCTTACTTCTAGGTTGCTTCTCTGTTTGGTTAGTTTCCATTCGTTGCTTCTTGTTGTTGTGATTCAGGGTCAGCCTGTGGGTTCGGCAGTTGGGTCGGATGACTCGGATGACTCAGATGAGGGGGAGGAGGGGGGTGTTGAAGAAGAACTTGCTGATGATGGCTTGGAGGCTCCGCAGAGCCTTCAGCCAGGCCCCTCTTACTTGGTGGAGACCCAGCTGCGTGAGCTCGACAGTGTGGATGAAGATGACCCACAGCTGGCCCTGTTCAAGGACGCCCGACGCAGGAGGCAGTCAAGTAGGAGCAAGCAGAGAAAGGCTGTGGGACTTCTCGGAAGGAGGCAAAGAGAGGCCACGCCCTGAACTCTTATAAAGGGAGTGTTTGGGGGAGGGCTGGTTTGCTGAAAGCAACCGCTCCGATAGAGGATCAAAGCTCCGGTATCTTGTTTCATGTTTTGTTTGTTTGTGTAATAAATTTGGCAGACGTTTTCCAGCCTCTGCCGTTTGTACAGGGGTTGCCTTTCTGCAAGGCCGGTAGCAGGCTGGTACAGAACACTTGTCCTGCCTTCGGTCGCTTTGGAGAATAGCTTGAGTCCCTCTTCTTTGTGGCAGCCCCTGAGATGTTGAAACACTGCTATCATGTCACCTCTTCCTTCTTTTCCTTAAACTAGACATACCCAATTCCAGCAACCATTCCTTATATGTTTTAGCCTCCAGTCTCCTCATCATCTTTGTTGCTCTTCTCTGCACTCTTTCTAGAGTCTCAACATTCGTAAGTATGAATCAGTTGCCAAGTGTTTGAATTTTGATTATGTGACCATGGGGATGCTGCAATGGTGGTACAGAAGTATGAAAAATGGTCATAAGTCGCTTTTTTTAGTGCTATTGTAACTCTGAAGTCACTAAATGAACGGTTGTAAGTTAAGGACTGCTGTAGATTTTTTTTTGTTTTCTTTTTGATCCCAGGACCTAGTCTGGGGTTGTATTATCATGTTCCTTTGCATATAATCACTGCAGATATTGGTTAGCTTTTAAGTCTTTAATTGGTATTTTGAGGAAACATGTCTCATAAAAACAAGTTAAGGAAAAAATAATATTTTTTTTGCAATCATACAGTATAGAATAAAAAGGATTTTATTTCAAAATAATAGAGTTATAAATCCCATGCCACTAGCCTGAAAGTATTTTACATATTTTTGCTTCAACAAAGCCATTTAACGAGAAAAACAGCATTAAAATAGTGCAGAATAAAATATTATGCAGAAAACTATTCATTACTTGATACCTAATTGCTCATGCATCTGGCAATGAGGTAGTACTTATTTTGACACAAAAAAACCCACCCCACCCAATATTGGAATATTGCATTATTTATTTTGTTTGCAACTTGAAAATCTGACTTCATGCAGGTAGTAAATTCTACCCCTTTGCAGTAAAATGCTTCCCACCCAAGAAGGAAACACTTAACCCGGGCTAGGCAACCTTGGCTCTTTTATGACTCGTGGACTTCAACTCCCAGAATTCCTGAGCCAGCTGGCTCAGGAATTCTGGGAGTTGAAGTCCACGAGTCATAAAAGAGCCAAGGTTGCCTACCCCTGACTTAACCGATATAGGTTGTCCGCAATTTACGATCACAACTGAGCCCAAAATTTATGTTGCTAAGCAAGACGTTTCTTAACTGAGTTTTACCCCATTTTACAGCCTTTCTTGCCACAGTTCCTAAGTGAATCACTGCCTCTGTTAAATTAGTTAACATGGTTGTTAAGTGAATCTGGCTTCCCTGTTGAGTTTGCTTGTCAGAAGATCAAAAAAGGGGATCCGGTAACCCCGGGACACTGCAACCGTCATTAATATGAGTCAGTTGCCAAGTGTCTGAATTTTGATCACATGACCCTGGGCATGCTGCAATGGTCAGAAGTGTGAAAAACGGTCATAGGTCCCTTTTTTCCAGTGCCATTTTAACGGTCACTAAACAAACTGTTGTAAGTCGAGGATTACCTGTATTCAAGAATAGAAATATTGATTATAAAGATGAAATTATTCAGCACAGGGATTCTGAAAACTAGCATTAGAATATATAGCTATAACCAATCCAAGTTGCTTACTACGTGTGCTTTACACATCAAGGCGCCACCATATCTTCATACAATGATTATTCAATTTTCATAAGGACATTACTGGAAGTTGGCAGTATTGCACTATTTCTGTTCTAATCTGTAACCACATTTTAATTGAGAATGAACTTTAACTGCTTGTTGTCAATGAGCCCAAGAGTTTGCTAGAGGTTTCAAGGAAACTTTCGGGGTCCCCCCCCAACCAAACCTCCTGTTGTTTTGCAGTTTAAGAAATGATTAATGATTAATTCCAAGAAATGATATGATCCACTTTCAATGGCAGTTCACCAATATCTGGATGACATATTTTAAAAGTATTGACACACATGTTAATGGTTGTCGACACATCTGAACACCAACTCTGACAAAGTAGAAATGTAGAAATCTATAATGCACAACTTTTTAATCTAGAAGGGACTAGGAATATTAACTTTATTAATAAATCCAGCAGGGAAGCATTACAATGTAAAGAACCTGCCTCTGAAATCTTGCTGCCAAAATAATTCTTTAAATGCTCAGAGAAATTAACTTTATCACCTTGCTAAAGCTGTTTGCCACTTTGAGGGATATTTCATGATTGCCTTTGCTGGGGAATAACTTGAATTTCTTGGCCTCAATTACTTCCAGTTGCCTTCTTTCCCATTTTGGCCAGCCGGCTTTGTGAAATGTCATTCTCTATTAAAACTATATACCATTTCTGCATCTGCTGACTTGAGGTCACTAGAGGCACCTCTGCAAAAACAAGACAATAAAAGAGAAGGAACAAGCATTTGATGAATGTGAAAGGCATGGCTTTTATTTATTTATTTTTTCTCCTTTTGCTGCACAGTCAATTTTTATCAATCATAGCTTTCATTCTAATTTTCCGAGCATCGCTGCATTTAGTTCTAATGCAGAGGGAGAGAATGTCAAACTGCTACAACTGAGACATCGCAAAATAATCTCCCAAGAGTGGACATAAATTTGCACTCTTCTGATCTTGGATTTTGTGCAAGTATGAACCTCAACAAAGAACACAGGGACAATGCATTTATTTTCCCAAAAAAGCCAAGTGTTTGTTGGTCTGTAGAGCTTCAACACTTCTACTGCTGGCCTATGAGGACAACTCGAACAAGAATAGTTACTTAGGCACCATTTACAGAACAAAGAATGATTGTATTAGAAAAGCAGTAGCTTTTGCAAATGCAAGCAAATGCACCATCTGTCTATAAGTTCCACTTACATTGCAACAAAACGTATTTATCAAAGCTTCTAAGGGGGAGATGCTCAAATAATCAGGACTAACCTTCACAAAAGTGGGATAAGTTGTGAAATTCACTGAAATTTAATAGGATCTTTTAGGTGGTTTTGAAAGGGAAATAGATAAATTCATGGAAGAATGGAATTCATGCAAGCTTCCAATGGTTCCTCGTTCTGATGGCTACTTCAAAGTCCTTCTATAATAGCTGCTAGGGAACAAGAATGGAAGCAAATGCATGATGAGCTGCTTGGAAGTTCTTGAATACACAAAAGACAGAGTAGTCCAGAAAGGATAGAGCTGGGCACTGATCTAGTGGATGCTTGCTATGTTGTCATGGCAGCCATTCATAGTGTCCACTATGGTTTCTGCAGCTGCTGCTGACAAAGCACAATCCCTTGTTTGAATGGTTTTTGGGTTATACTCACGCATTCCTGAAATCTTGCTTTATTTTATTTTAGTAGCAGGTTTATATAGCTGCCCATCTACCAATATAACTCTGAGTGGAGAACAACACCAAAACCACAATGTAGGAATCAATCAAAATAGCAAGTTGAGACAATTTAAACACACACACACACACACACACACACACACGCAATCTTATCAGCATACCTCATACACATAAACTGGGGTCCATGAACTTTCAGACCAGACCACAGTGCCTGGGGGCAAAACCAAGACTTTGTGGCTTTGTGGCCTTCCAGAACACCCTGAGGCACCATGCCATTCAGATCTTGGGGAGAGGGTATTTTACAAAGCAGGAGAAGATATGCTTTCTAGACCCTTGGTGACACTGCTTCATCACAGTAACCCAGATTATGCCAAATCTGCATAAAGGCAGAACCCATTAGAGATAGACTGTCCATTTCATTCTGAGACTTTTTGGAACCAACGTTATCCATTTCAGGAACAATTCTAAATTGTCTAAATCTTCCCACTTGAAATACGAGTGCTTCTCTAGATAAAGGTGAACTCCAATAACAGGTAAGATGTGGCTTGGCATCTCGATGACACTTCTGAATAAGGTGAGACACAGAAATATATTGGGCCTCCCCCTAAGGTACAGTGAGGGGAAAAATATTTGATTCCCCTGCTGATTTTGTAAGTTTACCCACTGACAAAGAAATGATCAGCCTATAATTTTAATGGTAGGTTTATTTTAACAGTGAGAGACAGAATACTGTATTTTAACCTTAGCATTTGTGCTCGACTATGAATATTGTTTTCAAACGGTAAATTCCATGTCAAAAAGCACCATCTGATTAGAAACCAAATGATTCATGGTAATGACTGACCAAATTTCTTTACTAAGAAAGACCCACAAACATTTTTGTAAGGCAAATGTTCAAATGAAACGAATGTACTGAGCGTCCTTTCTACAGGACAACAATTCAACTACAAGTAAAAATAGAAGTCCAATTCTTGTTCCATCAAATTGAGCATCTGGTTATTTCTCAACTAGCATATTGTGGGCTTGATTATGGCCTCTATAGTTATCACTCTCTTTACTAGGTATGCTAGGTATCCACTACTGTAAGGTAACTAGACCTTACATTCTGATTGTCATCTATGAAAGATCTAAATATACAGAGATAGGGAAAACTGTTGTAACCATGCTGCAAGGGATCAGTCCTCACACTCAGTGAACCAGTAATTTTGGCCAACAACTAACCCTTCTCATTTTTCACCCCCAACTCCAAAGAACGGGGCTCCACTCCTAAAAAAAAAAATCTGGGTTGCCTCATTTATGACTTAATTAGCAAGAGTGTTTTAATCAAATTGTATAGTCTTCCAAAGGTTGCCTTAGCAGCAGATGTCACCATTGCTGAACTGTTTTATGTCATTTTAAACCTAATCAAAGATGGTGCCATACAGGTGAAAGCACACACAGAATTCGTTTCTACAAAGGGAAACAAGAAGCTTTGTTGTTGAATAAGCGCCTATTTACTGTTCACCTCAATAGCAGGAAAGTTTTCATCCATCCTTTGCTTCTTGAGCAATTATTTCCTTGAATACAGTTTTGAACTATAAATTCCATTCTATTGCTAAGAAGGGGGATTCTTAGATTGCTACCTTAATCCTTCCTTAATATATTAACTGGTCCTCTTCTAACTAGGTCTCTGTCATGCTTGGAATCTTAACTTATGTAAATTTCATCTAAGCAGAAAAGAGTGTCTGAAGTTTCATTAGAGTCTCAACGTGCATTCATAAGACACACCGCTACTTTTCTATTTGTTTTAAAAGGTGTTTACTGTTCTAAATATGCTCATCATAGTAGTCATTACCTAATGGCCTGATCTTTCTAAGAGGCAACCCTAAACATTAGCGCTTGTTTTACTTAATGTTTATTTTCCCTAAAACTGAAAAAGGGCAACCTAATCTAGGGTTACAAAAGAAATGAAAGTCCCATGTAGCATACTCTCTCAAAGAGTAATGGTATACAGATAGTCCCCAACACACAACCATTTGTTTACAGTCCGAAGTTACAATGGCATTGAAAAAAGTGACTTATGACCAGTGGTGGGGTTCAGCCAGTTTGCACCGGTTCGGTAGAACTGGTAGCTAAATTTGGTTGAGTTCAGAGAACCAGCTGAATGAATACTGCTTCTAGAAGACCAGTCCAGGCCTCGGAGGCCTGGAGGAGGCCTCCCAGGCCTATAATGGCCCGCCAGAAGTGCATGGATGCCACTTCCGGAAGTCCGTTCTAGGCCTCAGAGGCCCAGGCCTGCATCCGAACCAGTTGTTCAGATATTTGAATCCCATCACTGCTTATGACCCTTTTTCCCAGTTACAACCATTTCAGTATCCCCATAGTCAGGTGATTAAAATTCAGATGCTTGGCAACTGGTTCATATGTATGATGGTTGCAGTGTTCTGGGGTCATGTGACCACCTTTTGAGACCTTCTGACAAGGTAAGTCACTGTGAAAGCCAGATTCACTTAAAAACCGTGTTACTAAGTGAACAACTACAATAATTCCCTTAACAACTGTGGCAAGAAAGGTTGTAGAAAACTCACTTAACAACTGTCTCGCTTAGTGACATAAATTGTGGGCTCAATTGTGGTTGTAAACAGAAGACTACCTGTATTTTAAGAGATGTACATCAAAGTAAATCTTTTTTTTTCAAACAATGCTTGAGGAAGTGACATTCTAATGCAACTCTCATCTTTTTTTTTTACACATTTAAGCACATAAAAAGCTGACTTATATTTGGTCAGACTTTTTACTTTCCAAGCTCAGTACTTTCTATCACAACTGGTAATGACTTCTAAATCTATTTGCATATCACATACTGCTTAACTCTCTTTTTAACTGGAAATACCAAGGATAGAATTTAGGAACGCAGAACACCCAAAACGTGGGAGCTAAGCAACCATCCAAGTGTGCAAAACGTAAAGCAGCCTTGAGTGTTCCCGACCATCTGTTCTAAATTTTTAAGCATCATTTACCTAAATCTGAGCATTCCCATCTTAGAAGAGTTCAAGTGCTTTTTATGTATGCACAAGCGAGCGTAAGGAGGAAAGGAGAGGAACCGGCCCATCTGTTTCCTTAATCCAGTAAGGACAGAGCTGAATGTAATGACTGCAGTTCATGGCAGGCTGATTCACCAGCTATGAGAAAAGTTTCCAATGCCTCCCCTGGTGTTTCTATTGTTTATCAAACCACTGATAAACGAATTCCTTCATTTCCAGGGATTTCTTTTCCAGGTTTTTCCTTTCCCACCTTGATTTGTTAAGTACAGATAGTCCTCGACAACGGAGCCCCCAAAATTTCTGTTGCTAAGTGACACAGTTATTATTAAGTGAACCATTTTACAACCCTTCTTGCCACAGTTGTTAAGTGAAACACGGCCATTGTTAAATCAGTAACATGGTTGTCGAGTGAATCTGGCTTCCTCATTAGTTTGCTTGTCAGAAGGTCTCAAAAGGTGATTACATGACTTTGCAACTGTCATTAAGTATGAATCAGTTGCCAAGTAGCTGAATTTTGATCGTGTGACCCTAGGGATGCTACAACGTTTTTTAAGTGTGAAAAAATGGCCATAAGTCACTTTTTCAGTGCTATTGTAACTTTGAAAGATCACTAAATGAACTGATATAAGTCTAGGACTACCTGTACCTCAAAGCCCACATTTTGCTGGGGGAGTTTCCAACGTGGTTTTAGTCTTTCCATGCTTTCCCCTTCAGCTTTCACTGCAGGATATTCATTGGGCAATTGCTGCAGCTTATTTTAGTAGTTTTAAGGGGTACTGAATGAAATGCTTTTAATTATTCTGCAGGAGTCTTGCTTTTACAGTGGGCGTTTAGCTCTGCGCGTGCCGAGACATAATGATCTGGAAAGCATGGAAAAATCCATACTCCAGTTGGTCTCTGACAGCTGTGACTGTCAGAAATTTAAAATTACATAGAAATAAAATAAATCCCCCCTGCAAGATCCCTATAAGCCAAATATATGCACAAAGATGCCTGACCCATTCAGTCTGTCAGGAAAGAGATTTTTCCCTTGTTCTGGCAATCCAGTCTAGCATTTCTTATCCTTGCAACTCATTCTGCACGTTGAACCCAAGCATAATCTAGGCATAGGAAGCTGTGACTAGCAATTTGGGAGGAACGCAGAGTCTGAATCCAACAGAGATGAAGCATATTGAGTATCTTTACAGATCAAGGGAGAGAATAGTAAACTAGCGAAGGGGGTGAAACCAAATGACATTTCCTGAAAGGAGACATGGATGGATGGATAGATGGATGAATGGATAGATGGATGGGTGGGTGAATGGAAACTTTAAAATTAATATATTGCACCAGATGGCACATTTGTCCTTTCATATTTGTTTGTCTGTTTACTTATACCCCACCTTTATTATTAAACAACTCAAGACAGTGAACATACCTAATACTCCTTCCTTCTCCTATTTTCCCCACAACAACAATCCTGCAAAGTGGATTAGGCTAGGAGAGAATGACAGGATGGCTAAAGTGGGATTAGAAATCACAATCTCCTGGTTTCTAGCCTGGTGCCTTGACCACTAAACCAAACAGAGCTATAACTTTGGGATGTTGGTAGGGATGAAAATAATGCCACCAGGAACTTAGAGTGTCTATGAAGATTCTAAGTCACCCAGGTCATGGTTGTCCCAAAGGTGCTTTTCTAAAAGGCAACTGAACTTTCTTGTTTTTCTTTGAAAACTTTTCGCTTCTCATCAAGAAGCTTCTTCAGTTCAAGAAGTCAGAGGGTTTGCCACATGAAGTGTAATGTATTGGCCATAACTGTTTTAAATCACTTGCTTAATGTCCGATCACTTGCTTAATGTCTGACCTAGATTTCTCTGTTATATAATGGTTGCTGTTACTGAAAGCCAGACTTGCTGTCTCCAGGCTGATAATTAGGTTTGGGGTGGGAAACTGTTACTTTAAACCTATTGGTCGCCGCCTAGAGGCTAACCGTATAAATAGCTGTGCAGCAGCCATTAGGGCTGCTTCTGTTCTGAGTTAATAAACTAGTTTGCTGTTTCAACCCTTCATCTCGCTTAATGCCTAAAGAACTGAAGATATAACATAAAGCATTTGCCTTGTCTCGGTTCAGCTCCAGGTTTTTCTGAAGCCATTGTTTAAGTCTACCATTGCAACTGAGGTGATTTATTTCCACAGCACTCCAGTACAATCAAAAGGTTGCCAGCCTATATTTTTCAGAACTGTAAAATCTCTGTGTTCTAAAACCATCTTGCAGATTATTTGCTAGAGATATCCACTGAAAGCACCAACAATGTTGATGTTTAGTAAAGTGTTGGCTGTGTCCAGAACTTTCTTTGTAACTTGGCACAATCCAAGAATATTGTATTTCTAATGTTAATGTTTTTCCTTAATATTAGGATTATGGAAAACAGTAGACTAAGTACCTCCTAAGGGATTCCAAGCCTAATGAAGCTACGTTTTTCACTTGTAACAAAGTTTGTAACTTGGGAAGATCCCATTAGTTTGGATTTTACAACACACACACACACACACACACACACACACCAAATGCAGTGGTTAAAAATGTCTTTTGTAGGCTCTCAGAAATGTAATGCAAAATATGACATTTTTTTAAAAAAAAGAATGAAATCAGTTGAACCAAATTGGGTGATTTAATTCACTGAATCTTTGATATCTTCCCAAGAAGATACCACAATTGAGCCCAAAATTTCTGGTGCATAGCGAAAGAGTTGTTAAGTGAGTTTTGCCCCATTTTATGACATTTCTTGCCACAGTTGTTAAGTGAATCCGGCGTCCCCATTGACTTTGCTTGTCAGAAGGTCACAAAAAGTGATAACAGGACACCAGGATACTGCAACCGTCATAAATACGAGTCAGTTGCCAAGCATCTGAATTTTGATCACGTGACCCTGGGGATGCTGCAACGATCCCAAATGTGAAAAACGATCACAAGTCGCTTTTTACAGTGCCGCTGTAAGTCAAGGACTACCTGTCTTTAGAATTATATATCCAACAGACTGCACTCTTAATGCTGGACAACATATATTCACTGATGTTATTATTTATACGTAAACCAATGGCGAACACCACAAAGAGTGAAATAATATATACAGGAAATAGCTTAGTAGCATCTCTTATTAACCCATTCTTGGAAGGACTAAGGGCTAACTGAACCAGACAGGAAAGACATGTCTGCTTTTCTGCATGACAGATAACCTCACTACAATCTTAACAGCAGTTAGTGCAAATTGCCCATAGTATACTATCCTTTCCCAAACATCCCACTGCTTGTTTACTGGGTATTAAGACGCTACAAATAAATGAAAACGCTTAGCCATACCAACAAATACAAATAAATTATAGTTTCTCAAGAATGCACTGAAAACAGGGTGGGAGAAAAAGGTTTTCAGAAATGCAATTATGCTGTGTTTTGGTACGTTGTAATTACTTACAACGCTTTCCCTGTTTACAGTCATCATCCTTCCATCTCTCCTTCCTGCATCTTTGTGTAAATAATAATAATGACACTATATGATTTCTTTAAATAAGGGAATTCAAGCAATCAGGCACTTCACTTCTCTGAGCGGTGCAGAGGACTCCCATAGAGGTGCCAAGGTGACTGAACAATAGCAGTGCTGAATACATCTCTCCCTGAGGAATTCTTCACAATCTAATCTGTATGCAAAAACCTAGTTATCTTAAATGTAAGCCACAACTTCACAATTGCATGCACTGAAGGGTAATGCAGGCCACTAATTTCCCATCTAAAGTTTTTTTTTTCTTAATTGTAAATGGGAGATCACCCTTTGACAGGAAACTCAAGCCATTAAAGTTCCAGCTGTTATTCTATCAATTGCGGATTGTGATAGAGGGGGAAACAAAGCCTACAACGATCTGAGGGGTTAGGGTCTGCTGCCATCTATCTCAACACAACAAAAACAAAACACCCAACCAATTTGTATTTGCAGCCACGTTTATAATAGCAAACATCAGGGTATAAGAAGGCCACAAACATCTAATTACTTTTTGTCTTCCAATATTATAGATTCAAAAGTTCATGGCAGTCAGTTAGTCTCCATTTTTAAGTGAACCTGGTCTACTTTACACCTTGTGAAGAAATATAACATGTCTCCCAGCTAAGTGATGCAATCTTGAATTCAACCTCTGTAGAAAAATGTGCAGATAAAACCGTATACACCCATGTATATTTTTGAAGGAAACTATATATACCGTATATGAAAATATTATTTGGGGGAAATTGCACATAAAAAATTTAAAAAAAACTTTATTCTTTTTTTCCTGAATTCCAAGCTAATTTGGAATTGGATGGAAGAGACTTCCAACTGATTCCAGATGAAGTAACACGAACAAGCCTTAAACTCATGCATTCTCTCTGCCTTTTTTAGGATTATAAGAAGATACAAAGCATTTGCTCGGGTTTCAATTAAATGAAGTCTGTTGCAATGGCAAATAAAGAAAAATGTAGCTGCTTTATAAATGAATTGATGATACAAACAAGCCTTATCCTATACTTTAAAACCCTTGCTTGTACATAGAAACTGTAATTAAAACAAAAGACAGTTCCAAATTTGTGGGTATATTCAATAGCTCTAATTTTCTCCTTACAGCTGTGCTGGAAAAAGAAACAGGCTCAAAGTCATAAATGTTAGTCCTAACACAACTTCTGAACCTGTCACTTGGTAGTTCATATTTGATTAATGTAGAGTGATAGCTTCATAGAGTTGCATATTATGCACTTTCAAGTATAAGTCAGCTAACATAAGCAGTCAAGTTATCTGATACTATTAACTTAAGAAGTCACTGCTTCAAAGAGAACTATATAATTTGAGTTAATCCTACTAGGAACCTTGGCAATTATCTTAATTCCTCTCCTTGTATTCTGATTTACTTAACCATTCATTTGGTCAGTGCTCAAGTTCTTATCTCATGTTTCTCTATTCCTTATATTTAATCAACTGGGTATCTTTTTAAACTAAATTCTGAAACTGGAAACAACCACACTGGGAAGAAAAGAAATGGAAAACAAAGGATACCAAAGTAAGTGATGGGATGGCGTCAACCTTACCAGGTAGACCAAACAGGAAACACAATCAGATAAGCTAATTCTATTTTATTGTAAACTGAATCTTGCAAGTCTGAAAGTACAATACACTCATTGTCTCCTTTGCAGTCTGAAAAACTAGGGAGGGTTTCTCCTCAGCCTTTTGCCCCACCCACTATCCAGCTGCAGGCTATGCTGTCTCTTATCTGTTCCCTAAGCAATATCTCCTCACTCCCTCTCCCAAGGTCTTTCCTATATTCCATCACAGATGGAATTCAGTCTCCCTATCTACCCACCCCTCCTACTGTTAAATCACGGGTGTCGAACTCGTGACATCACGTGATGTGTCGTGATGTATCATGACCTTTTCCCCATTGCCGGCAATAGGGTGGGTGGGGTTTTGGTGTGACGCATCTGAGCCATGGGCCAGCAGTTTGACACCCCTGTGTTAAATGGAGCTTCCTGCTTCTCTTATTGAATGGGAGAGTTTCAGCTTCTGAATCTGCTAACTCAGGGATCTTCAAACTTGACCTTTTTATGACTTGTGGACTTTCAGAATTCCTCAGCCAGCATGCCTGGCTGAGGAATTCTGGAAGTTGAAGTCCACAAGTCATAAAAGGGCCAAGTCTAAAGATTCCTGTGTTAATTGTTGACAGCAGGCAAAAGTCTACATGTTAAAGGGACCAAAAATGAGCTGCTACATTAGCAGATTCTGCTGCCTATGTTGCCTGGGAGACCCCCAACAGGGAAAAGCTCCCCTAAATGAATGGTAAAATCCTGGAATTAATGGCTTATTAATGGCTTATTTAAATTATTTCGTCATACAACTGCAAACATAGAAATCTAGTTCTACTTAGGTTGTTGTTATAGTTAATAATAAATAAATAATAATAATAAATCACATTCTATTTATTTGGAAATTAATAATAATAATAATAATAATAATAATAATAATAATAATAATAATAATAATAATAATAATAATATGAAGAAGAAGAAGACGAAGTAGTAGTAGTAGTAGTAGTAGTAGTTGGAAGGGACCTTGGAGGTCATCTAGTCCAACCCCCTGTTCATTTCAGACAAATGGCTGTCCAGTCTCTTCTTAAAAACTTCCAGTGTTGGAGCATTCACCCCTTCTGGAGGCAGGCTGTTGCACTAGTTAATTGTTCTAACTGTCAGGAAGTTTCTCCTTAGTTCCTAACTCTGATTATAATTACTCTGAATACAATTAATCACAGTTTCTGCAAACAGCCCAGAAAGTACCAGTGGGAATGATATATGATGTTGAGACTTTGTCAGGAATGTCAACAGATTCAGCCCTGGACAAACCAACCAGAGAAATAAATTATGAGCCAAAGGGCCTTCAGTGTGTAGATATTCCCCTTGAAACAAAACCAACAAAAAGAGCATCAATAAAAAAAAAAGCACTGAACCATTGACACACGCCAGTCTATCAGTTCCTGTGACACTCACTTACCCAGTCCCAAAGACATTGTAGATCAACAGGAGAAGTTTGAATGGTTGCCTACAGCTCTACATGTATTAATCAAAAAGCATTGTTTCTAGTTCTCATCGCCAAGCAAGCTTTTCTAATATTTCTTTTTCTTTTTTTCTTTTTTCTTTTTTTGCTGACAGCACAATTGGCTTCACAATGTGAAGTATGTGCAGATGCAGCTACCTTTATTCTTCATTTGTACTCGAAAGCTTCACCTGGACCCCTTTAAAAAGTAAAGAAGTCAACTCAGTTAGAAAACAACAACAACATCACATTGTGATGAACTTCTGGATGCCCAGAAAAGTGGGGAGCGGGAGGGAATGCCCTTCAGCAGAACAACAGAAATGCATGGAAACGGTACAACAGGGAGAAAGCACATGGCAGAAAGCAGAAAATGTACGTAAAATAAAAATGTGCTAAACAGATCCGTTATCAGTCTTTGTAGAGCTTTGGGTAACTTTTAGAACAAAACTTTTCCTTTACCTGTAATAAAGAAAAGCAAATAAAATACTTGTGTAATAGCCGTCAATCATATCCTCTTTGAATTCTGCTGTAAACCCTCCAAAACATGAGCCTGGTATGTTCATAGATGTGATGAATCCTTGGGAAACAGTCAAGGATATCCACTGCACGCACGCACACACACACACACACACACACACACACACACACACACACATGGTCTGATTACTGGAAGAACCGATGTGCCCCCCACTATTTACATTCCCACTTCAAATCTACCAGGATCACTCCCTGAACTCAAGGAAGAAAGCCAATATTCTGTTTGGGAACCATCTGGAGTCAGAGATGCAGTGCTCATCCATCAGCACACTAGTATCCCCAAATCTGTAAGGAGAAAACATGCTCTGGATCACAGCCCTAATGAGAAGCTATTTGAAGTAGAGTAGAAATTCTGCCTAAGCAATTGTTCGTTTGGAACCTAGCAATCTTTTTTTTTTTACTGCACTCCAAGCTGGGCAGCTCCTCTGTGAAATGGAAGTCATATCCTTGACCTGTTGGTCCACTCTGAATAAGGCTGGTCTGGTTCACTTACCAAGGCTGACAAGGAAGGAAGGAAGGAAGGAAGGAAGGAAGGAAGGAAGGAAGGAAGGAAGGAAGGAAGGAAGGAAGGAAGGAAGGAAAAAAGAAATGTCTTCATGGAGGTATTACTGAGAAATAGGGCAGCCAACTATGTTTTATTTATTTATTTATTTAATTAAATTTTTATACCGCCCTATTCCCGAAGGACTCAGGGCGGTTTACAGGGCAGCATAAAATACAATATAAAAATAGTATAAAATTAAAATAAATTAAATTAATTAAGCCCAACAATTAAAACAATATTAAAAGCTAAAACCCCTTCAGTCCAGGCCTGATAGATCAAAAAACCAGGTTTTCAGGTCCCGGCGAAATGAACGCAGATCAGGGGCGGTCCGAAGGTGGGGGTGGGGGAAGCTTAATAAATGGAAAGATACCATATTTGCTTCCTCCAACTTTTGCAAATGATTATCCAGCACACTTCTTGCTGAACAAAGAGGAGAATCCTCATCAAAGGCTAGAAAGTGAACCAATGAGAGAAGATGAACTCATTAAACACAGGTAAAGCTCATTACAACTATTAACATCTAGTTTACTCTCCCTAAACTGATACTCTGCAGATGAGTTGGACTCCCTGGTTCCCATCCATTAAGGCAGGCATGTCAAACTGCTGGCCCGCGGGCCGGATGCATCACGACGAAACCGCGCCCTCCCCATTGCTGGCAATGGGGAAAAAGTCATGATACGTCACGCGACGTCACGTGATGTCGCGAGTTTGACATGCCTGCATTAGGGCCAATCCTTTGGAGACAGTTGCCCTAAATTTAAAATGAATTGCCACCACAATTCTATCAATGAATTATGAATATGTCTTAGCAACTGAACAAAAGAGTATATAATAGCAAGGATCTGACTTAATTATAAGAATTATTTTTATAAGATTCTTTCTTATAATTACAAGAACTTGGAAGGGAAGAGGGACTGAAGGACGTATTCCCTTGATTTTTACTCACATGGTTAACTTGCTTGTTATATTTTTACTTCCCCATCACCTTTCTCAAAAAGATGAAAATATGAGTCTTGTATAAGGGTAATACTTTTACTCATACTTTTACTTATACAAGACTCCTGGGTAAATTAGGTTAAAATTTAGTGTTTCATTTGCCAAGATCACTCAACAACCTTTATTGCTGCATGGGGAATTGAAGGAAAGCCTCTTTGCACAAACTCTAGTCTTTCTTTGAACTTTGAAAACTGGGCTAAATGTTTAAACAGGAGGGAAGGAATTAGATCTTACCAGGTAAGCATTAGCCACAACATAATGAGAAGATGAACAGTACAAAGCACAGGAAAGGGACGAGGAAAACGTGTAAGAACTATTGTTAAATCTTGGGGTATTTTGCAGGAGGTAGACTTTCAATTTTATAACAAGAGAAAAACCAGCAAACTTCCTAATAAGTCCTGTATCCCTACAGACCCAATTATACTGTTCAAAATGATGTTTAGGAGGAAAACCTGGAGTGGACTTATCTGCAAAAGAACTGTGAAATTGATCCCGGTTCTGATGATAAATTCTAGGATAAGAGTGTGTTCAGAAACGCCTTGTTGTTTTATTGTCTCACTTGAGAGACCAATTTGCACCTGGTAAAATCTTAATCTTTTGAGTAAAAAGTAGGTCTTGCAAGCCTACTGCCTGTCCGTCACTTGTATGAGAAGAGCATTTCTTTCTAAGAAAAGAGGATATTATTTTAGCAGCATTACTGCAGAGATATTCTAGTTTTAGAGCAGTTCCTTAGTAATCCTTATTGATGTTCAGTCACCTTACACATTCTTAATCCAACTTTTTAGTATTGATTTAAGAGGTTCTTTAGTTGGACCTAATACACCTTATTTTAATCAATGTCTAACAGAGAGAGTGGATGAGAATATTTTATGTCTTTGCAATATTCAGCTTATATAACTTAAACAATACTGTATCTCCTTGTGGTGGAACGTAGTCTGGATTCCCGGGAGAGAGGGTCTGCATTCCAGAGGGTGAAGAAACAGTGAAGGTTAGATAGTTTTGTCAGGAGAGAGTTAAGAAGGCTCCTCCCTAGCAATTCTCAGAATATGTATTTAATCATGCAAATAGTGGCTTCAGTTTGGCAAGATTTCTGTGGATAGATGAGGAGCAATAACGGAAAATACTCAGAAATATAACAAGCAGGTACTGAAGCGCATAACGCCAGACATGTCTGGAAGACAAAATCACAAAACTGTGTCTCACTTATTTTGGCCATGTCATGCAGGGAAATTCACTGGAGAAATCAGTTATGCTGGGAAGAGTTAGCAGTAAAAGGAAACCAGTCCATCAAAGCACGTAGTGAATGGATACCACCAAAGCTGACACCAGCCAGAGCACAGAATAACTCAAAGAAGTAGTTCAAGATCAGAAGATGTGGAAAGACCTGGCCACAGATCGCCAAGAGTCAAGACATGATTAAATGGACTTCATCATCATCATCCATCCATCCATCCAAAAGTAAATCTACATGTCTTTCTTGATTCTTGGAAGCTGACATTTCTATTGAATCAATTGTAACTATCTGAAAGGTGCATATTTTTGAAGGCATCCCACAAGCAAAGAAAATAAAGAGGATTACCTTTTAATCAGCCTGAATATTTAAAAATCTGAAAAAGATCAAACTGATCTCGTTATTTTTGTTATGAGAACCTTTTTTGAAATAATATTATTCAGACAGAGCAGATCAAATGTGTACATAAAGCCCTTGAATCAAAAATCTCTTATAATAGAAACTACTGTATAGCAAAGAAGCAAAAAGGGTAAATAATAACTTAGGACAAATAGAGTTCAATAATAAACCTAGGACAAGTAGAGTTGTAGTGATTAAAATCAGCAGTTGCAGGTCACAAATGGCCAACAAGCATTATGAAGCCCTCAAGATATTTTTTATATTTTCTGCATACAGTTAAATTACATACATTAAAATGATACTTATAGAGTGGCAAAACTACCTGAAAAGTTTAAATGGCACCGCAAGTTTAAAAATAACAAGGGTAAACTATAAATTGCCTTCCCTGACCTGTTCCTGTTTAGATGTGTTGGATCAGAATTCCTACCGTCTCTAAGTGACACACAAGCTATGGACAAAAAAGTTGGAATTCAGGAAATTGGGGAGTTTGCAAAGTTTTTCAGCTTACTCTTTTTTTTACATTTGAAAATTGTGGTTTCTTTCCACAGAAAAATACTATAAATCTAGTGCACCCATGCCAAATAAATGTTTGGTTTCCACCAGCTTCATGAGAACATTCTGAGCATTTGGCATGCATATTGCCAATCACATATTGTTAATCAAATTGTTTCTATTTCCTTTGCATCTACATGCACATTTGTGTGTGACAATAGAAGAGGGTATTCTATGAGCATCCCCTAGCCTGGAAAATTATATCTTATTAAAATTCCAGTCTGGCTGATTGTCTAATAAAAGGGACAAACCAGACATGACATTAAAAGCATCTTTGTAACATGCACAGTGGGTGTTATATTGTTGTTCCTTCTATTTTTGAGTGCAAGCAGAACTCATTGATACCAATGAGGAATTTATTCCAAATGTTTATCTCTAAACATTTCTATGAGTATATTGCCAGAGTGACATCACTAATGGAAACTCCCTCTTCCCCAGCTGCTGCAACCCCAATAATTTTTAGATCATCAAACCACACCCTCTGCGTCAGCTATTTCCATTTTCAACTATCCCAATGAAACTCTTATTCAGTTTTTTTTTGTTTGGATTGAAGGGGGAGATGAAATAGCATCATAAGTCAGTAGTGGGGTTCCAAATTGAAATAAAGAGGTGAGAGCTTCATTCAACTTGTAGGGCACAGGTTACTACTACTACCGTGTTTCCCCAAAAGTAAGACCTAACCGGAAAATAAGCCCTAATGTGTCTTTAGGAGCAAAAAGTAATATAACACCTGGTCTTATTTTGGGGGAAATGTGGTACAACTTCCTCCTCCTCCTCCTCCTCCTCCTCCTCCTCTTTCTGAGGGTTTCTCACTTTTATTTTCTGTATCCCAGCAAATCTTTTCCTCTGTTGACGTAAATATTGTGTTAGCAAACCTCAAACCTGTCCTACAGATGAGACCTCCCTGAGTGCCCAAATTAAACAACTTCTAGAAAGATGCATTAATTTTAATTATGTCCCATTAAAGCTAACAAATAGTTAGTACCAGTGGTGGGATTCAGCCAGTTCACACCAGTTCAGCAGAACCGGTAGCTATTTTTTTTTTGTTGCCCAGGCCCAGAATGGACTTCCGGTAGCGGCATCCACACAGAGAATCGGTTGTTTACATAGTTGAATCCCACTAGTGGTTAGTACCCAATAGTTTGAGTCTATTGATGGAAGTACTGGACTGACGCACTGACTGCATTCAAGCTACCATTTGCAAAAATAGAATTTTGACACTGAAGTCTGGCAGCTAATTCACACAAAAGACAACTTAAATAACATTGCAGTCTAAAGGGTAATTTCTCTCAATTAAAGATGTATAGAAAAAAAGAGTAAATTGTTCACTGTGCAAAATAAATGCTTGTCCCTCTATCTTGGGAAATAACTTTAGGATCAAATGGCTGTTGAATACAAAATACAGGATCAAAATGGTATTGAATTGCTGTTATATATCACTTCTACCTGTATTTCCCTTTCAGATACAATAAATTTCCCATAAATTACTTTTTTTCAAATCAGGGATTATGCCCGACAGTCATAGATAACCTGAAAGAGGTTACTTTTATACAGGACTCACATTTGATTTGTGTTATTTCCGCAGAATAGCTCTGTTTACACTTCATAACCATTTGACATATTTAGGTGTCTAGATATGGTAATAGGAAATGTCAGGTTAAACAAGTGAAATTGCAAAGGCAAAAATAGCTTAAGAATGAAGATTGTGCAGAAACGTTCAAATGACTTTGATTATACTGGCAATCATTCAAAGGGTTTCGGGCATAACTGTGAAATTTTATTATATCTGGAAAATGTCATGGTAGACTTGATGTCTTTACAGAAACTTATAAAACCTGAGAACATATATGGCATTTTGATATTCATTCCTTTATTAGGCAATGTATCAATAGCCATGTAAGAAAACCCTAAGATCTAGGAACAGAAGCATTTCTTCAGTCACACCAGAGTTATTTTGAGCTCTAATTGTGCCCATTTCTTTCCATTGTTTCAGTTTAAAACAAATTAAATTCAGATAGACCTCAACATATGACCAGTCACTTTATGACTGTTTGAAGTTACAACAGATCTCCACAGAGTTACGTAGAACCCATTTTTGGAATTATAACAGGTGTGTGTGTGGGTGTGTGCGCGCGCGCACACACACACACACACACACACACACACACACACTGCAGTCACACTATCACATTTTGGGCGATTGGCAGTTGGCTCATCTTTACAACCATTTGTAGTGTCCCATGGTGAAGGGACTGTGGTTTGCTGTGGTTTTTGGCTGGTTTCTGGCTTAGCAACCATGGTGTTTGCTTTACAGCCATGTTAAAAAAAACAGTCGTAACTTTGAATCCAATCATGTGATGCCTCTAGTTACTACTGCCAATAATTTACGATTGAAATTTCAGGCTCAATTATGGTTGTAAATTGAGGACTACCCATTCTGTGACCTGTTCTATTCTATCAACATTATTTTTTGAGGGTTGGGGCAGGAGGAAGACTCCAAAATACTTACTCAATCTGCTCCCATAAGACAGCCCACTCAGTAGCCCATCACACCCAGTCTCAGAAGTAAGTTCTTATATTTCATTTAGGCTGCTCAGGACTTATTACAACAGCTTAAATTAATATTTTTTTATTTTTTTTTATTTAATTAAATTTTAATCTAAATCTAAAACCTTATCAAAGGCCAGAAGCATTCCAGGACAAACCAAGCCCACTATATCTTAAAAGCACAAAATGTCAAATGACAGCCAACAGGATAATATAACATCAGTGCTGAGAGTATTGCCAATATGTTTTTAAGCACCATTCTAAGAGCTAGACCTCTCCTATAAAGCCCTACTTCCAACACTCCGTGCTTCAAGTAGAACCAATGCTATATATCAGAGGTCTCCAACTTTTCCGGGCTCACGGCCCAGAGGGCAGGATAGCAGCTTTCAAATTGGTGCGTGTGCGCACGCAAACAGCATCACGCACACTGGTGCGGCACTAGCGGCCCGGTTCATGCCTGCACTAGTGGTCCCATTTTTGCATGCGCAAATGGGCCACGCACACCCGCCCAGTGCTAGCGGACCTGTTCGCACCCGGCCAGCCTTTTCCGTGGCCCACTGGCCAAGAGGCCATAGCCCATAGGTTGCTATATATGTACTACTTGGCGATGCAGAGGATCCCCCATTAATATTTGAGGAAACAGGAAATTTGATTTGATTTTGAATTTATTAAATTTATATGCCCGAGGACTTCTCCCCGAGGACTCAGGGTGGCTCACAACCATAAAAATTAAAAAACATAAAGTAAAAAATTTAAAAAAGAATTAAACAATAGATGCAATAAATACAAGACAATTTAACCCAGTAAAAAGCCTAATTAAAACCGTAGTCAGTCCAGGCCCACTTGTTGGAACAACCGGGTCTTCAGGTCACGGCGGAAGGACCAAAGGTTTTTTAATTCTCACTCAATCCTTATGGAACACTACAACCCCAGAGATTCAGGAAAAACATGAAAGTATTTAAATTAACTGTTCCAAAGAAAATGCAACCTATAAAGTTGCTAGGAAAGACACTGTTTTATGGTTTTAGAGATACATGAAAACCATCAGAACTCTGTGAAGCCAGAAGTATAAAACAATTATAATATTCAATTAAATAAAGATAAGGGAATAACTTAACCACAAACAACAAGAGAGACATAACATGGTAAAAGAGGTCAGAGTCATTTGAAGCACACAAAACGTGGTCATTGCCTTCTTGTTTTAATCTAATTTCTGTCTCCACATGGGGACATTTATTTATTTATTATTTGGAGAGTGGGGGGATGCTTAAGTAGGACAACGTTTGGTAGGAGATCGTTAAAAAAAAGGGCACAAAGTAAGGACAGAGAAGAATGTAAGGTTAAATATTAATACTGATTTAATTTAAATTAATAAAGTTAATGAGACCATTCCAAATGAAATGGAATGGAAATGGTAATCCTTTATGATGTGAAAAAAAATTACTATTTGGGAGGCTATTGAGGACTACATCTGGCCCTGGAGCTGAACATTGCATCTCTGTCTTCCTATACAAACACAAGCAACACTTGGAGTTGAGAAAATTTGCAAAATCAAGATACATGATTTTAAGTCTCCAAAGTCCTGTAAGCAATCAACCTTATTTGCTTGCCGATGTTTTATTACCCAACTAGGCAACATCATCAGGGCTTTACTCCCTGTTTCTATATAGTGGTTTGCCCTGCCTATGTTGGTTAAGAATGTGGTTTTCTCCATGGTAGAACACAACCAAGCAAATACCAAGCTCAGAAAAAAACAGGACTCCCACAGTTCAGTCCTGAGCTATGTAGTTCTCTTCTATTTAACAGGTCTGATTGTGCTGTCAAACCAAAATGGATTAAGCCATTACAATCTGGTTCACAGAATAGTAATATATTGCCTTGTAGAGGTGTGTCTTGAAAGCTGTTGATTATACCTTGTGTTGACTGAATGACTACTTCCTGCTGAGAAGCAGACACTGTAAGAAGAATATAAGGCAGCCAGTTTGGGGGAAATAATTCAGCAAACAAGCAAACAGAGAGAACAAGTATGAGTCTGTGAAATTTGGACAGGTTCCCCCCCCCCCCCCGACCAAGTAAACAGTGCTTTAGGGTTACCAAATGTGGGCTGCAAAGAGAGGTCTTTGGAACAGCACTGATGATGTTAACTAGTTTGGGTAATGAAACATCTGCAAGAAAACAACCAAGCTCAGATAGCAGTAAGGTCCCCTCAGTTCAACCCTGAGCTAAAATATTCTCCTTTATAGGCTGCAAAGATCTGGATAATCAGGAGATGGCAGAAAGGAGTTAGAATTTTCCGATATCTCACTGACATGTAATAAATCACTCAGATTTTTGCAGTTGAAATATAATACAAATGTTGATGGAATAAGTGAAAGCTGGGAAAAGTTATTAAGAACAACACCGCATACAATCATCATGCGGGAGAATCAACATGTCAAACGAAAAACATTTTGGAAATCTTAGCTTCAAAACACACCTATCTTTGTAATTTTTAAAAAAGGCGGCAAAAAGTCCAAGCACTTGTAAACCAGACTGGTTTCAAAGGCTAAATTCCTGGAGGCTACTTAAAATGAGTTGAAAGTGGCAAATAGAATGAATAAGAATCAATTTTCTCTAAAGCTCTCCTCTAACCAATGAGAGTACCTTCTATTGCCTTCTCCCTCGTTCTCTCTTTTCAAAGAAAATTGTGATTGATGAGATATCTATATAGCAGGAGCTGCCAAGCCATATTTGCTTGGACTACACACCCAAGAACCGAATTTCCCAAAACCCCTGGGGGAAAAAAAAAGAACACCAAGAACCAGGAGAAAAAGTAGAAATGACTTTACTTAAATTAGCCTTTAACGTTAAGTAAAATATTAAATTAAATTCCATCAATGCATTCATTCCCCGTGGATTTCATAATTTGTCCCACTGTGACAGTAACATTTACAACTCAACATCAACTTTCAGAGCAGCTCTGGAGAATGTACTCACAAGTTTTGGAGGATCTGAAGGTACCCTGGAGGTCTCAGAATG
This sequence comes from Vipera berus, assembly GCF_964194415.1. Lineage (NCBI taxonomy): Eukaryota > Metazoa > Chordata > Lepidosauria > Squamata > Viperidae > Vipera > Vipera berus. The sequence goes on from NC_138203.1 coordinate 258,596,062, forward strand.
TATATTTCCCTGGTGTAAACTGCATGTGATCTCAAAGAGCTATCATTAATGCCTTTCAGCAATGTCAGTGTTAAGCCCCGTGCTGGTAGAGCGAATGAAAATGGGAACATTAATCCAAAGAAGATAGGAGGGGAGGAAATATAAAATTAAAATTCAATTTACTTTTGTTTCATCTACTTTTTAACTAATCTTTGAGGGGATGCCACAAAGAAGAGGGGAGGGGGTCAACCTATTTTCCAAAGCACCAGAAGGCTAGACAAGAAGCAATGGATGGAAAGTAATCAAGGAGAGAAGCAACCTGGAATTAAGCAGAAACTTCCTAACAGTGAGAACAATTAACCAGTGGAACAACTTGCCTCCCAAAGTTTTGAGTGCTCCAACACTGGAAGCTTTTAGGAAGGGACTGGACAACCATTTGTCTAGAGTCTCCTGCTCAAGCATGGGGTTGGACTAGAAGACCTCCAAGGACCCTTCCAACTCAGTTACTGTTCAGATACACTAATCAAGTAATAGATATTTAAGCTTTACTGATTTTACTCAGGTACCAGAAGACCAAGGAATACCTGTAGTTACAAATGCCAATATGTGTCCATGTTGACTGGTATGCCTGTATTAGTGATAGGTGAGAATATCTATTGCCTTTTTCATAAGAGTTCACAACTCTCTTGATCAACATGATGGAAAGAATCTGAGATTAACAGAAAAATGAATTCCTCCATCCATTGAAATAAGATGGCACTGTTTTTCTTTAAATACTCATTTGACAGATATGAAACAAAGCAAGTACAACACAATCCACACCCAGCTGGGAACAGATGTATTTATTGAAATACACGTGTGTCTCTCTCTCTGTGTGTGTTATGTGTGTATATTAAAAAATTAGCAAATATCCTCTGGTCAACTTGGGCCAAAAACAAATGACATTATTTTCATGCAACAGTATTAGCTTGACAATTATTTGTTATTTTGATGCCATTTTAATTAATTCCAATAAAGGTTTTACCCCCTGTGAGAAAGATACTTGTCATCTAACTCAGTTTAAATCCCGCCCCAGTGTATACTCTTGTATGTTAACTATTTTCAACATACTTAATCCAAATATGCTTATCCAGAAACCATATATTTTGATGAAGTTAATCCACTTAAACATCATGTACCAAATGCAATCCATTCCTTTGTGTGAATTTAGCATGTAACATAGGAGTGGACTATAAATAAACAGCAACATCTGTGTTAAGAGTGGCTTTAAGCTTTAAAATAATCTTTGAATTGGACCAATATGTGTTTACTTGAAGAACCTGAAAAGCATGGAGATATGGGGTTAGTTAAAACCATCACCCATAAGAAAGAAGATCAGATATTTGGCCCAGTCGCTTCATTCTTTCTGGCGCTACTAGTACTAGCCCTCTGCTCTTCCCCAGTAGCATATTGGATGCCTTCCGACCTGAGGGGCTCATCTTCCAGCATCGTATCTTTTTTTTCCTTTTGGTACTGTCCATGGGGTTTTCATGGCAAAGATACTGGAGTGGGTTGCCATTTCCTTCTCCAGTGGATCGCATTTTGTCAGAACTCTCTGCTATGACCTGTCCATCTTGGGTGGCCCTGCACGGCATAGCTCATAGCTTCACTGAATTACCCAAGCCTCTTCGCCACAACAAGGCCATGAAGGGGAAGATCAGATTAGTATTTGATTTATGAAAATCCCTTGTTTACTTCGTTGAAATTACTGCTGTTAAAATCATTTGCCAAACAGTTGTTGTAATGGAAAGTTATTACAGAAACCAGATGGATGAAAGGATTGCAGCTATTGGAAATCCAGAGCCATGGAAATAGATTTCTTCCTATATAATAGGAGTCTTCGCTTTTTTGCTGCTCCCTATTCTTTTCTTCACAGTAATCCAGAACAAGGATTAAGAGTATCAAGGGGAAAACCTCTCTCGGTTCCTCAGATAATACATAGGATATTTTTTTATTTATTTATTTATTTATTTATTTATTTATTTATTTATTTATTTATTCATTCATTCATTCATTCATTCATTCATTCATTCATTCATTCATTCATTCATTCGGTTTATATACCGTCCTATTCCCAAAGGACTCAGGGCGGTTTACAAGGCAAAATTTAAAAACAATCCAATATAAAATTAAAATAAATTAAAATAAATTAAATTCAACAACAGCAAAAATAAATGTGTTATGATTACCTATAAGCTGCCTGTAAGTTTGTGTGCTGTACAGAGGAATCTGGATCAATACTTATGGTGAAAAATTGTAAATTAGATACCATAAGGAGTGCCAGTTTGGTTTAGTGGTGAAGCCATCAGGTTAGAAACCAGGAGACTGTGAGTTCTAGCCCTGCCTTGGGCATGAATTCAGCTGGGTGAACTTGAGTCAGTCATTTTCTCTTGGCCCTAGGAAGGAGGCAACAGCAAACCACTTCTGAAAAACCTTGCCAAGAAAACAGCAGGGACTTGTCCATCTCCAAGAACCAAAACTGATTGAATGAATTTTAAAAAAAAAAGATATAAAAATTGGGCAGGATTTTCCTCCATAAAATTCCACAGTGGGAGTTTTGATCCAAGGAGGGAGCATTTACAAAGTGAGCAGATGTCCAGCTTTTAGCATTTCTCAGCGAAGGGCTGTTTTCCTCCATATCGGCTGTCTGTGGAACTCTTTGGATATTCATCTTGTGTGTATGTTTATTTTGTTTGTGTTTGATTGATTTTAGATTGTTATGGAGCTTTTGTTGCTGTATGTTGTATGCTGCCGAGAGTCATGTTTTTGTGAGATAGGTGGGAAAGAAAGAAAGAAAGAAAGAAAGAAAGAAAGAAAGAAAGAAAGAAAGAAAGAAAGAAAGAAAGAAAGAAAGAAAGAAAGAAAGAAAGAAGGAAGGAAGGAAGAGGGAGGGAGGGAGGATTTGCATGAATGATAGACATCTTTGAAAAGAAATGCATACTTGTTCCACTTCATATCTAAATGATCATACCAATTCAGTGGATGCTGAAACATTTATCACTCAAACTGCATTAATCACATTACTGGCTATGCTTCATAATGAGTTGTTAACCCATATTTACAGCATCTAGCATATCGACCCCAATGACTCTTAATGGTTAGGAAGCAGGGAAGGATGAATGCATTATTTTACTAATCCCTTTCCAGTGCACTGGGGCTGTGCAAAGGCACACCACCAGTGTTTGGCTGCCAAATCCCTCTCCTTGTTATTTTGTTTGACAAAGGAAATGCACCAATGACCTGGAAGTGATCCTTCCCCTCAAAAGGCTTTTCCTCTTTACACTTCACAATAAGCCTTAAGAGTAGCCCACTGCATAGAAAAATGGATGTGACTGAAATTAAAGAAAACCTCACCTAATTCTCACAGGCTGCAAGCTATCAATAGCCTTATTTATAGCTCAGCAGTTGCTTTAGCCAGTAAGAAAACGAACAAGATACCCTTTGTGGCTCTCTTGTCTTTCCAAAGGAAAAATGAGGCAAATGATCAATTTACAAGAGAAATAGAACTCAGAACCCGGTTGCTTCACCCCCACCCGTGCACTTCTGAAAGCTAAGGGTGATACTAATTTTCTCTGATGTCTTTTCCAATAATCCATGCCTCTGAGCTTGAGTGCTGACAGGAAGAAGTGTTGTATTTCACAGCCCTATTGCAGGAGACAGTTTTAAGATCATTTATTTAATTATGCAAATGCCACTCTTGTGACAGGCCAGAAGCGGACTCAAAGTGAACCCCCCCACCCGTGCTTAATAATAAAAATCCAGACCCTATCGAAGAAGATTCATTATCTACCGCATAGGCAACTCTGACATCATTATAGCTCTGCAAGCAGCAGCGCAAATCTAAGAGTTGAGGCCGCACTTGAAAGTTAAGCCATTATTTTTAGATTTGGGGTTGAATCAAACTGTTTTTTGTGTACGCAGCTTTAATTGGTCGGAGGAGACTGAAAGATGCAGGAAGAAAGTAGGATCTCACTTCATTTTGCTTGAATACCCGGGCTGTTCTGCATGCAGAGGACAACACTTTTATTGAAAAGAAGAGAGAATCGGAGAGGGTATAGCTACTTGGGAGTTGTAAATCTTCACAACCGCAAGGACTGTAAGGTGTGCAAAGAGAACCAGCTGCAAGTTGTCCTAAGATGAAACGGTTAGTCAGCACCAACCACCATAATAACTGAATGGTTCTGATAGTCAGACCTTGCCAGTCACACTAGGTCAGGGGTTCCCAACCAAGGGTGTGAGACGATATTCCAGGGGGTGCGAAAACTTATAGTTATAGGCATAATTCGTTGCCCTTATTTTGAACTTTGGTAAGGGGTGCGAAAATATATCAGAAGCATTCTAGGGGTGTGAAAAGGTTGGGAACCACTGGACTAGGCAGACCAAATTAGGAAACCAATTGTGTAAGTAGAACAATATTTCAATAGAATAGAATAGAATAGAATAGAATAGAATAGAATAGAATAGAATAGAATAGAATAGAATAGAATAGGATAGGATAGGATAGGATAGGATAGGATAGGATAGGATAGGATAGGATAGGATAGGATAGAATAGAATAGAATAGAATAGAATAGAATAGAATAGAATAGAATAGAATAGAATAGAAATCTGGAAGGGACCTTGGAGGTCTTCTAGTCCAGCCCCCTGCTCAAACAGGAGAACCTAAACCATCTCAGACAAGTGACTGTCCAGTCTCTTCTTAAAAACCTCCAGCGATGGAGCGCTCATGATTTCTGGAGGCAAGCTGTTCCACTGGTTAATTGTCCTCACTGTTAGGAAGTTTCTCCTTAATTCCAGGTTGCTTCTCTTTTTGATCAGTTTCCAACCCTCTGGTGCTTTGGAGAATAATTTGACCCCCTCTTCTTGGTGGCAGCCCCTCAACTACTGGAACACTGCTATCATGTCTTCCCTATTTCTTCTTTTCTTTAGACTAGCCCAGGGGTCAGCAACCTGAAACAGTGAAAGAGCCACTCGGAACCGGTTCCCTCACAAAAGGAAAAACTGGGAGCCGCAAAAAATGTGTGCACATGAGCATACATGCGCACATGCGCAGAACAGGGTTTGACTGAAGAGTGGATCCAAGGCGAGATATGCACCTATCCTGCATATTTGAATTGATAGGTTGAACTTTTTTAGTCCCACCTTTTGGGGGGGGGGACTGCACATGGCAGAGGACTGGGAGCCGCAGGAGACGGTTGAAAGAGCCGCATGCGGCTCCGGAGCCGCGGGTTGCAGACCTGTGGACTAGCCAAACCTAACCCCTGCAGCCCTTCTTCACGTGTTTTAGTCTTCAGGCCTTGGATCATCTTAGTTGCTCTTCTCTGCACTTTTTCCAAAGTTTCAACATCTTTTTTGTAGTACGGTGACCAATAGACTACAGGTAGTCCTTGACTTATGACTGGTAGCTTAATGTCTGTTCAAAGTTAAGATGGATCCCTTAAAAGGTACTTAAGGACCCAGTTCTGAAGTTGCAACAGTCACCACCCCTGCAATCACACAATTGCGTTATGTGTGCTCAGAAACCAGCCCACATTTACAGCCTTTTGCAGAGTCCCAGGGTATGTGACCATAATTTATTACGTTTTTGCCAAAAACCAGTGTTTACTTCTGGTTTTCAGCAAAAATACCCCATAGTGAATGATGAGTTTGCTTAAGGACCATGGATTTGTTGGGGTTCATTTACTGACCATGGATTCACTTATTAACCATGGTGACTCAGATAATGACCACTGCAAAAAAGGCTGCCAAGTTGGGTAGGTCGGGTAGGTGACCTGCTTTATGACCGTCATGACTTTTGTCTGCAACGGGCAGATTCAATAAGGTCATAAGTTGAGGACTACCTTCAGTTTTCTTCCTGCATTATACAGGTAGTGTTTGCTTACCAGATTCCCGTTCAGTGACTGTTCAAAATTACGATACTGAAAAGGAAATTTATGACCGATTCTTAACATTTACAACCAGTTCATAAAATTTATGGTGCTGCTGCAGCATCTCTCACAATCTGAGGGTCAAGACTTAGGTGCTTCGTAGCGGGCGCACATATATGATGGCCACAGCATCCCGTGGTCTTGTGAATGCCATTTGCAACCTTCTCGGCCAGATTTCAGCAAGGGAAGTCAATGGCAGACACGTGCCCATTGCACTGAATGAGCCCCAGTGAATCCCTTAATGATCCACAGCCAGAAGTAATGTCACAGGTTGGCATGATCACATGACATTTCACTTAATGACTAGGCCGCTTAGCAACAGAGTTGCCATTCCCAATTGCGGTCAGTAAGTGAAGGCTACCAGTATATACAGGTAGTCCTGGGCTTACGAGCACAATTGAGCCCATACTTTCTGTTGCAAGACATTGGTTAAGTGAGTTTCGCCCCGTTTTATGATCTTTCCTGAGACATTTTTTTAAGTGAATCACTGCAGTTGTTAAGTTAGTAACAGGGTTGTTAAGTGAATCTGACTTCCCCGTTGACTTTGCTTGTCAGAAGATTAGAAACGGGGATCAGAGGATCCATAGATACTGCAACCATCATAAATATGAGTCGGTTGCCAAGCATCTGAATTTCAATCGAGTGACCAATCAAGTGCTGCAACGGTCGTAAGTGTGAAAAATGGTCATAAGTCACTTTTTCCAGTGCTGTTAAACAGTCATTAAATAAACTGTTGTAAGTTGAGGACGGAATGTATTTCACGCTCTGTAAAGCCATGGGATGATAACCTTTTTTATTATTTTAATGAGATCGCTAAGCACTCTCAATTTCCTTCAGTTCCCCCACAAACCTGCATCAGAAAGTTGCGAAGCTACTTTGGAGCAGATTTTAGGAGCTACTCTAAGAGTAGGAGGGCCTGCAATAAGAATAGGCAACCATGTCCTTACCACTCCATCAGTCGTGGGAGTCAGCCGGTTCGCACCAGTTGGGCAAAACCGGTAGCTAATTTTTTGTTGACCAGGCTCAGAATGGACTTCCGTAAGCGGCATCCACACAGAGAACTGGTTGTTCACGTATTTGAATCCCACCAGTGCCCTGAAGTGTTTCTTTTCGAATATACCATTGGATTCTGCCTACAAACATAGCAATAGCACTTAGACTTATATACCACTTCATAGTGCTTCACAGCCCTCTCTAAGTGATTTACAGAGTCAGCCTATTGCCCAACAACCTGGATCTTCATTTTACCAACCTCAGAAGGATGGAAGTCTGAGTCAACCTTGAGCTGGTCACGATTGAAGTGCTGGCAGCAGGCAGAATTAACCTTCAATTGTTGTTGTTAGTTGCAAAGTCGTGTCCGACCCATCGCGACCCCATGGACAATGTTCCTCCAGGCCTTCCTGTCCTCTACCATCTTCTGGAGTCCATTTAAGCTCACACCTACTGCTACAGTGACTCCATCCAGCCACCTCATTCTCTGTCATCCCCTTCTTCTCTTGCCCTCAACCTTTCCCAGCATTAAGCTCTTCTCCAGTGAGTCCTTCCTTCTCATTAGGTGGCCAAAGTATTTGAGTTTCAACTTCAGGATCTGGCCTTCTAAAGAGCAGTCAGGGTTGATCTCCTCTAGGACTGACCGGGTTGATCGCCTTGAAGTCCAAAGGACTCGCAGGAGTCTTCTCCAGCACCATAGTTCAAAGGCCTCAATTATTTGGCACTCAGCCTTTCTTATGGTCCATAGCCTGCAATACTGCATTCTAACTAATGTGCCACCACAACTCTTATAGTATGACTCAAGTATTTAAAGTAATAATAATTGCAGGCAGATATTACAAAATGAGTTTCTTCCGATTTAAATGAAGTTCATTCACACGGTGTCGAAGCTGAGTTTCTGTTATTAGAATTTCTAATGTTCCCGGGGAAGGGATTTGCATTCCCTGTGTGTCTCTGTGTTGTTGTTATTTGTAAAGAAAAGAGTGTTGCTACTCAATCTCCTTGTAATTGTATTCTTTTTTTTTCCAGAATACCTCAATCCTATGTAAAATGTCACAACCAGGCACAAAAAAAAGCCCTGTTTGACTAATCTTTTGGTAAGCTGTTAACATATTTTTTACAAAATTATCATTCAGGGTAAAATAAATTAAAAAAAAAGAAAAGAAAAAAGGATTGAGCTTTTGTGTCTAAACCATTGTTTAGCTAATGTGGGAATAAAATGTCTCCATGGTGTCAAACAGAATTACAGTTCATTGGGGTCTGCTCAAAGATAAAGCCTTGTATTTCTATTCTAAGTTGCTGCAAAGATGATAGCAATGTAAAAACAAGGAGGCATTTCTTTACTTTTGGATTTTAGCCTCACTAATCCAAGGGAGAAAGATGGAGAAAATCACCGGGATCTAGTATTGCTTTCTTCCTGCAATGGGTAACAAAGTAAAACTTGCTCAATACAGCTGAACGGCAGTGAAATTAAAAACAACCACCCCAGAAAATTAGAACAGCTAACCGTGTTAGTTATTCCAGAGTCAGTGGAACAACAAAGGGCAAGTGATTGACAAGAACATACGGGATTTGACCAAAGAATGAAAGTCTATAAAAATGCTCCAGAAGTTCCAGTTAAAGGTCAAACACTAGTTCCTTCTCATAAACTGTGTTGCAAGCACCCCTCGGCTTACAGACATTCACTTAGTAACCCTTTGAGGTTACAATAGCACTGGGAAAAATGATTTATGACTGGTCCTTACATGTACAACCACTGCAGTATCCCCAGGGTCATGTGATCAAAATTCAGGCACAATGGCAACAGGCAGCAGTGGGATTCAGCCAGTTTGCACCAGTTCGGTAGAACCGGTAGCTAACGTTTTGTTGCCCAGGCCCAGAATGGACTTCCAGAAGCGGCATCCACACAGAGAACTGGTTGTTCACCTATTTGAATCCCACCACTGGCAACAGGCATGTATTTGAGGAGTCCTGGGGTCATGTGATCACCGTTTATAACCTTCCCAGCCGGCTTCTGACAAGCCAAGTCAACATGGGAAGCTGCATTGACTTAATGACCATGTGATCCAATTCACAACCACAACTGCTTCTAACTGTTTGACATTAGGGTTGTTAACTGCTTAGCAACTGCAGCAAGGAAGGTCGTAAAATGACTCACCAAACAGCCACTTTACTTCACAACACAAATTCTGGCCCCAATTGTGGTTGTAAGTCAAGGATTACCCCCTGTTCTGTACCAGCCTGCTACCGGCCCTGCAGAAAAGGCAGGGACACAACCCCTTTTACAAGAAGGCAAGAGGCTGAAATTACGCCTGCCAAATTTATTGCTACAAAAACAAACGGAACAAGACAAACCAAGAAACAGGAGCTTTAAGAAACAGGAACTATCCAAGCGGTTGCCTTCAGCAAACCAGCCCTCCCACACATTCCCCTTATATAGAGTTCAGGGCGTGGCTTCTCTCTGCCTCCTTCCGAGGAGCCCCATTGCCTTCCTCTGTTTACTCCTAATTGACTGCCTCCTGCATCGGGTTTCCTTGAACAGGGCCAGCTGTGGGTCATCTTCATCCACGCTGTCAGGCTCACACAGCTGGGTCTCCGTGGTGACCAAGTGGGAGGGGCCTGGCTGAGGGCTATCATCAGCAAGATCTTCAACCCCCTCAGCAAGGTCTTCAACACCCCCTTCCTCCTCCTCTGAGTCATCCGACCCAACTGCCAAACCCACAGGCTGACCCTGAATCACAACACCCCTGTACTCTCACTTCCTTGGAGAGACGTTGCCAAAGGACTGACCTTGTCCCCAGCTGGGGACTCAATCCCCTCCCTTTGAACTTCAGCACTCAATTACGAAGTAAAATGGGGCAAAACTCACTTGACAAATGTCTCAACTCAACAACAAAAATGTTGGGCTCAGTTGTGGTGGCAAGTCGAGGTAAGTCCTATATTCAAGAAAGAGAAGATGATACGTTTCAAGCCTGCCAGTCCTCTTGTTTCAGCCGCAGAAATCACCTCGTTTCCGGCTCTAATGCATTGACATGCTCCTGACCTTGATGAATGCTTTAGCAAAACTGCACAGGTCGATACTGATGCAACAATGATGAGAGAAAACCTAAATCAAAGTCTTATCTCTGGGCTCTTTTCCCAAGTATCTGAGGATGCAAAGACAGCTACAGATTTCTTGCTATATTGCCAGGATCTTCCTTGCTCCTCCGATGCTATTGACCCTTTCTCTGCCCCCCACTCTTTCCTGTGTGAAATGAGGTTGATCCCCAATGTATGAAATCTGCAAAACCTTGAAATTTTCTAAGACCCATCTTTTCCCCAAACTGCAGCTTCCATGGCACATATGTCACTTAATCCCTTAATTTTATTCCAAGGTACCCAAGTGATCCTGGTATTTATTCTAATTGGATTGTCTGCAATGAGCCTACTTAAGTGGCTAAATGCTGCAAATTGTTCAGCATGACATAACAATGGAGTGATCTCAACCACTGTGGGGTAGGTAGGAAGCTCTCTCAAAGCCTGAAACAGAATGAGGCAATGCACATCTCTATCTGGCATGAATCCATTAATCCAAATTCATTTTCAAGCAACAGCTGCAATACTCCCAAGAAAGCTTTAGGTTAATATTTTAATATTGCAGGCAACTGCAATCAGTAAATGCATCTTATTAAAAAGCAGAATGTGCAAAATTTTAGCTGCACGTTATGAAAGGGACAAGAACATAATTGTATTATCGATGCCAGGCGCAGGAGAAACATGTTATAAATGCTACACTATCATGTGAAATGTTTTTACTGGGTAAACACTTTTCTTTTACTATACTTATTTATTGGGATTCCTCTTATGTGTGTCCCAGACTGGCGGATTGTATCCCAAATGAAGACAGAAGAACATGACGTAAACTTATTGAAGCATTGGCTTAAAAAATATCCGTACAGGTTGACTTACAACCATGTATTTAGCCACCATTCAAAGTTACAGTGGGACTGAAAAAAGAAACTTATGACTAGTCCTCGCACTTATATTCACTGCAGTATCCCCCCTAGTCACATGATCAAACTTTGGGCACTTGGCAACCAGCATGTATTTATGACGTGATCATCATTTGCAACATTCCCAGCCGGCTTCCAACAAACAAAATCAATTGGGGTAGCCAGATTTACTTAATGACCGTGTGATTTGCTTAATGATCACAGCAAAAAAGTTCGTAAAAATTGGGTGTTGTGGAAAGTCAGCTCCCCAGAGAAGGAAATATTAAAAAGGCAGAAAAAATATATTTCCTCAAAGGATCTTGATGAGGCAGGAAAGCATGCCCAGTTTTCTTAATAGTCCCAGGTCTCCCTCCCCCAAGCAAGGACCAGCTCTATAGAGATGCGGATGTAAATCCAGGGAGCTAGGAGATTAAGAAGACAAAGACCTAAAATCTACATACCCATCCAAAGAGTCATCAGCCCAGCACCAGGGAAGCAGGACATGAACTTTGGACATAATAGGATTAACCCATCACCATCAGAATACCAAAAGGCACACTCAGACTCAGGTCAAAAGTTCATGACACAGGAAATAGCCTCAAACAGGAACAGGAAATCACTCCAAACAAAAGGCTCAAGAGAGTATAAAAACCCATTCCCTACATGTGCTCAGTCCTTTTTTCTGCCAGACCATCTTCCTGTCTGGCTCATCTCTTCAGTAAATTACAAACTTCTTCCTAAAGCAGTCACCATGTTTATTCCCAGCTTGGATGGAACCATGATGAAGACTTTTCTTCCAACAGTGTGATTCACTTAACAACCATATCACTTAGCAACAGAGGTTCCAATTCCAATTGCGGTCATAACTCAAGGTCTTACATGTAGCATCAATTCAGAAAACACATCCAGGGGTGGAAACAGACTTCTAGTTTACCGTAGTATAAACATTTTTCTGGATGTTAATGTAAGACAAGACAAAGAACGGTTTTCTCAAGTTTTTCTTATTAAAAGGCCACTTTTGGCATTCAAACTGGAGCTTACCCTCTGTAAGAGGAGTACATACACTGATCTTTCTGTATAAAACACAATTCCCAGGGTATTTTGTTTTTTTTTTTTACTATTCTATGTGATTTTTCCTCCATTTGGGTCACTGTGGCTTGTATAGCTGTATCTGTAGTGTTTTACTGTCCTTGTAACTCAGCGTTCTATCTCAGAAGAGGCCTGACTATTAAGATGAAAAGAACCATGGCAATTAAGCTAGAAAATTAATTACATACGGTAACTATCAACAGTATACAATACTGGTTAATCAAAAGATTTCCAAAAATATTTTAACACCAGGCCAGTAGTGACCAGTTGTCACACTTACCAGTGTTGCAGCATCCCCAGGAGTCAGGTGCTTGGCAACCAGTATGCATTTATGATGGCTGCAGAGTCCCAGAGTCCTGGGATTGTCAGTTGAAACTGTCCTAGGCAGCTTTTGACAAGCAAAGTCAATTGGGGGGGGGGGCAGATTCACTTAATGATATTCTTAACAACTGTCAAGGGCTACCTGAATTTACCATCCCCTCTAGTTACCAACAAACCCTGGTATATACTGTTTCAGGAAAGCAGACAGAATGTACCCTCTCCAGAAGCAGGAATCACAAAATCCTGGCTGAGAAGAGACATCCCAAATAGTTTGAGATCAAGTGGTGGATAGTCATAGCTGGGCTTCAACAGCCTGTCCAACATATGCTATTTACCACGAATCGGTTTTCAGGGAGTGAATCAGAGCAATCCGATTCAAAGGAGCAAGCTGTTCTGAAAACACCACGGTCTGATAGTCATGCCGGGGGGAAAATTCCAACTCCACCCAAGACTTCAGATAAGTCTTTTCCTAATCAAAACACAGATGGGCTACTTCTGAGCCAACCCCTGCCTTAACTTGGAACTCAGCTTCCCAAGAGTTCAGTAGTGAGAGAAAAGCAACTTGAAAAGGAAAGAGTTTAAGAATTCCAGGGTTGGGGGGGTGGGGTGGGAGCCAAGCATGAATTTACAAAAAGAGAGAGAGAGAGAGAGAGTGAGAGGCAACAGCATATTATACATGCCATTCAAAAGAGATAATCAAAAAGCTGCAAGGTCCCAACACTTCCTGACCAGCAATCAACACCCAGATAAGCAGAGATTAACACCAAATAGCAAACAATATGATGGGTCCTTGGTGCTCTCTGAGCTTGGTTGTTTTCTTTCTCTTCTCTTTCTCTTTGTTGTGATTCAGGGTCAGCCTGTGGGTTCGGCAGTTGGGTCGGACGATTCAGAGGAGGAGGAGGAGGGGGGTGTTGGAGAGGTTGCTGAGGGGGTTGGAGAGCTTGCTGATGAAAGCCCTCAACCAGGACCCTCCCACCTGGTCACGACGCAGACCCAGCTGTGTTAGCTTGACAGCGTGGATGAAGATGACCCACAGCTGGCCCTGTTCAAGGACGCCGGACGCAGGAGGCAGTCAATCAGGAGTAAACAGAGGAAGGCAATGGGGCACCTCGGAAGGAGGCAGAGAGAAGCCACGCCCTGAACTGTATAAAAGGGGAATGTGTGGGAGGGCTGGTTTGCTGAAGGCAACCGTTTGAATAGTTCCTGTTTCATGGTTCGTGTTTGCTCTCTTTGCTCTCTTTATGTTTTTATGTTAATAAATTTGGCAGGCTTAGTTCCAGCCTCTTGCCTTCTTGTAAAAGGGGTTGTCCCTGCCTTATCTGCAGGGCCGGTAGCAGGCTGGTACAGAACACTCTTTCTCTCCTTACTAGCATAGATGATGTTACCTAGTTTTGGGTAATGAAATGTCTGCAAGGACACAACCAAGCTCAGAGAGCAGCAAGGACTCCTTATTTCAACCCTGCTACAAATATTCTCCTTTATTAGCAAACAATGTCCCATCAGGAAACTACCAACTCAGTAAACAACAGCTTAATCAAGGAACCTCCAAGAACAGTCCCACCAACAACGACAGGGAAGCCATGTGTATATAAACAGAGAGCAAACCCCTCTCCCTTCTAGCACGGATGATGATACCTACAGTAGTTGGGTAATAAAACGTCTGTGAGAAAACAACCAAGTTCAGAGAGCACTGAAGACCCCCCATTTCAGCCCTGAACTACAAATATTATCTTCTATTGGTAACATATTTGTTCTATGCAGCGTGTCTTTTGTCTATCTTGGATGCAGTAACTCTCTTAGACCCTCCCAGTCTTCACGTTTCATGTCTCCTGCTTCATGTTACTCACTGCCTCTCTCCTAGGATTCTGATTATAACTCCTCTAAAAGTCTGGACAAGTTGACTTCACATCTGATCTACAATTTGGTTTCAGCTTATCTCATTTCTTCACTTCAACTTGATTGCTAATCTGAAAAAAAGAACTCTGACCTTTATAACTGTTTGCCTCTTGGGGAAACTTTATTACACATCTTCTTCAGTTTCAGGCAGAATGATTATGTTAAACGAAATAATGGGTGAGTAGGTGGAAGCTGAAGAATTCTAGGGAACCCTGACTGGGTTCACCAATCATACTAAGCCCCAATGTGATTTGCTAGGTTTTGGCTAAGCCTATTCTGCACAATTCTGATTTGTAAACTATGCGTTATGCCAGCATGCATTGTGAGAACCCAGCCAATTATAATTTTAAGAAGTCAAGGTATATAATTTAATTTAATTAACCAAAGTGTGATGTATAAAGCCAGCCTTTTTATTCTAGCTGGAAAATTAATTCATTTTCAACTAATTTCCAAAGTTAAAGCAATCAGCTCTGCTGTAAGAGCTCTAAAAACTGTTAATTAAAACAAATCCTTGTGTTTACTACACCCCACTTCTCTTCTGCTCTAAACCACAACTTTGGGATTTAGAAGGAGAATCAAGTTAGCTATCAGCAAATCCACATAAAGTTCAGAAATGCTTAACACACCTCAGTGCAGGAAATCCAAAATGAAGACAAGGCTAACCAGTTGGGTATCAGACTGATGGGTTTCTATTTACTCCTAAGTCAAGAATGTAGATGTGGTTCTCCCTTTAAATGGATTATTTGCAGAATCAATATTAAAGCTGTTTGTCAGACAAAGGCTTATCTTCTCAGGGGAAAGATAAAAGTCACAGCCAAAGTATTACCTGTGAATGGTACACAAGCAGAACAAATGCAGCTACAAGGTAAACCATTCCTTTTTGTTTCAAGCAAACTTCATGTACAAAAAGGTCAGCAAAAGAGCTATGTGGCTACCTAATTTGGTAGTTATCTTATCCTTTTTTTAATGTGAAAAAGAATCAGAGCAAGGTGCATAGGGATTACAACAGTTAATTACTTGGTGCCCTGCCCAAAATGAAACTCCACCAACCTTCATCTTGAGGCTACAGAAAATGGTATGCATTTTTCCCCCTTTTATAGCCAGGTGATCCTGGAAAGTAAATGTGATGGGGAAAATGTAAGATTGGCCCAAGACTTTTTGGAAGGACAGCAGCCTTACTTCCTAAGTAGCTAAAATGGGACACCTCTGTTTTTTCACTAATTATCACTGGAAAGAGGCACGGTGGTTCAGGGGCTTAATGAAACTGGATTTGGTCTTTGTTCTGGCTGTTTGAGTCCTAGCACTGTGCGGCAGAGTGAACTCCCGTCACTTACTTCAACTTCTGCCTACCTGGCAGTTCGAAAGCATGTTATATGAGAGTTGTTGTTGTTGTTGTTGTTGTTAGTTGCGAAGTCGTGTCCGACCCATCGCGACCCTATGGACAATGTTCCTCCAGGCCTTCCTGTCCTCTACCATCTTCTGGAGTCCAGTTAAGCTCACGCCTACTGCTTCAGTGACTCCATCCAGCCACCTCATTCTCTGTCGTCCCCTTTTTCTATTGCCCTCAATCTTTCCCAGCATTAGGCTCTTCTCCAGTGAGTCCTTCCTCCTCATTAGGTGGCCAAAGTACTTGAGTTTTAGCTTCAGGATCTGGCCTTCTAAAGAGCAGTCAGGGTTGATCTCCTCTAGGACTGACCGGTTTGATCGCCTTGCAGTCCAAGGGACTCGCAGGAGTCTTCTCCAGCACCAGAGTTCAAAGGCCTCAATTCTTTTGCGCTCAGCCTTTCTTATGGTCCAACTTTCACTGCCATACATTGCAACTGGGAAGACCATAGCCTTGACTATACGCACTTTTGTTGACAGGGTGATGTCTCTGCTTTTTAGTGTGCTGTCTAGATTTGCCATGGCTTTCCTCCCTAGGAGCAAGCGTCTTTTAATTTCTTGACTACAGTCCCCATCTGCAGTGATCTTGGAGCCCAGGAAAATAAAATCTGTCACTACCTCCATTTCTTCCCCATCTATTTGCCAGGAATTAAGAGGGCCGGATGCCATGATCTTAGTTTTCTTAATGTTTAGTTTCAACCCAACTTTTGCACTCTCCTTCTTCACTCGCAACAAGAGACTCTTCAGTTCCTCTTCACATGCGAGCGTGAACCAAACAGGGCTAACAGGCAGCTAGTCTACTACTCTACATTAGCATTGTAGCCTCCTCGCTCATGTATCATCACCATATGCTAAATAAATAAATATCACTGGAAAGGGAATCAAAGGAATTAAAATTGATGTGTGAAAGGATTTTGTTATTCACTGCTGGTCACGTTAGGTGCACACAGGGATGAGCTGAAATATTTAGAGAGGCAGGAAAGGTCTTTCTGTAACTTGAGTTTTGCCAAATAGGCAATCGTGTATTAAATAAATGGACTTTGCTGGAAATGCTAACAATGTGAAATATCATATACTGACCAACTACAAGGGCAAAACTCAATAGTAAAAAAAAAAAGGTTGTCAGGCTTCTCTCAACAAGCCAGGTTCCAAACAAGCATGACAGACATTCAGAAACACAAGAGTTTCTGAGAAATAAGTGATCATAGAAAAGGTAATAAAAAGCGTTATGAACGAATTCCAACAACTGGTCGGTATCAAACACAAGCCCTAATACTAACCCATTTCTATTTTTCACTTGTCTTGGTAATAGACCAATCTTGTTTTCAGGCTTTTTCTTCTGATCTTGTGAGAACTATCATCCCCAAAAGTGTTATTTATTCTCCTTGTGTTAAATAGGTCTGGTTTCCCAATGCACATAAAGAAGGCAGTGATGCTGGGATGTCATCTGGCAGCAACTGATCTTTCTTTCCAAAGTAAACTTTATTAAGAATTTCAAGTTATACCCATATGACATGACCAAAATAGCAACCTCTTCTTCACTAGTAGTAACTATATTTTAATGAGTAAAAAGTGGAGATGGAATATGACTACCTGACCAGAAAACAAAACAACCCAAAGGCATATGAACATATACAAAAACCATATACAAAAACATAAGAAGAACTGTTGCAGGAATTAGGTACAGTGAAAAGAAGGACTAGTGTTCCAATATTTCAGAGGGAGTCAAGCTATTCTCCAAAGCAGCAAAAGGCAAGACAAGAAACAATGGATGAAATTAATCAAGAAAAGAATCAACCTAGAGCTAAGGAGAAATTTCCTGACAGAACAATTAACCAGTGGAATGAGTTGCCTCCAGAAGTTGCTGGTGCTCCAACACTGGAGTTTTTTAAGAACAGAATGGACAACCATTTGTCTGAAATGGTATATAGGGTTTCCTGCTGAAGCAGGAAGGTCCTCCAAGGTCACTTCCAACTCTGTTATTCTGTTATGCAAAAGCAAGATGGGTTATTGGACAACTTCTTAAGGCACTCCAAAATGTTCCGGAGACCAATGTTAGCAATTTGCTTTCTAGTAAATGAATATTTTGTGACGGGACCTGCTCATGCCAAGTGGGACCATCATTTTATGAACAGGCTATCCCTCCACAGCCCTTTCTGAGAGTGAAGGTGCCAAGCTCTCAAATTCTAAATGTACCCACCAAGCCCAAAGTTTTCCTTCCTTGGTCTAGCAACCATTGTGCATTGCGGAAAGAATTGTGTGCATAACCTCCTCTGTAGAAATCAGCAGTGCACATAGGAATAGGTCATCTAACTAAGATTAGATAAAGCATGATTTGGACAAGGCTAAGGGGACAGCTGCGTGCAGAAATGCAGTGTGGCAAGATTCCACTTCCCCCAAATTTGGCACCCAAGTTTAATAAAAATCAAACCATATATTTCAGAACAGATAGAACCATTCCATACCAAGAAGTGGCAAATTAGAGGAGATTCCTTCCTAGCGCGTCTCTTTTCTTCTTACTAGATTCAGAGGCCAGAAGCTTCGGAGTTGTTTGATGGCTTGCCCATATTCTGAAATATGAGGACTTTGCAAAACAGAGCTTCACAGTGTGGGTTGGCATGAGGTAAGGTGGCTGTATCCCCTGCCAGGATTGGCATGTCTGCTTCAAAGCTTTCCTAGGTTATCTCCACTAAGCTTTCATGCAGAGCCACCCTGGCTCGCCAGAAGACTCAGCAGAAGGGTTGACTATATCTGTGCCTGTACACATAGATGATCTGGGAAAAACCACTGAAGTTCTATACTGAATCCACAGAGTGCCTCATGCCTTGAAGAGAAATAGCGTACTTGGGCTAAGGTGTATCACAAAGTGCCTTTTCAAAGACAGACACAGTCGTCTACTCTACAGATTTGACTATTGTTAATATCTCATTAATCCTTTATGCCAATCTTAAATAAATGTCTCATTGTACTCCACCAGATTTATTTCACATCCAGAATAATCAGGATTCTTATGGTGGATTGACGTGTTTATTTAGAAGCGAAAGTCTGTTGCATTAGATTAGTTGCTTTTTTTTCCTTTAGAAACTCTGTGTACAAGGCAGCTTTAGTCATTTATTTTTCGACAATTTTTTGGTTCACTTTGAGAACAAAAGTCTCCCTATCTCATATAAACACACATCTAACCACGCAGAACTTCCCAAGCTGGGTGTAAAAATGCAGAGAAATGTACTATCTACAAATATATATTTTAATAATTCTAAATTCAAAAAGATACTGTGATGGAATCTGGTGTTGAGTTATGGGAGGGCAAAGGCAAACATCACCCTTGAGTCATTACTAAGCAGGAAGTGTACAGACTGGATCCTCCCCAATTTCTTCTCAGCATTTATCAGACAGTTATGCACAATGTGCTTTAGTCTGGCAAGATGTTGTCAATTGGCAAAGAGCAATAAGGAAACTGCTTTGAGCATTTACATGTGTCGCTCTTGGTTCCCCATGCCTGATAGAAATAGCTTCAGTATGAAAGTATGCATTTGATCACATAGGTCAGGGGTCCCCAACCCCCGGTCTGTGGACCAGTACCAGGCGATGGCATGCCAGCAACCAGTACGCACAAACAAGCAAAGCCCCATCCGCGAGATGCAGGCAGCACACAAAACCACGCACCCTCCAGTCCACAGGAAAAACTCCACGGAACTGGTCCATAGTGCCCAAAAGGTTGGGGACCTCTGACATAGGTATCAGGGACGGCAGGTCCATATCCATGAAAAAAAGGGAAATTAGGGGTTTGTGCTAATATAGGCTTTCCCTGACATAGTATTATGCTGTACAACACCCAACTTAATGTAATCTGCTGGTTGATATATAAACCAATATTTATGGTTTAGCTCACTGTGTAAAGAAAACAAATGTTATTTGTTTAAGCATGGTTAAAATAAATTATGGCATAATAAAAGTTATACATTCAGATGAGAGCTAGTTTAATGCAGTGGTTATGACATCAGATTAGAAACCAGGAAACCACGAGTTCTAGTCCCACCTTAGGCACAAAGCCAGCTGGGTGACCTTGGGCCAATCATTTTCTCTCAGCTGGGAAGAAGACGATGGCAAACCACTGCCGAAAAACCTTCCCAAGAAAACCGCAGGGACTTGTACCTTAGTGACATGTTATCAAAACTAGGCATGACACATCAAGGTTCAGAGTTCAGCTTTGATTCTTGACCTTTTTAAAGACTCTCTTCACATAAATAATGGAGGAAGTGGTTTCCTACTTTTAATTACCTATTAAGTCTGCCTTTGTACAAAAAAGGACACATGAGCGTATCAGTGTAGATAAGCAAAATATCCCCAACAGCTTGTTTTGTTACTCTATATTAAAGAGACAAAAATTCAAACACAAAAATGAAGAACAGTGGTAGAAAAAGTCTTTTTCGTTTGTTCTCCTAGAAGACTCACTGAACATAGTGAGAACTTACCATCTGGCAACATCCATCTGACCTCTCTACATTTCCTGAATCCATGGATATATACAAACAAAAAGTACTATTTTTTTTGTTGATGTGATATCCTACCTTTCATTTGGGAGCTTAAGGTGGCATACCCAGATTCCCTCCTTCCGTCCATAACAAGGAGTTGTGGGCCAATCCAAATAATGGCTAGAAGTCATTCAGATTCACAGAACAATTTTTTTGTATTCATGCTTTGATTTTGCCAAAGGAAGAAATAATTTAAGGAGCATCCAATACTAAAGTTAATGGCCATTCCTAAGACAGAAAGACACTTGTATAGGATATTTTGAATTTCATGCCAGCCCTACTTCATGTGATAATGCCAATGCTGTTAGAAGTGTTGTTTTGAATCTTGCAAAACTTGCCCAGGGCAAATGCCAAGATAGGAGGGCTATTCAGTGACAAGATGAAAGGAGACAAACAGCTTTTTGCCAGGGGCTACCCATTCTGAAGCCAAACCTTCTGACATGAAGTTGGAAATTACATCATGAAAGATAAAGAAGACAGAAAAATATCAGAGACCGTGCAGTGTACTTTGAGAGAGTATTAGGATCAAAGGCTTAATAGATTCAGATCTTTGTATAGGAGAACATAGTACCATGTAAAGATATTTGATTATTCAAATGGCCCATTGTAGTGGCAGTTTAATGTTAAGTAAAGAAGCCATTTGTGAGATTAGGTGAGTTGCATCATGTCAGACTAGTAAGTGAAACCTAATTTCAAAATAAGCTGGCTATAGTTTACATGAATTCTTAATGATATTTAACATTAAAATATTAATATGAAAAAGTAACATGGACTTAAGACATTCATTCATTGAAACAATCTTAATCTGAAGAGCAAATGAATGTCTTACATTATGCTACTTTTGAGATTGCTTTTTTTAAAAAAAATAACATTTCTATATTTCTAATACACACACACATAGAGATATAGTATTTATAGATCTAGACTTACATCTAGATATATTTTATTGTAGCCTCAACAATGCTTAAATAAAATAATTACTCAGTGCACTTAAAGAATAGACACTTCCCAGTTTCACTATTTGACAAAGATAATTATCTTTGAAAATATCAGCATGAACAGGGGCAGAGTAGTAACAGCTTACCAATTACAGAATAACAGCTTACCAATTACGATTTTAATGGTAAAAGACCTACATTTGGTTTCAGGACTATCAAACAAAAGAAACTGAAGGCATATAATAGTAAAGATGCTACCCATAGCCCATAACTACTGTACATTAAAATCAATGTTATAGCTTGGCAAGATATGTAAACCAAGTCAGTATGTTTATAAGGTTCTATGTCATACACTGATTATTACCTTAACAATAATCAACTATATCTTAACAGTTCCAACTTTATGCTTCTCATCCTTTGCTTGTACAAAATTTATACATAGTGATTGACTGACCAGTCAATTTCATTCCTTAAGTCATTCCTTGGATATGAATTCCATCAGTATTTATGACTCCAAAACTTAAAACATGGGATTTGATTATTTATTTTACTTGTTACACATATTTTTAAACTAGATTCAGGGCAGTTTAATATGCTATCACGAGGACTAAAAACTTAACATAGTCAACGCACAACTCAAAGCAACTATAAAAAGGTAAAGGTAAAGGTTCCCCCGCACATGCGTGCTAGTCGTTTCCGACTCTAGGGGCCGGTGCTCATCTCCGTTTCAAAGCCGAAGAGCCAGCGCTTGTCCGAGGACATCTCCGTGGTCATGTGGCCGGCATGACTAGACGCCAAAGGCGCACGGAACGCTGTTACCTTCCCACCGTAGTGGTCCCTATTTTTCTACTTGCATTTTTACGTGCTTTCGAACTGCTAGGTTGGCAGAAGCTGGGACGAGTAACAGGCGCTCACTCTGTTACGCGGCACTCGGGATTCGACCCGCCAAACTGCCGACCTTCCGATCGACAAGCTCAGCGTCCTAACCCACTGAGCCACCGCGTCCCTAAAAACAAAAAGCAACTATAAAGAGAAGCAAAACTCTGGCCAACAAAAGAACAAACTACTGTACACATCAAGAAGTCAGCCAATATAATAAAATTCTCATTATAACCTTTGTAACACCTGCTAAGACACCTTTGTAATACCTGTCAAGACAGAATAGTCTAAATCAGGGGTGTCAAACTCGCGACGTCACGTGACGTCGCGCGACGTATCGGAGCTTTTTCCCCATTGCCGGCAATGGGGTGGGCGCGGTTTTGTTGTGATGCATCCGGC
The DNA here is from genome assembly GCF_964194415.1 of Vipera berus. Classification (NCBI taxonomy): domain Eukaryota; kingdom Metazoa; phylum Chordata; class Lepidosauria; order Squamata; family Viperidae; genus Vipera; species Vipera berus. The sequence continues at coordinate 258,618,408 of NC_138203.1, forward strand.
CTGCGGGCTGGCAGTTTGACAACCCTGGTCTAAATGGAGAAGGACAATTAAGAGATAACTAGGAGGAACTCAGGGGAAAAGTGATCCCAAAGGTGTAACCATCTTCCTTTGACCTCATGGAGTCAGAACCCTACGGACTTGCACAGCATGGACATCTCAGAAGAGAAGGATTTGTAAGAAGAAATAACATACCTGTGTAAATTGTGAGTTCCTTTAGAGATATATTTCTTCTTAATCTACCTGATCCGACTTACCAAAAATATATTCATTTTCACTATTTGATTTGGTGATATTATCTGCAGCCCAAAGGGTTTTCAAAACAGCTTACAACAATATATAGGGCAAAATGATACGGGGAGCAAAGAACTTTAGTTTTGCACTTGATGTTCTTATATTTCCTTCCAGCTCTAAACATGCTTAGCTTGTTTAAGACAATTTCCTATCAACATTTAGAAAATTTGTCCAACAAATAAGATATATTTGTCCATACTTTGATTCTTCTGTTCTGTCCTCTTTCCCACCAACTAGGACGAGTAGAGTTGCGTGGCCTGGTCCCCAACCAGGATTTGACAATTCAAGTCACATCAATATAGCTAACGTTATTTTTACATCAGTATCATTCACTTTTATGTAGATTAATAATAATAAATACATGCCATTATCAACAGATTTTCCATTACGGTCCATTTAACCTCATAAAATGTAATTGATTCGTATTTGCTCTGTATCTGATTTGTGCTCTGGGCTAATTTCTGAACTGTGCCATGAAAAGGATAACTAACTAAAACAGCACCATTATTTCTCTGTGGGATGGAGAAGCCTAATTTTAAAGTCTATTGCTTCTCTCAGTCAGTTTACATATGCAGACTATTAGGATCCTAATTCCTTCCTTCCTTCCTTCCTTCCTTCCTTCCTTCCTTCCTTCCTTCCTTCCTTCCTTCCTTCTAGATTTTCTTTTCTCCCAATTACACTCAAAACAAACCACTGCTCTCTCTCTCTCTCTCTCTCTCTCTCTCTCTCTCTCTCTCTCTCTCTCTCTGTGTGTGTGTGTGTGTGTGTGTGTGTGTGTGTGTGTACATCTTAGCTTAAATGATGAATTCCAGCCTTTTGGGATGCCTTGAGTTTTATTTTATTTTTATTTATTTTAATTCCATTTATATCCCGCCCTTCTCCGAAGATTCAGGGCGGCTTACAAGCTTAGCAGTAGCCTTCATTCTATGTATATGCCTGCTTATTAGGGTTTTCACCACCCCCCCAAGCGGCATTATTACAAAGTCAGCTTATTGCCCCCAACAATCTGGGTCCTCATTTTACCTACCTCGGAAGGATGGAAGGCTGAGTCAACCTTGAGCCTGGTGGGACTCGAACCTGCACTAATTGCAGGCAGCTGGTGTTACTTAAGGAGGCATTAGCCCACTGCTCCACCAAGGCTCCTAAGTTGGCCTTCTCTCAATTGTCTTTCCCTCACTGTTTATTTCTTCATTGTCCAATTTTAGGTGGAGTATTTTTGCTTTATTGCCTTTACTGCTAACCAGGTAGGCCTTCATCGCAGCTCTCACCTGTGCTTGATCGAGCTCATCCCTTGTCAATCACCACAGGTGCTTGAGACATCAGTTCCCATGTTTCATCTTCTTCAGCTTTTCCATAAAAGAGAGCAATGAAATCCGCAAGAGGACAGAGGTCGCACAGGCATGATCTGGTCCAAAGCTCAGCCACCCTCTCATTCCAAGCAACAATCAAGAGCTCAGCTGGACCATGGAGCATATTGCCAGGAACCCACCAGTTCCCCCTGGAACCCATATACACCGTTTATTTATTTATTTATTTATTTATTTATTTATTTATTTATTTATTTATTTACTTACTTACTTACTTACTTACTTACTTACTTACTTACTTACTTACTAGATTGATAAGGCCACCCAACCAATATGACTATGGGCAGTGTTCAACCCAAAAAACAAAAATACTAACCCAAACCCACATAACAATAAAAGACATCCTATAAACAAATATAAAATCTAAAACAAAAGTTGGCGATCAAGCTATGTTTGTCTCTAGATTAACTGGGAATACTACAAACCTACATGTTTTTTTTTAGTTAAACTTTATATGTTTAGAAAGGAGAACATTATGGAGAAAAGTCTTGTTAATATTGATGTGCAAACAATAACCCTTAGTTTGGATAACAGAATGATAAGGTTTAAAGTACTTGCTTTAAAAAAATAGCTCTTTAAAAAGGCAGCTACATGCTACAGAAGTCCAATTGATCAGTGTGCTTCCTCTACATCTGTATTATTCTTTAGGAAGCTGATGCTTCGAATCTATGTAATTAGGGTACTTTGCTGACTTATCTGGTTTTGTACAACCCTAAGCAAATCTGAATATATGTAGTCGGGAGTCTAATTAATTTTGTAAATGAGCTACCATTTTTACAAGGAATTAATTTCAAACAATGAGCATTAATTAAATCATTATTTTTCTCTTGGTGTGCATACATACAAATAAACACACACACACACACACACACACAGAGAGAGAGAGAGAGAGAGAGAGAGAGAGAGAGAGAGAGAGATCTCAGGCACACACTTATAGGTGTTCCTAACCTTAGGACCACAACTGGGAGCAAAATATCCATTGCCAAGCAAGGCAGTTTTTAAGGGAGTGGCATTCAGTTTTACCATCTTTTTTGCCACAATTGTTAAGCAAATCACTGTAGTTATTAGGCAAATCCAGCTTCCCCCACTGACTTTGCTTTGTGGAAGCTTGCTGGGAAGGTCACAAACAGCGATCACATGACCCCAAGACATTGCAACTATGGTAAATACATGATAGTTGTTCCTGAAGTTTAATCACATGACTGTGGGGATGCTGCAAAGTTTGTAAGTAACAAATGTGTGAGTCTCTCTCTGTCTCTCTGTCTCTGTCTCTCTGTCTCTGTCTCTCTGTCTCTGTCTCTGTCTCTCTGTCTCTGTCTCTCTCTCTCTCTGTCTCTCTCTCTCTCTCTCTCTCTCTCTCTCTCTCTCTCTCTGTGTGTGTGTGTGTGTGTGTGAGAGAGAGAGAGAGAGAGAGAGAGAGAAAGAAATGGCTAAAATGGTTGAAAAAATTGCAAATTACAAAAGTCTGTGTGGGAACTGGATTGTACTTCTGCCACAAAGAAGAGGGAGTCAAGCTATTCTCCAAAGCACCTGAAGGCAAGAGAAAGAAGCAATGGATGGAAACTAATCAAGGAGAGAAGCAACCTGGAACTAAGGAGAAATTTCCTGACAGTTAGAACAATTAATCAGTGGAATGACTTGCCTCCAGAAGCTGTAAATGCTCCAGCACTGAAAGTTTTAAAGAAGAAATTGGGCAACTATTTGTCTGAAATGGTACAGGTAGTCCTCAACTTACAACAGTTCATTTAGTGACTGTTCAAAGTTACAACGGCACTAAAAAAAGTGACTTATGACCCATTTCTCAGTTATGACCTTTGAAGCATCCCCGTGACCATGTGATCAAAACTCAGATGCTTGGCAACTGGTTCATACTTATGACTGTTGCCATTTCCCAACCTTTTGGCAATCAAAGTCAATGGGGAAGCTAGATTCACTTAACATCCAGGTTACTACCTTATCAATTGTAGTGATTCACTTAACAACTGTGGAAAGAAAGGTTGTAAAATGGGGCAAAACTCATTTCACAAATGTCTCACTTAACAACAGAAATTTTGAACTCAATTGTCATAAGTCGAGGACTACCTGTATAGGGTTTCCTGCCTGAGCAGTAGGTTGGACTAGAAGACCTCCAAGGTCCCTTCCAACTCAGGTATTGTATTGTATTGTATTGTATTGTATTGTATTGTATTGTATTGTATTGTATTGTATTGTATTGTATTGTATTGTATTGTATTTCTATTCTATTCTATTCTATTCTATTCTATTCTATTCTATTCTATTCTATTCTATGCCTACTTCTCATTTATTCTTCATTTTAGATTGGAGTCAAAAATAAGAATCCTACTGAAATTCATTTTTCCAAAAATTGCTGGCCATGAGGCCAATACTGGCTCTAAAGAACAGGATACAGACCATCTGGTTAATATATGTCCACTATTTAATCTCTTAGCAAAAATAAAACTTAGATACTAAGATACTTAATTAAGTATCTAATATTTAATGAGGCCCCAATGGTCATGTGAACCCATGCACTGGAAACTGTAAGGATAAATCTTATTTTTTAAAGTGAAAAGTTCTGCCCATTTGCATATACCTTGAAAATGCAGTATTTTCAATTGTTTGAAGGACAAGGACACGCATGAACCTAGTGACAAAACAAATGGAAACTTCCCCAGTTGTGACAGCTCCTATGTTTGTCACGTACTCTTGAACTAAAGGCAAAAAGAATCACAACCAGATGTCAGAAAAGCTATTTCTAGAAGCTAGCCTCTTTTGCCAAAAAAACATGAGTAAGATTAATCACTTTAACCTGACAAGTTTAAGAGACTGTGTCAGCAAATCTGTGTTGCTCTGATAGTGGGTTATGGAAAACTATAAGGAAGACATTGGGATTTTATTATTTCCAGTAATTCCTTCTAAACTAGAATATTTTTTTTTCTAAACTAGAAAATCAAACTGTTTGCTGAACAGAGTTTTGTATAGGAGTAAGAACGAAAATAATTCTCATTTCACAAAGAAAAGGCATTCTTGTTAACCTTTCACATCAGCACTAAATAGTCACTGCTGATGTGAGTTTTCCCTAGGAAAATCTAATTTAATTATTTATTTATTCATTTATTCATTCAGTTTGTATGGCTGCCCATCTCAAACAAGTAACCTTGGGTGGCAAACAACCCTAAAATTTTATTCCCAATATTCTTTTTGTTTTCAGTATTAGTAGCAGGTCATTGTTCCTCTCCTGTTAGCTTGTGTTCTAACAGCATCCTTGCCCTTTGAGTAGAAACATATCAAGTTATGGCCTTGTATTTCAAATGCTGGGTAAATGTGTTATGAAATGAAGGGATTATTGATTTTCTGCTGAAGACAATGGGTCCTAAACTCTTCTAGAAATCCTAGCTCTTAATAATCATAAGCCTGGTAATCATTAAAATATTTTGACTAGCTAGCAACCCCTCAAATGCAAGAAGTATCACCAAAACTAGGTTCTTTTTTCCAATCTCTTAATATAGAGCTGGATTGTCCTTGTATGAGAATTCAGATTTTTATTTTCGCCTTAATACAAGTTTTAACTCTGGAATTTCCTGGCATTTTGTCACTTTACACAGAACATTAGTTGGAAGACATCTGGGCCCAATTCATTACTTTTCAAAATGTGTTTTCTCTCTCCCCTTAAATTGCTACAAACAGGGATTATTTGAATTTATAGTGAACTTGCATGCTGTATATTACTCTCCTAAACATCCTAAGCAAGCAAAAATCCACAATTCTCATTAAAAAAATGTTAAACATAGTGATAATGCCTTCCACTCTTTATAAAATGTGAACCACCAAGGAAATAGCCAGCATTTTATGTGTCTAGAAAATAATAAAAATGACTTATTCCATCAATCACATCAAGCCACAAGGGCTTTTATAGGATTGCCCTGTGAATCCAAAAGTTTTATCTACTCTAATGTGGACTAGGCAGATTCTGAACCTGACAAGAAATGTAACATCCAGAATGCAAACAAACATTACTACCCATTATTTTCTTGCCAAAGTTAAAAGCAGTCAGTTCCCAACGACAATAAATCTACCGTTTAAATAATATACCTTCATTCTACTCCAAATAATAACATTGCTTTGGATTATTTTACACTAGGGATACATTACATTTTGACTTATGACAGCAAATGGGGCTGGAATTTCCACCACTTAGTGATATGGAATCCTGTAGCACATTTGCCTCACTTAATGACAACAATCCTTGAAATCCTGGTTGTCATTGTTCGCATTATCATTATCATTATCATTTCACGTCTTGAAATAGGATCTCTCCAGTTTTAATCCAATCTTTTACCCTTAGCTCTCTGCCCTTATCTTATAGCCTTTATTTCCAAGAAGAAATACTTGGGATCAAGTAAACATTTTCCAAATGTTTGTCACCATTATTTTCCAATGCAAGGTATAGTTAGTAACTGATATCAAAGGGAATAGATTCTGACTAATTTTGTTGGATTCCATGCCTTTTACCATATGGATTTGTCAAAATTCATTACGTACCTTCTAAGTTTGTGAAACTCCCACTATATGCAAGATCAGTAACTGACAGTAGATCTTTCTGAGTGACCGTTCCTTATCTGGAATGTCTTCAGAGAAATCTTTCTCTTGCTCAGAGTTTAATATTTGTGAGGGATGTTTTTCCTTTGTCCCTGTATTCCAGAACTCCATAAACTAGGTTTTACTTCTTTGAAGGCTCATGTGATTGTTTTTTTCTACATGTTTCTTTCTTTGATGAACAATTCTATGCTGTTTATTCTGTACACTTTATGCTGCGCTGGCTATTTTTTCTAAAAAAAACTTCTAACAAATGTACTAAATCCATTTAAGCGTTTTGCTTAAAGCAGAACAATTCCACCTTTCCATCATTCCACCTTTTTTTAACCAACCTTATAAAACACAATGTTACACATCAGCCGATCTAAGAGAATTTTGATATTTTAGGCAGATAATGCGGTGCTAGAAATATTTAGGACTGGGTGTAAATTTAGTCACTGAAAGAAGAAGTAGGAAGCAAACTATATGTGAATATCTCTCAACTTCATGTTAGCTTGTGAACAAGACATCATGCTGGGACAAAGTGCGGGTAGAATTTAGTTCACTTGCCAGTCCTGACTAATTCAACTATCACTACAGAATATTTTCTAACACTGAAGATTTTTGTGGGAGGAGATGAATTCTGTTTCCCAAAATATACTAGTTCCAATACCCAGATAACAGGTTTTTACCAATTTTAACACACACAAATGGAAGTGTTTTCCAATTAGAACTTCTACACCTCTACACAACATCATGTCTCCAGGGTATTAGTAAGCAACTTCATCAACAGTTGTTGATAATGATGTGTCACCTATCAAGATAACAGTCTGGATTCTGTAACAACATCTGTTACATTTCTGTATTAGGAAAAAATGAAGAGGAACATAGTTTTGAAAACATTTCATTTTACTTTTAATCACCCAGCTAGACCTTCTGTTGTTCTGTAAGCCAGCATTAACCCAGAATGTCACTGCCAAACAGGATGATGCAGAAATGGCCTTCTGAATGTTAGTATTTCCACTAGAAAAACAACAACTGAAAATGGGATTTTCATGCAAATATTTTCTGTAATTTTGGAGCCCAGTTCTAATGAATTCTCCTACTAAAGTCTATAAAACCAAATGCGTAATCTTGAGGCAAGGAGCTAGGGAACAACCGTACTAAGAGCAAGTTGCAGATTTGCAGATCTAATGCAAATCCAGTTCTGTTATTAAATAAATGTGGTGGGTTGAATTATGACAGGATTTTCTTTTAATCCAACACAAAGCTGATAACCAAATTCTAGACATTAACATTGAGAAGTGCTTTCATATAATTCCATTTGCTATCCCATTCCATAATATTCTGAACCAGAACCACCAAACTTTCTATTTATGATCTTCAGAGTATGGCCTAATTCGAAACAACTATGAAGCATTTATTCTCACTTCCCTAACGGTTCTTATTGTGACAGGAAAACATAATGTCTTATTTAAATGGAGATGAGCTTAGAAATGGAAAGCGGAGATGGATAGTTTTAGTCGTCCTACAAGAGAATTTGTGTGTGTGTGTGTGTGTGTGTATTAATTGGAGATGCAATAGCTCTGGCAGATCGCTTCCTTTTCTGCAGTTCTATCAAGGAACCGTTCCCTCTGCTATGTTTGATGTTCAATCTTGCTTTAAACAGTCCCAAGTGATTAAACTTTAACAGCCATGGATTTATTGACTTGGTTTCCACTTTTTTGCTATTAGTAAGGTTCTGAGAACACGACTGAGGTCTCAACGAAAGGCAATTTTGCACTGTTGAGCCACAGCTATTCTTATTTTTAAACTGAACAGGGGCTGCAAAAGCTGGTTCTTTAACAAGCTGGTACAACTGGAATTCAAGAGCTGATATGAGTGATAGTTGAAATGTAGCACTGGTTCCGAGGAAATCTAAATTCCAGTCTACCTTCACCAGGAAAGCTGACCTGGAGATTTAGTTAATCTAACTCCCAGGTTGTTATTACAGAGAAAAACTATACTTTGAGCTCCTGAAGGAAAAGTGGGATATAAATCTAAGCAACAATTCAACAAACAATGAAAAATGGAAGTGATCGACCAGACCTCAAATCTAACATCTTGCAGGTCAGGATTCCAATTTTAAGAATTTTTATTTATTTGTTTGTTTAATTTATTTGCCATCTACCTCACCATGGGGCTAGTCTAGGCAGCTTACAACAATTAAAAGGAAGAAATGAAAAGGAGTGTAAACAGAAGAGAAGTAAGATAACAGAACAATAAAATAAACAATGAAAATGAACACAACAAGATAAGATAACCAAAAATATGGACAGGTGGAGAGCAGAGAAGAAGGCAGGGAGATGGAATGTGCCATCAATGCAGCAGCCACCTCCAGAATCCATGACAGATGGATGTTTTGCCACACTGGACTTGCCTCTCCACAAGTAATCAGTTCCACTGCCAAGCTATTAGAACAGGAGTCTTCAAACTTGGCGTTTTTATGTCTTGTGGACTTCAACTCCCAGAATTCCTCAGCCAAGCATGCTGGCTAAGGAATTCTGGGAGTTGAAGTTCACAGTTCATAAAAGGGCCAAGTTTGAAGACCCCTGTATTAGAAGGTTTTCAGCCTTCCTTTAACTACAGTTTTTACTGCCCTACATTATGCTCACCTATAGCTGTAATAAAAATTTGATTTGATGCTGTCCTATATTACATGGTTTTCTTCTGGAATACATTTTCAAAGCACCTGAACAGCACTATCACATTCCCCCCACTTTTCCTTTCTCAAAGCTAAGGATACAGTACTTCTCAGAGAACTTAGTTTTCCATTCCTTGCTCATTTTTTTCTTCATTGACGCCATTTCACTTTTCTAAACCATTCTTAATCTCCGGTGTTTAGACCGAGACAGAATACTCAGGAAAGAGCTCGATTAACAAAGAACCTAACTGAACTATGATTTTCATTATTTTGAATCAATACTTCTATTGATTCAGCCCAAAACCACATTTCCTGTTTTGGGGGAAAATGTAACAGAGACATTTATCTTTTGATCAACTACAATCCAAAGCACACCTCGCACTTACTGTTACTGAGCCACACGCTCCACATTCCTTCCTGTATGTCTGTTTTCTGTTTCTCAAGTTAAACATTTTGCATTAATCTCTATTATACTTCATTCTGTGACTAAAGTTACTTTTTTGCTAACATATTCATACTGAGTTTTGTTTCTTCTAAAGTTTTAGCTATCCACCTGGTCGTCCGTCTGTCTGTCTGTCTGTCTGTCTGTCTGTCTGTCTGTCTGTCTGTCTGTCTGTCTGTCTGTCTATCTATCTATCTATCTATCTATCTATCTATCTATCTATCTATCTATCTATCTATCTATCTATCTGTTCTGAACCAGCCCTCCTCTGGCCTTGTAAAGGCAAACCCCTATTTAGAAAGAAGAGACTGGAGAGCGTCCAAGGCTAAAAGGCATCCGCCAAGATTTATTACGCAGTTAACAAAAACACTAGAGCTTGTCTTCTCAAGCGGAAAAGTTGCTTTCAGCAACCAGCCCCTCCCCAAACACTCCTTTTATAGAGAGCTCAGGGCGTGGTCTCCCTGTGCCTCCTCCCGAGGAGTCCCACATTCTTTCTTTGTTTGTTCCTGCTCGACTGCCTCCTGCGTCGGGCGTCCTTGAACAGGGCCAGCTGTGGGTCATCATCTTCCGCACTATCGGGCTCACGCAGCTGAGAAGAGGGCCCCGGCTGGGAACTCTGCCAAGCCTCCACGCCATCATCAACCGGTTCGTCTCCCACACGGTCCTCCTCCCCCTCATCTGAGTCATCCGACACATCTGAGCCGGCTGCCGAAACCACAGGCTGGCCCTGAGTCACAACACTATCCCGCACCGCAGGGCCCTTCCCCCGGGTCTGCCGATCCGGATGCGGTCGGGATGGGAACTGTTCGTGAAACGCAGTCACCAACGCAGGGGCATGAACGGCGGTCGCGTCTTCCCATGTGAAGTCCTCCGGCCCGTACCCTTTCCACTCGATCAGGTACTGGAAGCGACCTTTCAGCCAGCGGGAATCCCTGATGCTGGCGACCTCGTACTCGGGGGTGCTGCCTCCATCACGAGTTCCTGATGGGGGAGGTTCCGCTTGGCGAAGTGGACAGTCCGGTTGTTCGGGGACCAACAAGGACCGATGGAAGACGGGGTGCACGCGCAGGGAACGTGGCAGAGTTAAACGATAGGCGACCGGATTGATGACGGCCTCGACTGGGAACGGTCCAAGGTAACGGTGGTCCAGCTTCCTCGCCGGCCGAGTGGATGGTAGGTTCCTGGTGGACAGCCAGACCCGATCCCCCACCGATAGTGGAGGCGTATCCCTTCTCGACCGATCGGCGAACCTCTTGTAGTCGGCCTTGGCCTTCTCCAGCTGCCGTCGCACCAACCGATGGATCGCCTGTAACTCCGCCATAAATTCGTTCGCTGCCGGCTCCGATGAGTCCACGGGAGAAAGGGGGAAAAACCCGGGGTGATAACCCACGTTGGCCAAGAACGGTGTCATCTGCGTGGAGGTGTGCTGCGAGTTGTTAAAGGCAAACTCGGCTATGGCCAAATAGTCCACCCAATTGTCCTGCTGCAGGTTAACGTAGCAGCGCAGATACTGCTCTAAGATGCCGATGACCTTCTCGGTACCCCCGTCGGTCTGAGGATGATGCGCGGACGAGAGGCAAACCTTAATGTCCAACGCCCGCATCAACTCCTGCCAAAAGCGGGCTGTAAACTGGGCCCCCCTATCGGAGACGACTCTATCGGGAAGGCCATGCAGCCGGAACACCTGTTGGATGAACATGCGACTAGTGGCGCGAGCTGACGGTAAGCCGCGACAGGGGATGAAGTGCGCCATCTTGGTCAACATGTCCACCACCACAAACACTGTCGTGAAGCCGGAGGATGGGGGTAGATCCGTCAGAAAGTCCATGGACACAGCCCCCCAGGGTCTCTTGGGTGTTGGCAAGGGCTGCAGTAAACCAGGCGGGGCCCCTGTCGCTGACTTGGCCTGCCTGCAAGGAATGCAGGAGGTGACATAAGACTGGACATCGTGTCGGACTCGGGGCCACCAGAAGGTACGGGAGACCAGGTTCAGAGTCTTGAACAGGCCAAAATGCCCCGCAGCCGGGTTATCATGACACTGGCTGAGGACGAGTCCCCTGAGTGGCCCTCCTGGAACATAGAGCCGGTCACGATAATACAGGAGTCCATCCGCGACCGACCAAGGCGAATCTGGCCCCACCTCTTCCTTCCGCTGAGCCACCCACGCCTCCTGCTGCTGCGCCTCCCGGATCCGAGCCCGTATATCCACCGGCTCCCGCACCGCAGCAAAAGACTCGACGGGGATCACTGTCCTGGGCGGAAGCTTGTCTTCCGCTCGGGTGTATTCGGGCTTTCTGGACAGAGCATCCGCTCTCTGGTTGTGCCCGCTTGGTATGTACCGCACCCGGAAGTCAAACCTCGCAAAGAAGAGGGACCACCGGATCTGGCGTTGATTCAAATTCCGAGCGGTCTGCAGGCTTTCCAGATTCTTGTGGTCCGTCCGGACCTCGATCTGATGCCGCGCCCCCTCCAGATGATGCCTCCAAGCCTCGAACGCCGCCTTGATGGCCAGCAGCTCCTTCTCCCAGATGGTATAGTTGCGCTCCGAGGGGTTCAATTTCCGAGAGTGATACGCGCAAGGGAAAAGGGTACCGCTGGGCGTCGTTGCCTGGAGTAACACGGCCCCAATGGCAATGTCGGAGGCGTCCGCCTCCACGACAAACGGCCGTTGCGGGTCGGGATGTTTCAAGATGGGCTCCTTCATGAAGGCGTCCTTCAAAGCCTGGAACGCCTGTTGTTCGGGGGCGTTCCACTGGAACCGAGTCTTCTTCTGCAGGAGCCGGGTGAGGGGGGCTGTCAAGGCAGCAAAGCCAGGGATGAATGTCCGATAGTAGTTGGCAAATCCAAGGAGTCGCTGAACGTCCTTCACGCGACGCGGGGGTTGCCAACTCTGCAACGACTCGACTTTACTCGGCTCCATGGCGATGCCCTCAGGAGAAATGCGGTGACCCAGGAAATCGATGGTCACCTGGTAGAACTGGCACTTCTCCAACTTGGCAAACAGCCGATGTTCCCGGAGGCGCTGCAGGACCTGACGGAGATGCTGATGATGCGCTTCACGCGACGGGGAGTAAATCAGGATGTCGTCCAGGTAAATCACGACAAACTGGTCCAACAGATCCCGAAAGATATCGTTCATAAAATGCTGAAACACAGCGGGGGCGTTGGTCAGGCCAAACGGCATCACCGTGTACTCGAAATGTCCATAGCGAGTACCAAACGCCGTCTTCCACTCATCACCCGGCCGAACCCTGACGAGGTTGTAAGCTCCACGCAGGTCCAGTTTCGTGAAGATCTTAGCCTCCCGGAGTCGGTCCAAGAGCTCGGGGATGAGGGGAAGCGGGTAGCGGTTACGCACCGTGATGGCGTTGAGTTTCCGGTAGTCACAGCAAAGCCGTAACTCGCCCGACTTCTTTTTGACGAAGAGCACGGGCGCAGACACTGGCGAGGACGAGGGCCGGATGAAACCACGAGCCAAATTCTTTGTCAGGAAGTCCCGCAATGCAGCCAACTCGGGCTCCGACATGGAGTACAAACGCCCCACTGGGAGAGGCGCATCAGGGACTAGATCAATGGAACAGTCATAGGGCCTGTGCGGGGGTAATTGGTCCGCCTCTGACTCGCTGAACACATCAGCAAAGTCGGACAGTTCGGGAGGCAAGGAAACCCCTGAGGAACCCTCCACCTGGCCGGCACAGATATGGCGGGTGTGGTCCACGCACTGCAAACTTGGGAAGGTGACCAAGTTCTGAGACCAATAGATCTGTGGATCATGCGCCCGGAGCCACGCCAGTCCCAAGACCACGGGCAAGTGCAGATCCGAAGTGACGTAAAACTGAATGGCCTCCACATGGGTACTGATGGCCATACACACGGGTTGCGTGGCGGCCGTAATAGGCCCGGACAGGAGCACTCGACCATCGATGGTCTCCACAAGCATGGGCGGATCCACTGGACACTGGGGAACAGCCCATTTGGCCACAAAGGCCGAATCCATAAAGTTAGTGGTAGCCCCAGAGTCAATTAAGGCATGGACCGGAATCCCCTCTGGCTTGCCAGGAAGGATCAGTCGTGCCTCCAGAATCAAATGCCGTGGAGGTTCACAGGCACCGTCGGAACGGCGTCGCTCGGCGTGGTCGTTGTGGGTCGCCCGATCTTTCACACCGTCTAGATCGGGCTCGGGCCGTTTCCCGATAGCAAAGCAGGGGACTTTCTCGGGGCAGGCTTGGTCACTGACGCCCGCTGACGCTTCTTCGGGCAAGAAGCAGCCAAATGTCCAGGGTCCCCACAGTAAAAACACAACCCCTCCGATCGTCGTCTGTCCATTTCCGTCACCGATAGACGGGACCTGGCGGCACCCAGCTCCATTGGCTCCTCCCTCTGGACTGGGGGCTCACGCACAACAGGGGCGGCAGGGGTCTGTGGGGTGGCACGGCGACTCTTACGCTGCTGCAGCCGGGCATCGATCCGCAGACAAAGATGGATCAGCCCATTCAGGTCTGAGGGAATGTCCACGCGGGCCAGCTCATCCAACATCTCCTCTGACAAGCCATCCTGAAAGGCATCCACGAGCGCAGCCTCATTCCAGGCGGAATCCTGGCTAAGCAGCCGGAAATCGCTGATATAGGCCTGTAGAGGGCGCTGACCCTGCCTCAAAGCTTTCAGGCGTCGGGTGGCAGTCTGCGCCTTAATCGGGTCCTCGTACATGAGGCGCATATGGTCACAAAACCCCCCAAAGTTATCCAACAAAGGGCTAGGCTGTGCCAACAGAGGCGTGCCCCAACGAGCTGCATCTCCCGACAGAAGGCTCAACATGAATCCCACCTTATCTCGGTCAGTGGGGAAATCAGCTGCTCTCACGCTGATATAAAGCTGGCATTGTCCCAGGAAGGCAGGAAACAGTTCTGGTTTACCAGCAAATTTATCCGGCATAGCTATCTGACATTTCCTCCTGGGTGGGGGTGCAGCATGTACCTGAGCTTGCAGTTGTGCCACCTGAGCTGCCAGCAAAGTGAGTTGCTGGGTGAGCTGGGCATTCTCGGCAAGAAGCTGCTCCATCGTAGTAATAAGGGGTGGGTGGCTGAAAGCAAACTGTTCTGAACCAGCCCTCCTCTGGCCTTGTAAAGGCAAACCCCTATTTAGAAAGAAGAGACTGGAGAGCGTCCAAGGCTAAAAGGCATCCGCCAAGATTTATTACGCAGTTAACAAAAACACTAGAGCTTGTCTTCTCAAGCGGAAAAGTTGCTTTCAGCAACCAGCCCCTCCCCAAACACTCCTTTTATAGAGAGCTCAGGGCGTGGTCTCCCTGTGCCTCCTCCCGAGGAGTCCCACATTCTTTCTTTGTTTGTTCCTGCTCGACTGCCTCCTGCGTCGGGCGTCCTTGAACAGGGCCAGCTGTGGGTCATCATCTTCCGCACTATCGGGCTCACGCAGCTGAGAAGAGGGCCCCGGCTGGGAACTCTGCCAAGCCTCCACGCCATCATCAACCGGTTCGTCTCCCACACGGTCCTCCTCCCCCTCATCTGAGTCATCCGACACATCTGAGCCGGCTGCCGAAACCACAGGCTGGCCCTGAGTCACAACACTATCTATCTATCTATCTATCTATCTATCTATCTATCTATCTATCTATCTATCTATCTATCTATCTATCTATCCATCCATCCATCCATCCATCCATCCATCCATCTATCCATCCATCCATCTATCTATCTATCTATCTATCTATCTATCTATCTATCTATCTATCTCAGTTAGCTGAAAATAAGCACTGATAAGGGGGCTGGTCTCAAGGGGCCTAACTCTATAGTTCTATGAGAACTGTGGTTCTCCAAAAAGAATAGCTGATGGCTTTATGATACTGTAAGACTTCTTTCATGCTCCTAATTAATTAATCAATCACTTTTGGGAATCTAAGCTGGCAACCATAGGGAAGCAACAAGTCATGTGAAGTTGTCTTCTGGCTTCTGAAGAAACAAGAATTTAGAGTTTTGAATATATTCTCTCTTTAATGTACTGCTTTGCATCAGACTAGCAATTTACAAATCGAAAGCACTGATGTTCCCAGCATCGTTTAGTGACATGCACGACGGCTCAGCAGTTAACGATGCTGAGCTTGTCAGCTGGAAAGCTGACAGCCTGGGTTCAAGACCCAAGTGCCGTGCAATGGGGTGAGCTTCTGTTCTTGCTCCAGCTGCTGCCAACCTAGAGGTTCAAAAGCATGCCAACGCGAGTAGTTAAATTGGTACCACTTTGGTGGCAAGGTAACAGTGTTCCATGCGCCTTTGGCATATAGCCATGCTGGGCACATGACCACAGAAAATGTCTTCAGACAACACTGGCTCTCTGAAGTAACAAACAGAGATGAGCACAGTGCCCTTGAGTCAGACACGACTGACAAGGAAACCTTAATCTTTTTACTAGTGGGGAGCTTTTATTTATTCATCTCTACCATTTGCTAAAGGAAGATATTTTTTTCTTTCATATGCATCTACTGAAAGCATGCATGTCTCCACTACTTAGCATATTGTAAATTAGCAAGAACTGCTTGAAATAGAATACATATTAATCTCAAAATGTTTATGTTCACAAGAAGCAGCTGCCTTATTTTAAAAATAGCATTTCTGAATTTAGGGACATTCTGAATAACTGCCTATTATTAGACATACATATAACTAGATTTGAGGGTTAGTAATCTACAATTACTGGGTGGTTTATCAAATATGAGAGAATTTTCTACATTAAAGTTAAGCTGAAAGTTATTATTACCTTTCCATGGTTATTATATTGTAAAACACCTGAAAAACCAAACAGATTTGAAGTAAGATAAATATGTCACCCAATCATAGATTGGCTGGATTAATATGAAATAATATTTTAATGCAAAAATGCTGACGGGCAAGCTACATAAAAATGATAAAAATACTAAGCCTTGAAAATGTAAAAATAGATATATGAATAATGAACATCTCTCCATAAAGCTGAGTTATGAAATCCTAAGGCAGCATTTACTATCTTTAAATAGTTGTAAATTAAGAATAATTCACATGAATGAACCAGGTTTAAATGACAGTCAAGAATACAATAATATATTTATACTATAATATGGACACAGGAGAGCCAATATGGTTCAGTGATTAAGACATCAGGCTAGAAACCGGGAGACTGTGAGTTCTAGTTCGGTCCTGGAGAGAAAGCCAGTTGGGCAACCTTCGGCCAATTACTTTCTCTCAACAGTAGGGAGAAGGCAATGGCAAATAACTTCTAAAAAAAACCTTGCCAGGAAAACAGCAGGGATTGGGTCCAAGCAGTCTCTGAGAACTGGACACGATTGAAGGGGGGAGAGGGGAAATGACCCATCCAGAAGATTTGATCTCTTTCCAGAAGATTTGCTTTCATTACCTAAAACTGTAAAATGACAAAACAGGAACCTAAAAGAATTTGCTATGAACGGATTTGTAAGGCAGCACATTAGAGGTATTGCTGGATTCAACATTTCAACAAGGATGTGGCTAACATGGTGATAAAGCAAAATGCTAAAGGTGAAAAACTCGCACTGGTTTGAAATGTACAGGTACAGTATAGGGGGTACCTTGCTCACTAGTGGTAACTGTGAGAGGGATCTCGGAGTCCTAGCAGACAATCACTTCAATATGAGCCAGCAGTGTGCTGCAGCTGCCAAAAAAGCCAACACAGTGCTGGGCTGCATTAACAGAGGGATAGAATCAAGATCACGTGACGTATTAATACCACTTTGCAAGGCCTTGGTAAGGCCACACTTGGAAGACTGCATCCAGTTTTGGTCACCACGATGTAAAAAAAAATGTTGAGACTCTAGAAAGAGTACAGAGAAGAGCATCAAAGATGATTAGGGGACTGGAGACTAAAACATATAAGGAATGGCTGCTGGAATTGGGTATATCTAGTTTAATGAAGAGAAGGACGAGGGGTGACATGATAGCAGTGTTCCAATATCTCAGGGGCTACCACAAACAAGAGGGAGCTAAGCTATTCTCCAAAGCGCCTGAAGGCAGGACAAGAAGCAACGGATGGAAACTAATCAAGGAGAGAAGCAACCTAGAACTAAGGAGAAACTTCCTGACAGTTAGAACAATTAACCAGTGGAACAACCTGCCTCCAGAAGCTGTGAATGCTCCAACACTGGAGGTTTTTAAGAAGAGACTGGACAGTCATTTGTCTGAAGTGGAATAGGCTTTCCCGCCTGAACAGGGGGTTGGACTAGATGACCTCCAAGGTCCCTTCCAACTTTTATTATTATTATTGTTGTTGTTGTTGTTCTTGTTATTGTTATTATTATTATTATTATTATTATTATTATTATTATTATTATTATTATTATTATCTGCTGATTCGGGAGTTGCATGACACAACATGTGTCTAAATGGAGTAAAAAAAAATCCTCCTTCGTAAGAAAGGCGGGGAAAAAAGAAACCTACCTTCTATTTCAAAGTGAAGAAATCTGAATTACCTTCTATAACACTCTATTCTCAGCACAAAAGTGACACTGAAAAGAATACACCAACATCCATTTTTCATAGACACACAAAAAAACTGTGTGATACATGCCCGAAACACAATTTGTACATTTCTAGGTGTTAGAGACAAAAAGGATTACACACACACACATAAAAGGACAACATACATACTTTAGGAACCTGAAGAAATATATACAGTATATAAGCAAGAACAATCTGGGGAAATTTTATTTATTTATTTATTTATTTTTATTTATTATTGGGACTTATATGCCGCTCTATCTCCCGAAGGACTCAGGGCGGCTAACAACAATAACATACAATAAATACAGAAGTTAAGATAAAATTAAAATTAAAGGCCTCTGTACAATAAATTAAAATTAAAATTAAAATAAATTAAAAATAAAAACATAAAAAATTAAAAACATAATTAAAATCCCCGTCAGTCCAGGTCATCCAGGTGGAAAAGGAGTGTTTTGAGGCCGCAGCGAAAGGACTGGAGATCTGGGGCCATCCGAAGCTAAGGGGGGAGCTGATTCCATAGGACTGGCGCTCCCACAGAGAAGGTCCTCCCCCTGGGGGTCGCTAGCCGACATTGTCTAGCCGACGGTACCCTGAGGAGGCCTTCTCTGTGTGAGCGTACTGGGCGATGGGAATTCGTTCCCGGCAGCAGATGGTCCTGCAAGTATCCCGGGCCTAAGCCATGTAGGGCTTTAAAGGTAAGTACCAGCATTTACATTTAAAAGGGTTCTTTTTTTGAGAATTTAAGTTAGAAAGCACCTTCCTTTCTCCTACCTACCTATCTCCTACTTACCTACCCAAATTACATAAACCGTGCTGAGGATGATTCAAAAGACAATGGATATTTTTGAAACTTTTTAAAAGATAGAATATTGTTCTATTAACCAGTGAATAAAGATCTAAATATGCTTATATGTGATACAAGAAAAAAAATATCTTTCCGAGCCTGTTGCTTGTAATCCTTTAAACTAAGTATTGAATATGACATCTTCCACCTGTAAAATATCTACTCTGCCACTTAGCTGTAAACCCTCCAACTGGGCTGGAATTAATTCAGTGGAATAACCTAGGAAATGCAATTTGCTAAATGAAGGATTAGCTACTTCATCACAATGGTCTGTTTGCACATGGTGCTAAGCAATAATCTAGTTTGTTTGGTTTTGGCTTAGTGGGTAAACCACATGATTTAATTATATATGCAAACCAGGCCACTAAGATTAATTTCAAAAATACTAAATAAGCACTATATGTAATATAATGCTCAATGTGTCAGGTATTGCTTAGTATCTCTGGGACAGAAAAGAGCTTGATCTAAAGTGGGAATAACTTTTGCCATTCAGAATAGACAATATTCTGTTTGATAAATTAATGGTATATTAATAAGCTAACACTTTATCTGTTTGTATGGTGACCAGTGCTTTTTTTGTAAAAGAAAAAGGTGCCGGAACTCACACATGTCATACAACCCGCCTTGCCTACCTTACAAGGTTCCATCCCAAAAAGGTGCCGGAACTCCATTCTGAGCGTTCTATGAAAAAAAAAAGCCCTGATGGTGACAGGTAAATAAGCACCCACATGTATAGTGCTCTAACAATATCTCCTAGGTAGAGGAAATGCCAGACATTCAAAAACACAAAATAGTCTTTGCTTTCATCCTTCAAGTTCAACTACAAATATAAGGAAAATGAGAATTTCTGCCAGTAGTAATTTCAGTTCTGCTAACAGACAAATGCCTGGAGTTAGTTAACAAAGATCAAAAAGCAGGTCTCTTCCCCTGTACAGAAGAAAAATGTGGCTGCTAAAGCTTGTTAGGATTTCAAACAACCTTTTCTAAGTTACCTCAAGGGTGCTTTTTTTCAAAAGGCAACTGGACTGTTTTTTTTTTCCTTGAGGAAGATTGTATTGCAAATCAGGGCTGTTTCCAGAGGAGGCAGAGGAGGAGAGGACCTGGAGCTTATGGAGCGAAGGAACTGGATGAGGCTGTCGGCAGGCCCAGAGGAAGAGAGAGAGAGGCTTTTGGAGGAGTTGGTGGCAGCAGCAGCAGCGTGCTCCAGGGGCGAAAAGAAGCAAGGCCTCTTAAAGGAAAAGGTGGAAGAGTCAGGATCAGAAAAAGGAAAGAAGGCGAGGTTGTCAGAATACAAGCTAACTTGAGGACTAATCCACATGGAGCCCCATTTCCATCTGTCCTGTTTGCCATCGTTCACTCCCTAGAGACTAAAATGGACAATGTGAAATTTGAGTGGGCCACGAACAAGGAGTATATATTGGAGGTGGTGACCCTTTGAGAGCTGTATGCAATGAAATTTCATTTTGATGTTTGCCGATTGGTGTACATTCAAAGTGACAATAAAGTTATCATTAAAGTTCATTAAAGAAGAAGAAAATGTTTCACTTCTCATCCAAGAAGCTTCATCAGTTGTGATGGAGGGGGGGGTGGGGGGATGGGAAGGAAATGGAAGGATAGGTAGTGACAGATGAGACTGGATGGTTGAGATTGACAGTCAGAAGCTATCATTCCATCCCCCCAGTGATCCACTCTCAGTCGTCAGTAGCTACCTACCATTCCACCACCATCACAACTGATGAAGCTTCTTGGACGAGAAATGAAAAGTTTCCTTCTTTTTCCTCAAGAGAAAAAACAAAACACAAATCCTGTTGCCTTTTAAAATAGCACCTTTGAGACAACTATGACCTGGATGACTGAGAATCTCCATAACTTTCCTAGTTTGTGGTCTCCAGGTGTACTCAACCATAGGTCTAAGCAACATAGACCCTCTGTACTTTAGGCACTGATTGTCTCAAATATCTAACAGCAATTCCAATATATAAAAAAGCTAGATTTACCCAAGTTCCTATGAATTGGGTTTATTGCAAGGATAAAACTGGGTATGGCTACGGAATTTTGGAAACAGATATATGTACTTCAGCTGTTATTTCTCAATGAGTATGTTAAAGCAAAGCCTCATTAAGGCCTTTGATCTGCTTTCCATTTGTCTCTTGAGTCAAAGGAGGCCATTACCTGCTTAAGGGATGCAAAAAAACAAAGTCCCATCTCTTCTCCTTCTGTAATATTTTGGAAACCATTTATTTCTGAGGCCAAGATAAATCCATCACATTTCCACAATGATCTCATGACCGGTGTGATGTTATTTCCCCTTGCCAAAGATGCCCAAATGCACTTATTCATCTTTTGTAACTGTTGGATACTGGGTTCGTTGCTTTAATGACGAGACGAGGCGAGTGAGTTCAGCAAAGATCATTGTTTATTGATTGCAGGATCTGAACTGAGAAACAGGGCTGCGAATGCAGCAATTTATACCCTGGCCTCTAGGTGGCAGCCAATAGGTTTAAAGCAACCTATTGCTGCCCTAGAGGTAGCCAATGGCGGTGCTGGAGACGGGTTGTCTGAAGAGCTGGGAGCCGTTAGCCAGCTTCCCTACTTAAGCACCTTCCAGCAATTAACCCACGTGGTGTTCCCTTAACAAGACAAAGCCCAATACATTACAGTAACCACACTTCTTTACAACTCCAAACCAGTCTCATTCATATGGCCAGGTTAGAATTATACAGGTTAGAACAGTGATGGCGAACCTTTTAGAGACCGAGTGCCCAAAAACCACCCCACACCTCCTGCCCACCCCCACCTGCCCACAGGGCCACCCACTGCCTCCACAGCCTGCCACAGCAGTTCACTCAGGTGACCCTGCAGTGCCATGGTGGCCACACCCTCGTCCAGTGCCCTGCAGCATCATCTGCACATGACGGGGTGTGAGGGCGGATTCTTGTCCCTGCTGCCCGGCTGCCATGTCCTTGGCTGCACTGCTGTGCGTGGGTCGCGCCTGGGGGTGACTCTCCTCTGGGGGGACTTCTGGTGAGGAGGGGGCTCTGGGGGGAGGTGGGGCTGGGGCAATGGTGTGCATGCCCACAGAGAGGGTTCTGAGTGCCGCCTCTGGCACGTGTGCCATAGGTTCGCCACCACTGGGTCAGAACTTCAAAGTAGGATTTGGGTTTTACTTCTAGCAAATTGTGGTTTGAAAGGGAGCCATTTGAACTACCAACTTGCTATGTGGAATGGAATGGAATAGAAATAGAATACAGGTAGTTTTTAACTTACAACAATTTCTTTAATGACCAAATTTTAATGTTCAAAGTTACAATGGCACTGAAAAAGTGACTTATGTCCAGTTTTCACATTTACGACCGTTATAGCATCCCCACGGTCATGTGATCAAAATTCAGATCCTTGGTGACTGACTCATATTTATGATGGTTGCAGTGTCCCTGGGGTCACGTGATCCCCTTTTGTGACTTTCTGACAAGCAAAGTCAATGGGGAAACCAGATTCAGTTAACAACATTTTGACTAATTTAACAACTGCAACGATTCACTTCACAACTGTGGCAAGAAAGGTTATGAAATGGGGCAAACTCACTTAACAAATGTTTCACTTTAAAAAACAAAAACAACAACAGAAATTTTGGGGTCAATTTGGGTTGTAAATTGAGGACTACCTGTATTTGATTCGGCCAAGTGTGGTTAGACAAACAAGAAATTTGTCTCCAGTACAGAAGCACTCAGTGTACTTGCAAAACAAGAGAGAAAATTATAATAATAAAAATGTGCAAGCAATATAAGGGGGTATATAAGAGCTAATAAAAGGATAAATAATGCTATAGCTACACTCTATGGGTTAACATCAAATTTTAGATGCCAATGAGCGGGTATTTCACAATGGAAATGAAAAATATCATTTTAAAAATGAAATCTGGAGTAGCCTGTTGTAGATGCTACATTTCCCAGCATTCATCAGCATTTCCCATCTCAAATAGTCAACACTTCTGTATACAATGCACTTTATTTCTAGCACTGTGGTTTATGTAAATATTCTGTCATTATAGTCTTTTATGGAACTTTGCAGCAGCTTTAAAAAAAAATGCAATATTTTAATCCTGCAACTGCAGTCTCATGCTATGCTTCATTTTTAGGACACTAACATTATTTTGTTCTACTGAGTTGGCATTCTTCTCTCAGTATTAATCAAAGCTGTGATTACTTCTGTTTTATATTTTGTGATGTTCTTTTTATTTTCCTATTTTAGCTGAAAACTTTCATACGGAATGATTGTTGCTTGTTATGCATCTTTCTAGGCTTTATTCACTGAGAATGAATGCAAATGGAAATTCAGCATATAAATAAAAGGAACTAAGATGATGAATTGCTGAAATGCTGAGCTATTGACAAAAAAACTCAATTACTTTTTATTTTATTTTAATTCATTTTATCTTAACTTAATTTACATTCCCCAAGCCACTTAACGGTAAAACTGGAAAAAAAAGAAAAAAAGACAGCAATAGAAGTCTACTCTTATACTTGAGACATTATTCAAAAGTAGCAAATACTCAGCCGGAAAAACAGCCAGATAGGCACAGTAGAGCATTCGTTAGCCGGAAGTCTCATACAATAAATGAATTCAGATCACCATCTTTTCAAACCTACAGCTACCTTCAGCAAAAAATGTGGAAATGTCACATATTTTTATACTGGTTTTCTTGCTGTCGCCAGGGACACTTTTTCAAATTTCACTCAATCCCTGTGATTTTGTTTGCCTAACCTGAACACACCTGCAAAGGCAACACTCTAATCTAAAATGCACAAGCAGTGCGACATAATTTCTCTTTTTCTGAACGAGATTAATTTGGTTTAAACTACCTAAGACATCTATCTCCCACCTCTCTTTCTCTCTCTCTAATGTAAAATGGAAATAAACAGGCAAGTTGCTCTAAGAGGTGTCAGGCTATTTAAATGGAAAGTGTTATCATTCGTCTTGGCCTGGCAGTGTGAAATCTCAGAAGATGGGAAATTCAGTGCAAATAAATGACAAGGTATATAGGTGCCGTCATTTTGTCTGCTACTTTGAAATGTCAGTCTAGCAATGAGCAAATGGGCACACTATTTCTCTAAACCTTTTATGCACAGCCCGCACAGCACAAATAGAAAGCCATGCCTTCTTAAACAATAACAACAACAACAACAACAACAACAATAATAATAATAATAATAATAATAATAATAATAATAATAATAATGGTGCCTTGGAGGTCATCTAGTCCAAATCAAATATACCTAGTTACAACCTTTCTTGCTGCAGTTATTATTAAGTGAATCACTCGTGTTGTTAAGTTAGCAAGATGGTTGTTAAGTGAATCCGGCTTCCCTGTTGACTTTGCTTGCCAGAAGGTTGCAAAAAGTGCTCAGATGAACCCTGGACACTGCAACCATCATAAATATGAGTCAGTTGCCAAGTGTCTGAATTTCGATCGTAAGTCACTTTTTTCAGTGCCGTTGTAACTCAACAGCAACTCAATGAAGTAAGTTGAGGACTATCTGCGGAAGAAGAGAGAGGTTGATTTTTTTTTCCAATCACCCATACAACAACTGTAGTTTGCAAATATTTTTAATTATTTAGAAAATGATTGTCTAGTCGTGGCCCACCACTAGGCTGTGAGCTGTTCGGAAGCAGCGGGCAAGAGTCTGCATTAGCTTGCGCATCCCCACTTGTATGAACAGTGGGCAAGACACACGCTCCATCTGCACGAACCAATGGAGCTGCATGTGTGCGCTTGACAACCATTCACACAGAACCATCTCCTCCCCCCCCAGCTGGTCCACAAAGCTGGAAAGGTTGAGGAACTCTGGTCTACCTGTTGCATAATTCAAAGATAAAGCACAGATAGAATTTTTTTTAAAAAAAAAACCCAGTATAAATCCTTATTAAGTGCAAACAAATGTAGCACAGCAAACACGGATTACCAACTTCCTAAATCATCCGGTTTAAGAATTAATAAAATGCACAAAGCTTGCAGGTAGTAAAACAGCAGTTGAACTATAAAAAAGAAATCAAATGCATGAATCTTTAAATTGTTTGAGCTTTATAGTCTCCTAGTTAGATTCCTGAAATGCATTGTTATGCAAAGGGTGCCTCTCAAAGCAAGCTGGGAAACTCACAAAGCCTAAACAAGGTAGCTAGACTTGCTACCTGAAATTGCTCAATGTTACACACTACGAGTTTCAACTTGTAAGAAGGGGTCCCAATTGACAAGATATTCACACTTGCAAATTCATTGGAAGGAGCGAATTGATAAAAGCTCAAACAGTGGGCAAGAAGGTTTTAGAATTTATTCTATTAAATTTTAATTCTAACAAAACTAGAAGTTCAGATACTCAGATAAATGAGTCTAAATAACTGCAAATGGGAATTAAGAATGCTAACCGGTTAGATCAGGGGTCGGCAACCGGAAAAAGGAAAAGAGCCACTCAGAACCGGTTCCGTCACACAAACAAAAAAGTGGGAGCCGCAAAAAGTGCGCACGCGTGCGTCCACTCACGCGCATGCGCAAAAAACATTTTGCGCATGCGCAAAATGGGAGGCACCTGCGCGGCGACGGGTCTCCCCTTTGGAGAGGTGCGCGCCGTCCCGTTAGATGAATACATTAGCTTTATTCCTAAATTATATACATATGGTTGAATAATCCATCCTGGACATTGGTGGTAAGCTTCCTCATCCAGAAGACCAAGTAAAAACAAAAACATCCACAGAAATACTGTAGCAGAACTAATCAAAGTCTAGGAAATTAGAAGCATGAGGAGTGAAAAATTAAATGCAGGGAAATGTCATCCTTACAGATAGACCTGTTCTAAACAATTAATCATGTGGATATAAGCAATTTGCTGCTATCCTTGTATGTACTGTGAGAAAGAGATAAACAATACGTAAGTACATTCATCCACTATTCCTGGGAGATAGAATTTTTTATTTCACTGCAAAAATGGATAATTACTTAGAATTTGGATTCCATACGGGTGTACAGTTATCGTGTACAAATTTAAGATTAAACTGAAGAACTCACTATTTTATTAGTGAAGAAAGGACAGCATCTATCTATCTATCTATCTATCTATCTATCTATCTATCTATCTATCTATCTATCTATCTATCTATCATCTATCTATCTGTCTGAAATCCAAAGCTCACAGTGGAATATTTGGATAAATCCTGTGATAACTTCTCCAATTCTCCTCCCCTCCCAACCCCCATCTTCTGCTTCTCCAGACTGAAATCCTAATTTTAACAAAAGAAATCTTAGGAATTACTTCTGTAAGCTAATGAGCCCTGTCAGCCATTTGAAATTAAGTACTCTATTGTGCAAGAAGCTAATTATGCTGAGATTAAAGCCAGGAGTGATGGGGACATTTACAGTATTTCTAGCAATTAGAATAGCTTGCCGTACCAAAGAATACAACTTGTATCTCATAATATTGAAAGAAACCACAGCTAATCTAATAAAAACCCTTGTATATGAAGAGTTCGTGCATGTGCTTTCTTTCTAGAATTTCTTTTTTTATTCATTTTTTTTTACTCATGATATCTCATTACTAGTGTTAACTATAGCTGCTTTGGCATGATTCCAGATGATGATAGATAGATAGATAGATAGATAGATAGATAGATAGATAGATAGATAGATAGATAGGACAGACAGACAGAATCCAAATCTTGACCTTTGAGTACATACATAAACATAGTTGTTACCCTGAAAGCATCTTGCCTTTTTTGATACATCCCCGCTTTATTTAATTTTACAATTTTTAATATTGTATCCTTGATGCTTATTTACTTTTTATTTAAGCTGCAATTCATTTTTTGTATTATTGACTGTCACGTGGCTTCTTGTCAACCACAAAGAGTCTGTGGATAATGACAGGTATAGATACCAGGAATGAATGAGTGAGCGAATGAGTGGATCAAGATTTTGTCTACTGCAATTTAAAGCGTATTCCAGGAATTGGTTTTTTTTTCATCCTTCCTATTTTTCTCTGTCAGGATAGATAGACTATGAGTAAATAATAAGTGCTCTCAGGTTGGACAGTTAGAAAATTCAGATACGGTAAAGCACATTTTATATTTTATTAAATTTAGGGGAATGTTATTAGCAGCAATCTCACAGAAAGTTCACTGAGTGCATTTTAAGCCTTTTGTTCCTTCATCTGACAAAAGAATCTTTCATGTGTTATCTCTACCTTTATTCATTATGCTTACACTTCAGCAAAATCCGATTCTTTCTTCTTTGACATTTCCCAGAATAGATTTCAACCTCCCTGTTAAGCATTATTTAAAGTAGTTCTCATGTATGATGGGTATTGCATTATTATTTTTCCTCCCCCTATATTAAATAACACAATTTCTTTTGTATTTCACATATCATTTCAATCTGTGACCCCCATAAACTTAATTTTAGTAATCCCAAGGGCCTGGTACATTAGCATATCTCTTGCCTAATTTTCCCTCTAAATCTTCTCTTATTATAAATGAGTTAATATTCTCTCTTATGTTCATGTATTTGTATTAGTATATATGGATCAACTGATTCAAAATCACTTTTATAATTCTAACTAACATTAACCTGGAAGTTAAAAATTAATGCACAGTGTTATGAGTTTATATTACATTACCACCACATAAATTACACCATGGAAGAAAATTAAAGTTGTTAATCAATATGACCTCTATAGCTCTGAAAAATTCTATAGATATTTGGAGATACCAGATCAAAAAGAGTGAAATTGGAACAGAAATAATTCATGTATAGACAGTCCTTGACTTATGACAATTGGGACCAGAATGTTCATTGCTAATCAAGATGGTTGTTAAGTGAACTGTGCCTAATTTTACAATATTTTGCCTGTTGTTAAGTGAACCCAGTTACCCTCACTGACTTTTCTTGTCACAAACTAGCTGAGAAGCTGCATCTCGGTGCAGATAGGGCCGCAACTGGCGCACCAGACGAAGCTGGGCAAAAGCCCCCCTGGTCACGGCTCCTATATGGTCTTCAAAATTGAGCCGTGAATCCAAGAGGACGCCCAAGTTGTGAGCCCTATCGACGGGGGGGTAACACCTCACCCCCCATCATTAATGATGGAACAACCTGGTTAACCCGAGATGCACAGCCACTCAGTCTTGGCAGGATTGAGACGAAGCTTGTTTCTCCCCATCCAAACCCGGACCGCCTCCAGGCAACAGGACATCACGTCGAGTACATCACTGGGGTGGTTTGGGGTGGAAAGAAAAAGTTGGGTATCATCAGCGTACTGATGATACCCCACCCCGAAACCACGAATGAGCTCGCCCAGCGGTTTCATGTAGATGTTGAACAGGAGGGGAGAGAGGACCGACCCCTGAGGGACTCCACAAACGAGAGATCTCGGGGCGGACCTCTGCCCTCCCGTCAACACCAACTGCGAGCGGCCCAGGAGGTAGGAGGAGAACCACTGAAGAACTGTGCCTCCCACTCCCAACCCCCTGAGACGTCGCAGCAAGATACCATGGTCAATGGTATCAAAAACCGCTGAGAGATCTAAAAGGACTAGGACAGAAGAACATCCCCTGTCCCGAGCCCGCCAGAGATCATTCACCAGTGCAACCAATGCCCTCAATCTTTCCCAGCATTAGGCTCTTCTCCAGTGAGTCCTTCCTTCTCATTAGGTGGCCAAAGTATTTGAGTTTTAACTTCAGGATCTGGCCTTCTAAAGAGCAGTCAGGGTTGATCTCCTCTAGGACTGACCGGTTTGATCGCCTTGCAGTCCAAGGGACTTGCAGGAAACTTCTCCAGCACCATAGTTCAAAGGCCTCAATTCTTTGGTGCTCAGCCTTTTTTATGGTCCAGCTTTCACAGCCATACATTGCAGCTGGGAAGACCATAGCCTTGACTATACGCACTTTTGTTGGCTGGGTGATGCCTCTGTTTTTAGTGTGCTGTCTAGATTTGCCATGGCTTTCCTCCCAAAGAGCAAGCGTCTTTTAATTTCTTGGCTGCAGTCCCCACCTGCATTGATCTTGGAGCCCAGGAAAATAAAATCTGTCACTACCTCCATTTCTTCCCCATCTATTTGCCAGGAATTGAGAGGGCCAGATGCCATGATCTTGGTTTTCTTAATGTTTAGTTTCAACCCAAGTTTTGCACTCTCCTTCTTCACCCGCAACAAGAGGCTCTTTAGTTCTTCTTCACTTTCTGCCATTAGAGTGGTATCATCTGCATATCTTAGGTTGTTGATGTTTCTTCCGGCAATCTTAATTCCAACTTTTGATTCATCTAGCCCTGCCTTTCTCATGATGTGCTCTGCATATAAGTTAAATAGGCAGGGCAACAGTATACAGCCTTGCCGGACTCCTTTCCCAATTTTGAACCAATCAGTGGTTCCGTGTCCAGTTCTCACTGTTGCTTCTTGACCGCATATAGGTTTCTCAAGAGACAAATAAGATGGTCTGGTACTCCCATCTCTTTAAGAACTTGCCACAATTTGTTGTGATCCACACAATCAAAGGCTTTAGCATAGTCAATGAAGCAGAAGTAGATGTTTTTCTGGAACTCCCTAGCTTTCTCCATGATCCAGCGTATGTTGGCAATTTGATCTCTAGTTCCTCTGCCTCTTCGAAATCCTGCCTGTACTTCTGGTAGTTCTCGATCCACATACTGCTGGAGTCTAGCTTGTAGGATTTTAAGCATAACTTTACTAGCATGTGAAATGAGTGCAATGGTGCGGTAGTTTGAACATTCTTTGGCACTGCCTTTCTTTGGAATTGGAATGTAAACTGATCTTTTCCAATCCTGTGGCCACTGTTGAGTTTTCCAAATTTTCTGGCAAATTGAGTGTAGTATTTTTACTGCATCATCGTTTAAGATTTTGAATAGCTCAGCTGGAATACTGTCACCTGCACTAGCTTTGTTGTTGGTCAGTGACCACCTCATCATGGTTATCAGGGACATTAAGCTCATTCTTGTATAGTTCTTCTGTGTAATTTTGCCACCTCTTCTTAATCTCTTCTGCCTCTGTTAGGTCCCTGCCATTTTGGTCCTTTATCATGCCCATTTTTCCATGAAACGTTCCCTTCATCTCTCCAACTTTCTTGAAGAGATCTCTGGTCCTCCCTATTCTATTGTTTTCTTCTATTTCTTTGAACTGTTCATTAAAGAAGGCATTCTTATCTTTTCTAGCTATTCTCTGGAATTCTGCATTCAATTGGGTGTATCTTTCTTTTTCTCCCTTGCCTTTCGCCTCTCTCCTTTCCTCAGCTATTTGCAAAGCTTCCTCAGACAGCCATTTTGCTTTCTTGCATGTCTTTTTCTTTGGGATGGTTTTCATTGCTACCTCTTGTACAATGTTCCGAACCTCCGTCCATAGTTCTTCAGGCACTCTGTCTATCAGATCTAATTCATTAAATCTATTTGTCACCTCTACTGTATATTCATCAGGGATATGATTTAGTTCATACCTGAGTGGCCTAGTGCTTTTCCCTACTTTCTTCAGTTTAAGCCTAAATTTTGCAACAAGAAGCTCATGGTCTGAGCCACAGTCAACTCCTGGTCTTGTTTTTACTGACTGTATAGAGCATCTTTGGCTGCAGAGCACATAGTCAATCTGATTTCTGTGTTGACCATCTGGTGATGTCCATGTGTAGAGCTGTCTCTTGGGTTGTTGAAAAAGAGTGTTTGCTATGACCTCATATTCTCTTGACAAAATTCTGTCAGCCTGTGCCCTGCTTCATTTTGTACTCCAAGGCCAAACTTGCCTGTTATTCCAGTTATCTTTTGGCTTCCTACTTTAGCATTCCAATCCCCCATGATGATAAGGACATCATTTTTGGGTGTTAGTTCTATAAGGTGCTGTAGGGCTTCATAGAACCGGTCAATTTCATCCTCTTCAGCACTGGTGGTTGGGGCATAGACTTGGACTACTGTGATATTGAATGGTTTGCCTTGGATTTGAACTGAGATCATTCTGTCATTTTGGGGATTGTATCCAAGTATTGCTTTTCCTACTCTTTTACTGACTGTGAAGGCTACTCCATTTCTTCTGAGGGATTCTTGCCTGCAGTAGTATACCTGATGGTCACCTGATGATTAAATTCACCCATTTTAGCTCGCTGATTCCTAAAATGTCAATGTTCAGTCTTGTCATCTCTTGTTTGACCACGTCCAGCTTGCCTTGATTCATGGATCTTCCATTCCAGGTTCCTATGGAGAAAAAATCTTTACAGCATCGGACTTTCCTTTCACCACCAGATACATCCACAGCTGAGCGTCCTTTCAGCTTTGGCCTAGTCGCTTCATTCTTTCTGGCGCTACTAGTACTAGCCCTCTGCTCTTCTCCAGTAGCATATTGGACGCCTTCCGACCTGAGGGGCTCATCTTCCTGCGTCATATCTTTTTGCCTTTTGGTACTGTCCATGGGGTTTTCATGGCAAAGATACTGGAGTGGGTTGCCATTTCCTTCTCCAGTGGATCACGTTTTGTCAGAACTCTCTGTTATGACCTGTCCATCTTGGGTGGCCCTGCATGGCATAGCTCATAGCTTCACTGAACTATGCAAGCCCATTCACCATAACAAGGCAGTAATCCGTGAAGGGGTGAACTTTCTAGCAGCCCCTAAATGGTAAATTCTGTCTATCTAATAATATGTTGCAGAAGGGGTTCATCTCTATAAGATCCCTTCTTTGAGAGTTTATCATCTTTGCGGGGGCCTCAAGGCAACTTTTCCAACTGCTGACCTCCTTCTTTGGAACCATGCTAAGCAGGGGTCCCCAACCCCCAGGCCACAGAATGGTTAGGAGCTGGGCCACATAGCTGGAGGTGAGTGGCAGGTGAGTGAGCAAAGCTTGATCTGTATTTGCAGCCACTCCCTAGGACTAGCATCACCATCTCAGCTCCACCTCAGATCATCAGGCATTAGATTCTCATAGGAATGCAAAGTCTACTGTAAATTGTGCATGCAAGGAATCTAGGTGGCACACTCCTCCTACCCTCCCCCCCCCCCCCGATCCATGGAAAAATTGTCTTCCATGAAACTGGTCCCTGGTGCCAAAAAGGTAGAGGCTGCAGACATTGAGATGTAAACAGGATTTCAGAAAGTTCATCAAAACGTTTTCAACAGGGCTTGTAGATGAGAATGTTGGGAAGATGAATGAATGTATATTTTATTAACTTCTGGTGCTGGGCTTTGTATACTCTTTTAATCTTAAAAAGGTTGATAGGATATACAAGCCACTGAGAACCGTGTAAGTCGGATGGATGGAAATTTGATTTGAATAGGAGTGAAATTAAATATTTTGCTGTCTGAGTAAGGCCAAAAGGCTTTTTACCTTTAATTCCATGTGCAGAAGCTGGTCACACTAGTAGCTGAATTTGACATCAGCACTAGCCAAAGAACAACCTCAGTCACAAGAGCCTAGGTAGGACAACAAGCTGGCTATGGACTGGATCAAGGAGGGAACTCACGAGCATAAATAACTCTGCCCTCAATCATATTAGTTTTCCATGCAGAGTTCTTAAGTTCATGATTAAATGTCAGTCCTTTGAACTCAAGTAAACTACCTCTTTGATCTCAGAGATACATTGCTGATACATTAATATGCGAACTGATCAATTGCTTTAATACTTCATTAAGTAAAAGCATATAATTTTCATGTGACATTTTACCACCAAAGACTCCTTATTAGCTCCTGGGTATTTCTAGTGATCCTGGATTTCAAAGTTTTACATCTGTTTATTAGAGACAGAAAGATTCCATTCCTTCTATCCTACAAAAATGTCAGGGTAAATAGTTGGATAAGAAATCGTACACTGGCTTCATCTCTTAGCCAGATGGATAAGAATAGGTGGACTATTTAAATCCATGTGTGTTTGCATGTATCCATTCATGTGTATATGCCCATGTGTGGACGCACGTGAAAGAAGACATGAGTTTTTTGTTTTGTCTTATAATGTATTCATTACTGAGTTAATACTATCAAAAGGCAGGAAATGTAAATCTTACATGCATGCATACATATATTTTAAAAGGCAAACTGAGCTAAGGAGAATGAATGAATAGGGACTGCAAACAAAGAAAAAAGCATTGTGATTTCCTTCTTTTGTAAAAACATACCTACTTTAATATTTTTTTCCCTTGCATACTGTTTATTTGTTCAGGTTTCAAGGACTGTTTTTCCCCCATCATGTTACCATTGTCTTATGTCTAGTAGATCATGAATAGTTAATAGGATGTTCATGCAACACTATAAAGGAATGACATACATACACTATCAAGATCCAACATTTTAAAAGATAAATTAAAAAGGAGTCGTATTTTCTTAATCCAATCTTTTTTTTCCCAAATAAAGGAAACACTTTTACTTACGCCCTCTTTGTCTAAAAGTTGAAAGAAGTTGAATTCCTAGTCACAGTGAGATTGGGTAGTACATAAATTTAATGAATAAATAAATAAATAAAAATATGTTTTTCAGAACAAAACAGAACAATCCATGGATTCAGAGGCCCCCAGGTTTCTGAGACTAGAGAGCATATTTAACATTCTCTGAACATCTCTTGTGCTCCCTTCACAAAATGGGAGTCATGGCACTTATTTATGATTGATATGGCTACTCCTCCCTCTCTCCCTCTCTCTCTCTCTCTCTCTCTCTCTCTCTCTCTCTCTCTCTCTCTCTCTCTCTCTGTAAACTGGCTGCTCCCTTTACTCAACTTTCTTTGCCCCTATCCCCACGTTTTCTCTATCCCCTCAGTTTACCTTAGTCATTTTTTTCTGCTCCAAAGACTTCAGTTATTCTTTTCTCTGATCCAGGACTGCAGCCGCTACTTTTTAAACGTATTTTCTGAGGTGGCTGATGGGCCTTTGGAATCATCATGGGCACTTTTTGAAAGTAAAGGTAATTCTGGAGGGTGGTACTTTTCTTTGTTGGGTCCTTGGGGCTCTCTGAGCTTGGTTGTTTACTTGCAGACATTTCATTACCCAACTAGGTAAGTTCATCTGTGCTCTGCTGGTGTTACCTAGTTGGGTAATGAAATGTCTGCAAGTAAACAACCAAGCTCAGAAAGCATCAAGGACACAAAGTTCAACTCTGAGCTACAAATATTTCTCTTGTATTGGTACTTTTCTTGTCCCTTGTTATATTAAAAATTAAAATAAACTTTAAAAGGAATAACAATAGGAGAACAGACTTGCAGGTACCAATATAATGCCTACTAGTGCCATATTGGACATCACAGCTTCAGTGAATTTTAGTAGAGTGGATTATAAATTGGGAAGAAGAGTGACTGTAGATAGTAACCAATTACTATGGATAGAAAATTGTTTGCATAGATTAACCTTCAAACACCCACTTCATTATTGTGTTACAGACTCATAATTTTACATCATATATTATAATCATAACCTATTAGTATATTTAGAAGTTCTGATTTGATTTTATGTACTCTGAACATTAGTTAAATTACGTGTAAAGGATATAAAGAACTTGGTAGTGTCAAGATATCTTGTACAATAAACATAAATGATACAAATCTGTACTCATCCAATAGGTTTCAGCCATATTTACCTGTCATCATAAATCAGCTATTCAATCACATTTATGCAAGTACTTGAGTACTTTTTTGGTGTGTATTAACGATCCTTCTCTCTTTCTTCTATAAAGCCATTCATGTACTTCCTTGTTTTTCTTTGAAGACATTTCGCTTCTCATCCAAGAAGCTTCTTCAGCTCTGAGTGGATGGTAGGAAATGGAAGGATTTATATTCCTTGCAGGACAGTTGGTCATTTGCATTCTTTTAGAGAATCATTGAGTGCAAATGGGTGTGGAGCCTTCTTGGCTGCAGTGAAGAGACACAGGGGAGAAAACATCCTGCAGCCAAGAAGACTCCACACCCATTTGCACTACTCAGATGACCCTGAGGACACATAAACCTTCCAATGGCCTCAATGATTCTCTAAAAGAATGCAAATGACCAGCTGTCTGCAAGGGATATAAATCCTTCCATTCCCCACCATCCGGTCAGAGTTGAAGAAGCTTCTTGGATGAGAAATGAAATGTCTTCAAAGAAAAACAAGTAAGTCCAGCTGCCTCCTGAAAAAAACACCTTTGGGTCACAAAGGTGATTACATGACTATCCAAGACAGTGCAACTATCATAAATACATGCCAATTGCCAAGCAACCAATTTTTGATCACATGACCATGGAGATGCTGCAACAGTCATAAATATGAAAAATAGTCAGAAGTCACTTTTCTAGTGCTGTTGTAATATTGAACGGTCACTAAATGAATGATTGTAAGTCGAAGACAACCTGTATGTCTTATGATTGAAAAGGCAGTGGATTTACTTACCTCATACAGCAAATTTGTCCTCTCTGAAGCTTCGTAAACTTCAAAACGTCTGGAAAACCTACACCTTTGTTGTTAATACAAAGAACAGACCCAGTGTTTTGTTTACGCTTTCAAAATAAAGACGTTAAACACTGACAACGGCAAGAAGTGAGCTCTTACTCAGAAACCACTTAACCATACCCCTGAATTTTGTCTTACAGCTTCATCAATCCATTTCTAATTCATTTTGCAGCTTTACTTTAGCAGCTGAACTAAAGCAAACTGTAATTACGGGTAAAATGAAAGCAATTAAAATTAGTTTACTTTCAAAGACTTCAAACCCAGACAACTTTTGTTTTTCAACACGGAAGACTTGAGGGTAATCATTTTATACAAAGTGAAAGGATTGACTCATGAGGTTTCTTGTGAAGATTTAAAAAGTGTGGGTGTAAACTATTCATTTGTGTTCAACATCAAAATAGATTTAGGATACTTCATAACGTAAAATGACAACAACAAACTTGGACCAATGTGATTGAGCTTAAGTTATCAGTGTGGCCCATACTCTGACCCATAACAATGAGAACAACCATCTCTTGGGGAAAAACACAAATGAATAAACAACATTCCATAAATTTTAAAATCACAAACAAAATACTTTTAAAAATACCCAATAAATAACATCAGTTCCATCATCCTTGCCAATCCTGACAAAGCGACATCAGGCTATCCATACAGCTTCAGGGAAGGAAACAATCAGAACAGTAGCTGAAATTAGTACAAGCTTGGTTTTTTGTTTTTTTTCTTATTTAAATATTTAGACTGTAACCCATTTCTCCATAACACAGCTTCTTCAATGACAGCATTGCTGTAAAACAGTTTACAAAGGTAAAACATTTAGTTTTAGAAAGACAAATCAAATGATCAATTAAAAAACGTAAAGTACATTGAAAAGGATAATTATGTCAGCACCTATCCAATGGATGGTGACAAATTTTAAGGGAAGTTTCCTCATTAAGTTGAGTCTGCTTTTATCATGTGGGTTTTACTCGGAGCCTAGCTTTAGGAAGAATTACACAACTATATTCAACACGCAACACGCTGCCATTCCTATCATTTTACAAAATTTCTACTCACAATCATGTATTCACTCCCAAGCTGCACTCCTATTCTTGGCATTCATTCACTAGTTTTTCATATTAGCTTAAGCTGATTCTTTTTAGATGAATGCTTCAAGGCAAATTAGGAAAATAATTCTTTATAGCAAAAATTAGCGATGGGGAGGGAAGGATCAGTTTTATGAAAGGCACATATTCAAGATTAAAGCTTCAATGAAAGAGAAACAAGACACTCATGTTCAGGTAATCCTTCATTTACAACAGTTCATTTAGGGACCATTCAAAGTTACAACAGCACTGAAAACAGTGACCTACGACTGTTTTTCACACTTACAACCGTTGCAGCATTCCCCGTGGTCACATAACCAAAATTCAGATGCTTGGGAAGTGGTTCATATTTATGACAGTTGCAGTGACCTAGGCTCACGTGATCAGCTTTGGCGACCTTCTGACAAGCAAAGTCCTTGGGGAATCCAGATTCATTTAACAACAAAGGTACTCACTTCACAAATGCAATCATTCACTTAACAACTCCGGCAAGAAAAGTCATAAAAAGGGGCCAACTCACTCAAGAAATGTTTCACTTAGCAACATAAATTTTGGGCTCAGTTGTGGTCATAACTTGAGGACTACCTGTAATTTCTATTCTACGAAGGAAATATTAAAGAAGCAAAGTTCTAGTCCCAGAACAGGAAACATATGACCACATGAAGGAAAATGGGGGATGCAGGGTTGGAGATTTTTTGTTTTTTAAAAAAAGCCCTGATAGTGCTGATCACATGACCTAAAACCAGGGGTGGGCAACAATTTATTTATTTATTTATTTAGATTTATATACCGCCCTTTCCCGAAGGACTCAGGGCGGTTTACAGGGCATTTAAAAGACAGTCAATACAAACGTTAAAACAAATTAAAAGAGATTAAATAGAACCCTGAGAAAATTAAAACCCAGTTAAAATTAAAGTTAAAAATATTCTCAGCCTGGGCCAGAGAGCTCGAAGAGCCAGGTCTTCAGGTCCCGGCGGAATGAACGGAGGTTGGGGGCAGTCCTAAGCTCCGCAGGCAGCTGGTTCCACAGGGCAGGCGCACCCACTGAGAAGGCCCTACCCCTGGGTGTTACCCGCCGGCAGTCTTTAACCGGCGGCACCCTGAGGAGACCCTCCCTGTGGGAGCGTACTGGACGAAGGGAACTTGATGCTGGCAGCAGGTGTTCCCTCAAATATCCCGGACCCTCGCCATTTAGGGCTTTATAGGTCATCACCAGCACCTTGAATCTCACCCGAAGGGCAACTGGAAGCCAATGCAGCTCGCGGAGTAGAGGTGTTACATGGGAGTATCGGGAGACCCCCATCACGACTCGCGCGGCCGCATTCTGCACCAGTTGAAGCCTCCGGGTGGTCCTCAAGGGCAGCCCCATGTAGAGAGCGTTGCAGTAGTCTAAACGGGAGGTCACGAGCGCATGAGTGACTGTGCGTAGGGCATCTCGGTCCAGGTAGGGTCGCAATGGCGCACCAGGCGAACCTGGGCAAAAGCCCCCCTGGTCACAGCTCCTATATGGTCTTCAAAAGTGAGCTGCGAATCCAGGAGGATGCCCAAGTTGCGAGCCCTATCAATGGGGGGTAACACCTCACCCCCCATCGTTAGAGATGGAATAGTCTGGTTGACCCGAGATGCCGGTATGCACAGCCACTCAGTCTTGGCAGGATTGAGACGAAGCAATGGCTACTTTATGACTTTATGACCTGTGGACTTCAACTCCCAGAGTTCCTGAGTCTCTTAGTTCCTGCCTAAAACCCACCTCTTTTTCATCTGTATTGCATGAGGCATGGAGAACCATTTGTCTGAAATTGTATAAGGTTTCCTGCTTGAGCAGGGGGTTGGACTTGAAAACCTTCAAGGTTCCTTCCAACTTTGTTATTCTGTTTCAGCTGCATGGCCATGCACTTGCTGTTTTTGACTGCTGTATGCAGATGTCCTTGGGAAAGCATGTAGCATAGTCTAAACTAGTCAAGTGCTATTATTCTCCTAGGTGATGCATTAACTCGTGGCATGACAAGATTCATTTAAGGATATTCCATTAAATAAGATATGTTCAATGTTCTTAATCCTTCAAGAGCTAAAGGAGGAAAAAGCCCATGAAAGTGATCAGGATTAAGCAGATAATCTACATCCTCCTGCTTTTCTTCCCATAATCACAATATTAAACTTATTAACATCTTAATTGAAAGCAGGGCTTCGTTTAGAGCAGATTGTAAGAAGGGGCTGCTCAGATCAATATAATCACTACTATTACAGGAAATTCTGAATTTATGACCAGTAATTGGGACCAGAATTTCTGCTGCTAAGCATAGGAGTTGTTAAATTGCACCAGATTTCTGCCATGGATGTTAACGAATCACTGCAGTTGTTAAGTGTATCATGCTGTCATTAAGCAAATTCAACACACCCACACCCACACACATTGACTTTGCTTGTCAGAAGCCAGCCGGGAAGTCGCTGGCTTCTGTGATAGTGATCACGTGACTCAAAGACCCTGCAACCATCATAAATGCATCCCAGCTTCCAAGTACACAAATTTTGATCACATGATTTTGGGAATGCTGTGACAGTCATTAAGTGCAAGGACCAGTCATAATTTGCTTTTTTGGTGCCACTGTAACTTTGAATGGTTGCTCTTTAGGACAAAGAGATGACTAAAACTCCCCATGGAGTGTACATCAAATTATCTCTGTAGTATTAGACTGCCAGTGGCTTAGCAGGTGGCTTCTCAGTGATAATATATGATAAATATGTGTGAATCAATCATAGAACAAGTGGAAGAAGTAACAGAATTAAAGGCTAAAAAAGACCACCTCTTCTTAAACAATGCCACAGTCATGGTCATTTATCTATCAACATCCAAATATAATACAATTTACATGCAATCCAAAAATAAAATACAGCAACATTTCCTGATGGTTTTTGAAATAAACTAAATCATGAGTACTTAATGCATGGATCACACACATTTTATGTAAATGAGCACACGATTTGATGGCAGAAGACTGATAAAACTGCTGCAAGAAAAAGAAATGTACAGCAGTAATATGAAATAAAGGAAACATTCATTCTAAACAGATATGCACACTATACCCCTAAGTGTGGGGTATATATCAAGCATGGTGGATATTTGTACACATATGAAGCTTTAGGAAATTTTAAATTTGCACTGATGTACTTATTGTTCGAGGGACGCGGTGGCTCAGTGGGTTAGGACGCTGAGCTTGTCGATCAGAAGGTCGGCAGTTTGGCGGGTCGAATCCCGAGTGCCGCGTAACAGAGTGAGCGCCTGTTACTCGTCCCAGCTTCTGCCCACCTAGCAGTTCGAAAGCACGTAAAAATGCAAGTAGAAAAATAGGAACCACTCCGATGGGAAGGTAACAGCGTTCCGTGCGCCTTTGGCGTCTAGTCATGCCGACCACATGACCACGGAGACGTCCTCGGACAAACGCTGGCTCTTCGGCTATGAAACGGAGATGAGCACCGGCCCCTAGAGTTGGAAACGACTAGCACGCATGTGCGGGGGAACCTTTACCTTTACTTTACTTATTGTTCATACGAAGCAATGTTCCATTTCTAAGCATTTTCTTTTTTAGTGCTGGATTATTAAGATTTCGCTGTTCTCCAAGGAATCTAAAGAATTCATTTTTAAGTCTGGTGCTTTTGAGTGGTTTAGTTTTGTTAGTTGCTTTTTAACACTTTAATCTGTATTGCATTCTATTGTGTTGACTTTAGCATTTCTGAATTTTAAAGTTAACATTTTCCCTCCTCACATTATTGTTCTTTTAAAGATGATTATACTGTACAATCCTTGGAGAATTTGCCTTATTTATTTGTAAATACTGAATAAATAGAAATAATAGGGTA
Source organism: Vipera berus (assembly GCF_964194415.1). Classification (NCBI taxonomy): domain Eukaryota; kingdom Metazoa; phylum Chordata; class Lepidosauria; order Squamata; family Viperidae; genus Vipera; species Vipera berus. The sequence continues at coordinate 258,658,496 of NC_138203.1, forward strand.
AGGCTTAGATGTTTCATGGATTTTCTTGTAACATTAAATTGTCTTTCTTGGACAATATTAATACAAAATTAAGAAGATAATGTAAATTAGTTAAACACACACAGAGAGAGAGAGAGAGAGAGCAGATGGGAATTCTAATGGAAGAAAGAAAAAATGTGGTGATTAACAAGTATTGCTCTAAGGGTATAAATGTAATGCTAAATATATATAAAGGTAAAGGTTCCCCCGCACATGCATGCTAGTCGTCTCCGACTCTAGGGGCCGGTGCTCATTTCCGTTTCAAAGCCGAAGAGCCAGCGCTTGTCCGAGGACGTCTCCATGCTCATGTGGCCGGCATGACTAGATGCCAAAGGCGCATGGAACGCTGTTACCTTCCCACCGTAGTGGTCCCTATTTTTCTACTTGCATTTTTACATGCTTTCAAACTGCTAGGTTGGCAGAAGCTGGGACGAGTAACAGGCACTCACTCTGCTACACGGCACTCAGGATTCGACCCGCCAAACTGCCGACCTTCTGATCGACAAGCTCAGCGTCCTAACCCACTGAGCCACCGCGTCCCATTAAATATATATACGTAACCACAAAAGCACATGCCCCGAGTTATGCCCACTTTGGTTTTAAATTCTGCTCATTGGCATCTTATATGTTCAAGATATAAAAATAAGTCTGACATTCAAGCAAGAATGTAATGAAGTAATATAATTGGCATTAAGAAACATGTCTCTGGCTACTGCAAATATTCCCTTTTCTCCCTAATTGACCTAATACATTCAGCAATGTGTAATCTGAGCCAGATGTAGAAGGTACATTTTGCTTGCTGTTAAAACCATCTTCAACTTGCCTACAAATTGGTTTCAGAAGGTCCAAAGCCCATAATACAAGCAATCCACTCAGCCAGTTAAGAAGGTGCCAAGAGAGCATTTTTCCACATTTCCCCAGACTTCTCATCTGTAGAACTGTGACATTCTAAGTAAGAAGATTAAATTAAACTGATTCCTTGAGTTTTCTTGCTTGGCGCTACATGAACCCTCTCACTTCTTATCAGCATAAACCAGATATTTATTGTAACAATAAGGATGTTTTGGTCTGTTTCACTTTCACTGAAGCCTCCAGATATTAAATGAGATCACTTACTTTCCTACAATGCAATTTGAAGAGACACATTGGGGGGAAAAAATGGTAGGTGTTAAAAGGTTAAGTTCCATTAATTCCAAGGAGTGTTATTTCCTTCTTCCCCTTCAGTTCTTAGCCATCAATCTGCACATTATAATACGATGGTCCAGTTAATTCCATAATCACACACAAGAAAAGGGGAAAAAATGAAGAAGGAGATTATCCAGCTTACATTTTCTCTTCCTCTTCTCTAAGTCCAAGAAAGTCCACCCTACACATATTGAAACATCAATTCCCTAAACCTGGCAGTCTAAGTTAAGTACTGCATCATGCCATTTTTTTTTAAAAAAATGTATCTTTATTTAAAACATTTATGTAGCCATCCTTCTTCTAACCAACTCTGGGGGGTTTTTAATCAAAGGGAAGACTGGGCAGGTCCCAATCAATCAACAAGTAAAAATAATTTCAAATCAGGTAAACCCAATCCTCCTCTTTCTTTTACATCTTGTAACCCTTTATATTTAACTTGTGATTTTTTTCCCCTGCCACACAAATTTAGATATATCTTTCTGCCACTGTTTAATTTGTATATCAGTTGTCAAAACAGGTATTGTCTGAAACAGAAACAACATTCTAGGCAAAACATTAATCTTAATCACAGAAATCCTCCCCAACAATGACAGCTTAATTTTCTGCACAATTTCAGTATTTACAATCATGCTGGAGACGTTCTGCAGCAAGCTAGCATCTTTTTCATTGTTTAAAATTTAAGTAATAATTAAAAAAAATAAAATCCAATTGAATACTGAGTCCACTGGCGCCTACAGGCACCGTGGTGGAGACACGTGGTGTAGGCTGTGAAGGTTAAAATTTATTTTTTCAAGTTGTGAGTTCACTTCCCCGCACTGTATGCTTGTTTCACTCTAGAGCAAACTCACCATGTGACGTGACGTGTTGTGACGTATCGTGACTTTCCCCCCATTGCCGCAGCTAGGGTTGGCGCAGTTTCGGCATGGTGCATCTGGCTCGGGGACCAGCAGTTTGACACCCCTGCTCTAGAGTACTTTACACAGTATTATTTTAAAATCATTTAAAGGCCTGATAATACAAGTAGTTCTCGACTTACAGCCTCTTGTTTAGTGACTGAAGTTACAACGCACTGAACAAAGGGACTTATGACTGTTTTTCATACTTACGACCATTACAGCATCCCCATGGCCCGGTGATCAAAATTTGGATGCTTGGCATCGGCTTTGGCTCTTATTTATGATGGTTGCGGTGTCCCAGAGTCCTGTGATCACCTTTTTGGAACCTTCTGACAAGCAAATTCAATGGGGAATACAGATTCACTTAACAACCGTGTTACTAACTTAACAATGCGAAAAGAAAGTTTGTAAAATGGGGCATAGTTCACTTAAGAACTGTCTCACTTAGCAATGGAAATGTTGGGCTCATGTGTGGTCATATGTTGAGGACTACATATAACCATATTATATTGCACGGTTCACCGTATTTAAACATTCAAGTACAGACAGAATAAGCAAACTCTAAAAGCATTACTTAGGGTTGATGTTGCATCTATTTAATCCTGCATGATTCTGGGAGAACAGTCGTTTCCTGTTCTAGGGTGTTGTCCAGAATCTCCACAAGGAAAGTCAGTAAAAATAACCTGCTGAGTTTTGTTGCAAGACAAAAAGTTTGGGATATTTCCCATTTGAGGAGGAAGTAAACTTGTCTGAACCACAGCCATTTTTACTCCTTAGAGAATATAAACAATCTAAAGTGCTTGAAACCTGTTTTATTTTATAGGAAGTACCATAAAATGAAATAGCTTTTTTTTTTACCCAGACACTATAAATTTGCTTTAAGAGTATTGTCTCTTTTAAATAAAACTTGTTTAAATTAGAGCTCAACCAATGTAATCAGTCTAATATATAGTTGTAAAGAAAAGGAAGTCTCATTTTAAATAAAATAACACAGAATATTTCTGGGAATAACCACGAACCTTTAAGAGATAAAATCACACTCTTTTCTTTCCTACGAACGGAATACAAATGTTCCCCCCCCCATGATTTGAAGGGAAGCAACTACGAACTAAAAAGGTCTGCCAGGAAGAAGAATTGTTTAATATTTGCAGTAGCTTAATCTTTCTCACTTGCTGTGATGTATTACCAGAGATCTTTCTAACATTTCATCTGCTTTATTTGACAAGCACATTACAGAAATGAACTGCAGAAGGACTAGGTACACAACATATGAACTACAGCCGCCATCAAAAATGCTTGTTGTTTGCGTGGTATGCTTCATCATGAGAGCTTGCAAGTATTCAGTGTGTGTCCTCAACAGTGATCCTACATGACAGTGTTCATCAATCTGGGCGCACCCCAGATGTGTGAGGTTCCAAAGTGACTATGCTGGCTGGGGAATTCTGGGACTTGAAGTCCAAATGCATCAGGAAAGAGTACCTTGACAATATAGTACAGGTAGTGCTCAACTTACAACCGTAATTGAGTTTGAACAAGAGAGTTAAGTAAGTTTGCCCCACATTATGACCTTTCTTGCCGCAGTTGTTAAGTGAATCACTGCAGTTGTTAACTTAGCAACACGGTAGTTAAGTGAACCAGGCTTCCCCAATTGACTTTGTTTGTCAGAAAGTCGCAAAAGGTGATCAAATGATCCTGGACAATGCAACCGTCATGAATACATGAAGTGGGAAAAAGGGTCAAGAGTCATTTTTTTCCAGTGCTGCTGTAACTTCAAATTATCACTGAATGAATGGTTGTGTAAGTTGAGGACTACTTGTACCCTAGTATTGCAGGTGTGAATAATTCTCTTTTCATAAAAAGGGAAGAGCTAGGACATCTGGCAAAAAATATATATATATATAACCATACTAAGAGAGGACAAAGATAGGAACTATTGAGGGCAAGCAAAAAGAAAAAAAAGGTGGTGGGGGGAAGGCAGATAGGGTGAGAAGAAGAGATGACAAGGCTGGAAGAGAGATTTTTGTTTATTTATTTAGAAATTTTGTATTGCCGCCTACTCACACATGACGACTCAAGGCGGCTTACGTAAAGGGAAAAACACCCTATTAAAAATAATAAATAAAAAGAGGTAAAGTAATAAAATAATATGATAACCCCCACGCACCCCCACTCCAGTGACAACACACAGAATGGTAGGACCACCGGAGGATCAGAGCTGGATATGCAAGCAATCCATCCTTTACATTCCTACCCCTCATATATTATGTATACAAGATTTTTGCCAGGGAAAAAAAATTGCATACAATCCATTTGTGTAAGCTTTATGGAATGAAGAAGGAAGAAAAATCAGTTCCTTAGCCATCTGGGGCTAGGGAAAAAAGTTTGCAATAAAAAGAAAGTGGTTCTAACTAAAGGAGAATGTTTGTAGCTCATGGTTGAAATCAGGGCTCCTTTGGTGTTCTCTAAGCTTGTTTATTTTCTTGCAGACGTTTCATTACCCAAACAAGGCCACATCATCAGCGCTAGCGCTAGAAATAGTGCAGCCTGCAAGAAAGCAACCAAACGCAGAGAGCACCAAGGACGCCCACAAAATGGCTCTCTCCAAATATTTTTATTTATTTCTATCCTGCCTTTATAACTCAAGGCGGAAAACAAATCCAACACACTTTCCTCTTCCTATTTTCCCAACAATAACCCTGTGAGGTGAGCTGGGCTGAGAGAACCAGACAGGCCCAAAGTTACTCAGCTGGCTTTAGTGGCTAAGGCGGAACTTGAACCCACCATCTCCTGCTTTAAAGCCTGGTGCCTTAACCACTAGACCAGACTGGTTGCCTTAAGAAGGAAAGCTTCTGAATTCACAAAATGGCAGCAGAGGCAACTCACAAGATATCCATTGATCAGAAAGCAAACTGATTAAAAATTTTCTTGCCATACATACCCCTTCAACTTTTTGCTCTCTCCTAAAGCCAACATATATTCTTAAAAAAAGGATAATAAAATCTGATTTGATTGTTAACCTTCAGGAGTTATTCTTGATTAAAGAATTATGCAAGTGTAATAAATATATACATTCATGTGCATTTATTACACTTGCATAATGCTTTAATCAATCTTGATTGTTTTTGGAGAAGAAACAGTTGGAGCAAGAGCTTTGTGGAGACTAAAAAATCATATTCTTTCAGAAGTGAAGCTCCAGATAGAATCCCCACAATAAATCCCTACACAGCTACCATTCATTTAACAACGATAGAAAGTTACGACAGCCTCTGAATGACTTATAACCCTTTGTCAGGTATTACTGTCCTATCACCCCTACAGTCACATGACTGCAATTTGGGTGCTTAGCAACTGGCTCGCATTTATGATGTTGCAGCGTCTTGCAATCACATGATCACGATTTGCAACTTTCCCAGCCAGCTTCCAACAAAAATAGCCAATTGGGTAAGCCAAATTGGCTTAACGGGTTGTGGTTCACTTAACAACCAAGTGATTTACTTAATGACCGGGATAAAATGTCGCTTGTTAGTGAGACGGGTGGCATATAAATTTAATAAATAAATAAATGAACACAAATACAAATGATCACAAAATTGGCTCCTCACCACTTCACTTAGTGATTGAAATTACAGTCCTAACGGTGGATATTAAGTCAAGGACGATCAGAATAAAGAACTAGGAGAATTTATCAGCATGCAAACTACCGTAAGTTCTAATTCCCCAAAGGCACCCATTCCCCTGAGTTTCTTCACTATCCGAAATAGCCTGCAAGCTGTCTTAGCTTGCTGAAGCTTTTCAAACAATCATCTACTTTAAATTTTGAATAGAGTACAGTGAAGGTACTTATGTGTTGGTTTGTTTTTTTTATTCCATTTTGATTTGCCTTTCTTTTTTCTTTTCTAACATTATTTTTCCATCTGGAATTCTCCTTTGCTACACTGTTCCTCCCCTACCATTTTCCTTTTTGAAAAAGCATTTTAAATTTACCTTGGCTTTCGCTGCAAACATTTATTTGGCAAATGTAAACCAATAACATAACAAGGAGAACTCCTGCTTCTCACTGACATGGTACAATAGTTTTTCTTTTCTTGTTTTTATGAAGTGCAGTACATTATAAATAATGTATTCCCTTTGCAACTTCTAATTACTTACTTCTCTCTAGTGTTTGGTCAATACTTAAGACCACAACTTTCAATGGGGATGCCTATTAATTTGTTTCTGAGTTGCACTCACTTCTACCATTTTAGACGTTCATATTATTATATTCTTCCCCCAAAGCTGAGGGAAGGAGGGAAAGAGAGGCACACACATGTAGACACTCACGCGCTGTATTAGCACACTACATGACTACTTGTAGCAGAAATAAAAATCTATAAAACCACTGCGGGCAAACAAGAGGGTGATCAAAGAAAGATTGTCACAATGAGGCTTCTACAGGTTGAAAATATATAAACAGACAAAGAAACAAATGGAACGTTATTGATCCGCTGGGACCAAAGCCACTGAAGACTACACACAGGTTCCAGATATTAAAATGCAAAATGAGCATGTGAACAATAATATCTTAATCTGTAAAGATGTTACGCATTATGGGTAGCCCTCAACTTACAACCGTAATGGACCCTGCTCATCAGGGTCATTGGTGAGGATGGTTGTAAAACAGGTCAGTGACATCACTGGCATGATTTTACAACCTCTTTTTTTAATGAATTGTTAAGGAAATCTGATGAACCGACGGTCTGCTATGGGTGTGGTTTTACCGAAAACTGGTACTAAATGACAGTTTTGGCCCAAACCATTGTAAAATATGATCCTGTGACCACAGGATCCCAAAAATGGTCATAAATAAGGCCCAGTTGCCAATTGCCTGATGTTTAGTCAAATGACTACGGGAGGGGAGGCACAACCATTGGAATGTTAATTCAGATAGTATGTATCCCCCTGATAGGTTCATTGTAATTTCAAACAACTGTAAGTTGGGGGCTACCTGTAATATATTTTGTATGTCACTTTTTTATACAAAGTACAAAGTACCTCCAGGAGATGCAATGAGTACCAAAAATGATGAGCGAGAGCACCAAACAATTTTTCCCCATAAGGAATATTGTAGTGAGTCACAAGACAGTGGACACCAACAAGTACTAGGGGTGACATGGTAATAGTGTTCCAATATCTAAGGGCTGCCACAGGGAAGAAGGGGTCAAACTATTCTCCAAAGCACCTGAGGGCAGGACAAGAAGCAATGGATGGAGACTAATCAAGGAGAGAAGCAACCTAGAATTTAGGAGAAATTTCCTGACTATAAAACAATTAATCAGTGGAACGACTTGCCTTCAGAAGTTGTGGGTGCTCCAACACTGGAAAGTTTTAAGAAGAGACTGAACAACCATTAATCTGAAATGGTATACATTCTCCTGCCTGAGCAGGGGTTTGGACTAGAAGACCTCCAAGGTCCCTTCCAATTCTGTTGTTATCATTATTATTAAGTTCTAGTTTATGCACTGAGTACCAAACAAACGATGAGTACTGGGACAAAATTTTGTCAAAATGCGTTGAGTACCAAATTTGAGAGGTTCAAAGCAGTTGAGCACCACGGTACCATTGTAAGATAATGAAGTTGGTGCAATTTTTTTTATCACCTTATTGTTCCGCTATTGGACTTCTCAATGTGCATAATCATTTAGGAGTCATCGTCTTCACCCAATTCATGAAATGCTATCATGCAAGGAAAGTATCAAACTTTTGTTGTTGTTGCTCAAAAACAAAATCTTTCTTGCCAAGGAAGAGAACAAAAATGGCACAGATGTTTATCATTTGCTTGGGATACAAATAGGAGTATTTGTAATCAAACCTGATGGACAATGTCTCAACCTCTGAGTGAATTTATAAGTAAAGCGGCCCTAAGAAGGAACTGTGAAAATTAAAGAGACAAAAGAAACCTACTTATTCCTCTTAGTATTATTTGCTTGTGGCTAAACAGTCCTCAAGAATAAATTTTCTAGTAATTTAAAATATCTGGAAAATTAGTTCATTCTACAATTATACAGTAACTGCATTGAAAACTTGTTTTAAAAATTTCTCTTCATCCCTGACTACAAAAAGCTCTTTTTTTTCTTTTTCTTTATTCCACTGCAGAAGGCAAACTGCCCTTTGAAGAGAGAACAGCTAAAAGTGCAGCGGACGGAGAAGAAGTAAGATGAGGTAGCAACTTAACAAACATTGCATTTTCTTCATCTAAGCCTTGACTGCGAATGACCATTGCCTCACTATCTCTTTGCCAGCCATCCAGAAGATGGTAGGGTGGACAAAAACTGGAGGACAATCACAATTTAGCCAAAAAAGTAGTCAGCAGAAGCTCCCTGCCCTTCCTTTTCAACCACATTTACACAAGGTTGTAAATTCTGTGTTAAGTCAACGAAGGCTTACATGGAGAACAACCTTGTCCAAATTGATGACCTTCAGATGCAAGGGAAAGGTTGTCCTATACGACCACAACGGCACTGAAAAGGCCATAACTTTGTGGGTCAGATATAAGTACCATTTGTTCAGTGCTGTCATAACTTCAGTCACTGAATGAATGATCTAAAGCAGGCATGTCAAACTTGTGATGTCACGTGACATCACGTGACATATTGGGACTTTTTCCCCATTGCCGGCAATGGGGTGGGTGCGGTTTTGGCGTGATGCATCCAGCACGCGGACCAGCATTTTGACATGCCTGGTCTAAAGTCAAGGACTACGGATGCTAGTTTAGAGGCTGAATGCCAATTATCAAATGGATTGAAACAAGCAGTGAGGAAGCTCTGAGTAAATATGGCCGTCAGTGTTCTACTCTTTTTGTCTCCAGGTAGCCATGGAAGCAGATCTCAAGGTCAAAACTTCCAGAAGATGTACAGAATAATTACCCATGCTAAACATATCCTCTATCATTTCAAGACAAGTGCCATTTAGCTGTAAAAAATAACAGATAAATGGTAAAATACTATTTTCCTCAACATTATTAGATGAATATTATATTTTACACAATTGTTGCAAATAGAGACCTCAACAACACTGATGTTTAAGATCAGTTAATGTATTTGCCATTAAATATTTGAAATACATATTCAGTTTTATGTCTCTTTTATTAAATGAGCCTGTTGTGTGCTTTCCTTTCACTTTATGAAATTAAAAAAAACATGATAGGCATAGTGTATGTTCTGCATCACACAATAAACAATAAGAAACTCTCTGCTCCTGTACTGATTAGACAGCAACAACACAGCTAAGAATAACTAGTCTTGACCTTTTCAGATATTGAATGATGGAAAGACAGAAACTCTTTTCTATTTACAAGATTGTTAATAACCTTGAAAATCCAGTAATTGAAAACTCAAGTCACATTTTTAAAAACTTGGGGGTAAAGATAAGAACCAGATATCGTAAAATAATAGGAGAAACAATAATGAATACATTAATGCTCTGTGGATGTAAGGACTGGGTGTAAAGGGAAGTTCATCTTTAGCCTATAAAGCTAAAGATGAACTTCCCTTTACACCCAGTCCTTACATCCACAGAGCATTAATGTATTCATTATTGTTTCTCCTATTATTTTACGATAGAGTTAGGCCAACTGAATCACAATGCTCCCCAATGTCAAAGCCTCCCTGAAGAACGTGACCTCTTTGAATAGTCCCAGTAAGAAGACTGGCTTTATTTACACTCGAAAGATCAAAGAGAGAAGCAACCTGGAATTAAGGAGAAACTTCCTGACAGTGAGGACAATTAACCAGTGGAACAGCTTGACTTCAGAAATCATGGGCACTCCATCACTGGAGGTTGTTAAGAAGAGGCTAGACAGTCACTTGTCGGAGATGGTATAGGTTCTCTTGCTCCTCTCCTCTCCTCCCCTCCCCTCCCCTCTCCTATTCTATTCCATGTTCTCCACTTCTTCTCTCCCCAATTTCATATCCTCTCTTCTCTTCCCTTCTTTTGTATCCTCTCTTCTCTCCTTTTATATCCTCTTCTCTCCCCCCTTCTTTTATATCCTTTCTCTCCCCTCCTTCTTTTATATCCTCTCTTCTCTTCCATTTTATATCCTCTCTTCTCTCCCCCCCCCTTCTTTTCTCTTCCGTGCACCTCCATCTGATCCTCTCAAGGCTGCACTCCGTCTCTCTTTTGCAGTCCCCTTCTCTTTCTCCCCCATTGTCATTTTTCCCCTCTCCCTCTCTTGCCAAAACCTTCTCCTTTTATAGCCTCTCCTCTTTCCTCCCCCTTTCTCTTCTGTGTGTGCCGGAAATGCTGATCCTGGGGCTTCTGTCTCGCCCCTGCATCCCTGGAGAAGCGCACGCTGATCCTGGGCTCCTGCCCAGCCCCCATAGCCCTGCAGAAGCACCGATCAGCTGTAAGCTGCGTGCACCGATCCTGGGGCTTCTGCCTAGCCCCGACAGCCCTGCAGCTCCAGCTGTCTCTCCCTCAGGCTTGTGCAGTGCTGCCACCACTTTAGCTCATTCCCCTCCCCTGCTACACTTGTCTAGGATGGTCAGGTACTGCCTGCCAGGTGCCAATGTACCACAGGTGGTACCCATACCACCGGTAGAAAAGCCCTGCTCTAATAGAAACACACCATTTGTTGTGATTACTCCGGCATCAACCATACACACTTTTTTATCCACTTGAATGCATTACTGCAAAGCATTGTCTGCAAGGCCACACAAAGTTATGTGAATTTGATACAGTGCTGAGACAATCATTCTTTAAATAACTTCTTATAATGCATACCCAATAGTAGAGCTCATAGGTTTCCCCCTTCTGAGTTACTTTCTAATTTTGTGTTACATTTCTCATTTGTACCTCCTCTTCAGTGTGACCACAAAGCTTAGTACATTTCTTTGGCACGCTGAGCCGGAATACCTTCATCCTGATGTTATACTTGAGGAATTTCTAATATGAAGTTAAGCAGGGAACAGTTCCACGCATAAAATGCCTAGGGTTAGTTCAATGCCCCATTAGGCCATTTAATAGCTTCTTGTCAGCAAGCTTTTCTGTGTGAGCAAAAATCCTGGGGGAATAATAGATGCAACTGGAAATGTTATTAGTACCCTTCTGTTTTATCCCATTTCTGCACAAAGAACATTTTGATAGTGCTGAGGAGCAAGTACAATAATTTTTAACTCTCTCATACACAAATATAAGGTTGTATTTTTCTCCAAAATGCATAATTTCCCTTTTTTAATCTACTTTTTTTCTGAACTTCTGAGATTTTGTATGCCTAAGAGAGTAAAAACAAAAACAGAGAAAAAGAAGGGAAAAGGTATTTAGTTTGAAAATTATTGCCTAATAATTTGCCTCCATTAATGAGGAGTATCGGTAGGAGTATTTGTAAAAATAATGTATATGTATAAAAACTTCCATTTTATGGCCCTGTAATCCCTTAAACTGGGGTAGAGTCGGGATGTCTGGATGGAGCTGAGCATTTACTGGCCGGATGCCCTTCCTGATGCCACACAGAGTTCACAGCAGATGTTTTTTCTTTGTGCCCTGCTACCTAGGATTGAAATGTATATGTATGTGTGTATGTGTACATATATGTATATACCTAGAACTTAAGAAAATATAAATAAGCATTTGTTAAAGATTTTTCTCTCTGATTTTCCCTATATTGTACAAGTAATACAATTTTTTCTTTATAAGAAAAAACAAAGATGGAGGAAATGTTATTCATACCATCCCAATTTCTTGTCCATAGATATTTTCAGTGTAAAGTCAATACAAGTGATTTAATTACCCAATTCCATTCAAGTAACACTTTTATGAGTCAGCACTGTGTTTCAATCTTTTTCATTGTTTTCTAGTGGACAAACTCACAAAAAATGTGTAGCAGAAAACATGAGCACAGCAGAACAGTAGGAAACCATCTTTTAGCTCCTGGTCGTACACAAGTATGTGTGATCTGACAAATGGTACACATTCAGTCAAAGCGATAAGGAAATTAAGACTTCTAATTGTCAACAGAAGAAGTGCCATGGTGCAATTATACATAGTTATTTATGGTTTGCACTATATCTTTTGTGCTAAAAGAAAATCCATTCCTTCCAAAGGAAATATTACATGCCAAATTAAAACACACTGTGAAATGTGTTGTTCAAAGCAAGATCCACCTAAACTAGTGGCCAACTAGACTGCTATAACCTCTACTGATTTATTATCCACCATAAATTTGTTTCTGAATGTAAGCCAATACCAATAGTTAGAAAACATATACTATTTTGGATAATTAGAGACTCAATGTTCCATGCTCATTTAGGAGCAATCCAAGAATGAATAAAAGGGTTTTGATTAAAGAAAAATGTTGCATTCATTTTTCAGGAAACAAATAATTGTGTTTGATAAGTGCAAAAAAAATATCTTAAATTACTAAATTACTAACAGTTTTCTGAACTCTCTGAAATTATCCATATTGCTATATGATTTACAATGTAATTAGAACTCTGAGGGGTCCTTGGTGCTCTCTGACCTTGTCTGTTTTCTTGCAGACGTTTCATTTCCCGAACTAGGTAACATCATCAGTGCTAGTAAGTGGTGTTGTTTGCTGTCGGTTTATATTCTGGGGTCTTGCCTGACTGTGTGGGTGGGGCGGTCTTAGGGATTCTTTGGTTGGGCTGTTTACTAATGGCTCTTCGGCACTTTCTTGATTGGGATATTGCTTACTTGATTGTTGGTCTGAAGTTGACCTTGCTGATCTGAGTGCTGATTGATCTGAGTGCTGATTGCTGATGGAGAGGTGCTGGAGTCTTTTTCTCTTTTGGGCTGGTTGATTATCTCTTTTGCATAGTCCATAGATGTAGTCTATAAATTAGAACTCTATTTAAGCCCAATTTATGAATAAAAAAAGATTCTGGTTGAACAAACACTTAAAACAGCCACTGTCAACATTCACTGGGTTTGTGGGTAGGTGTAGGATAACCAGCTAAGTTAAGCAGGAATGTTGAGTCAGAGATGCCAATCAATGAGATGACAGATGTGAATTTGAGGGGCCAGACAGATATAAAGGCACCTGTTCTTATCATCACAGTCTACTCTGTACAACAAGGTATTGTGGAAATGAAGTGAAAAACACCCATGGTGTTCTGTGAACGTGGTTGTCTGCTTGCAAATGTTACCAAGTTGGCTAATGAAATCATCTTCTTCATTATCCTAGCCCAGGGGTAGGCAACCTTGGCTCTTTTATGACTCATGGACTTCAACTCCCAGAATTCTGGGAGTTGAAGTCCTTGAGTCATAAAAGATCCAAGGCTGCCTACCCCTGTCCTAGCCTAAGTTGGGTAACGAAAAGTCTGTCAGAAAACCACCAAGTTCAGAGACCATCAAAGATTCCACAGTTCAGCTCCGAACTACGTCTATCATTTTGTATTGAGATGAACTGGAAAGGAATCCCATGAACTCTGGACTGTACCAGCACAGAGGAATGCCAGGGTTTGTGCTTCTCAGCTAAAGCTTATACCAATGCAGCATGGCACCGATTGTAAACCCAGACCCAAATGACTAAAACAGAAGAAACGTGCTTTGAACTGGATGTGTCCAAACGCTGGTCTTCACCCATTGAACTGTTTTGGCATGACCTGAAGCGAGGGTGCTTGGCAACTGGCAAGTACTTATGACACATGCTCTATCCCAGGATCATGTGATCACTATTTGTAACTTTCCCAGCTGTCTTCCAACAAGCAAAGTCAGTGGGGGAAAGCCAGACTCACTTACCAACTGGGTGACTTACTTAACAATTACAGCAATTCGTTTAACAACTGTGGCAAAAAATAGGGCCACAACATGGGATGCACTGAATAGCCGTCTTGTTTAGCAACAGAAATTTTGGGCTAAGTTGTAGTTGTAAGTTGAGGGCTACCTATATTCAGAAAAAGTGAATGTTGCCTACTGATGTAATCAAGACTTCGTAGGAGGGGAAAAATGTCAAAACAAATATCCACCACTGGAAGAAAAAATCCTCCACTCTTTTTATACATCTATCACATTCCATACACTGTATGTACGCAAAAGGGTACATGGTCCATCATGCTATTGTGCCAAAGGAATCATATATAAAAGGAGATGAGAAAAATTGAACTTGTGGATTTCAAGAAATGGACCAAATGAAGGCTGGGCTATCTTCTTTTAATTTTTAAGATCAAGCTCAGAATTTCAGGATAACCTTTATTGTGAAAGATCACATTGCATTAAATTAATTAAGCTAACCAGAACTATGGACAATCACTGCCGAATGTAAACAGCCAGTATCAAGGAAGATGACATTGTCTCAGATAAAAGACATATTTAATTAATTGAGAAGGGAAACAGCAACTTTTCCTATGGAATACACCAAAGAATGTTTATTTACTACAAATAAATAAATTTGTTTCATACAGAGATGTTTGATTTCAAAACACGAAAAGCAGAATTTAAATATCTTTAAATGAAAATTGCTTCACTCCATCTTGATTCACTCAAAGCCTGCGACGTTTGTGGTGAAGTTCTGAAGCTGACATCAGATCACTTGGTTTGTTCCTGTAATTCATTCATTTTTAGCTGGTGTTAAACAAGGCCGCTATTTTTTCCTTCAACAAATACAGTTTTAAAAGTGCTGGCACAGCAGAATGTGCAAACTATATTCCTTGAATATTAAGATTTTAAATTGGAATTTGTATATATAATATGTTAAAGGATACCATCATAGGAATGCAGATTTATATTAAATAAATCTGCGTTTTATGGATTTGATCTCAATATTGATGCACCCAAACAGCCACAGTTAAATTAGACTTCCCTAATTGTCTTCTCTAATCAAAGAATTACCTGACTTACACAGGCAGCTTTAACAATCAAATTGGACAATGAGGTTTACCTAAGGGATGCTACATGAAAAAGTCCTCACTGCTAGCTTGATTACAGAAACTGAAAGGGAACAATGAAAAGAAAAATCAACACAATCGTCAATCTGCTTCTCTCTCTTTCTTATCTGCTATGCACATAGTGAATTTTTCATGATATGGTTTGAAAATTATGAAACTACAGCTATTTCCTATTATTTTCTCCTTCCCAGACATTGTATCTATTATTAATAGACACACCGTGGATACAGGAAAAAATAAGAATATCAGTTATCATTCTTGGTTCAGAAATGAAGTCATAGGTAGATAATGTTAAACTTCAACATCATGATTAAAAGTCATTATTTTGGGATAAATGGCTGCCTTTTGTTTTGATGCTGAAGATTACATACTAAATGAATAGTCTTTACAAAGAACTATGGCTAAGTTTACAACCAGTAGTTATCATTTTTGACATGTACATTCTGCCCCCAGTCAGGGACCTGTTACATATGACTGCATCCAGTTTTGATCACCACGATGTAAAAATGATGTTGAGACTCTAGAAGGAGTGCAGAGAAGAGCAACAAAGATGATTAGGGGACTGGAGGCTAAAACATATAAAGAACGGCTGCTGGAATTGGGTACGTGTAGTTTAATGAAGAGAAGAGTGAGGGGTGACATGATAGCAGTGTTCCAATATCTCAGGGGCTGCCACAAAGAAGAGGGAGCCAAGCTATTCTCCAAAGCACCTGAAGGCAGGACAAGAAGCAATGGATGGAAACTAATGAAGGAGAGAAGCAACCTAGAACTGAGAAATTTCCTGACAGAACAATTAATCAGTAGAACAACCTGCCTCCAGAAGTTGTGAATGCTCCAACACTGGAGGTTTTTAAGAAGAGACTGGACAACAATTTGTCTGAAATGTTATAGGGTTTCCTGCCTGGACAAGAAGACCTGCAAGGTCCCTTCCTATTATTATTATTATTATTATTATTATTATTATTATTATTATTATTATTATTATTATTATTATTATTATTATTATTATTATTATTATTATTGATGTAAGAAATGCAATCTTACTCGAGGATGTATTATGCATTAGTGTATAATGCTTAACATGAACACTAGATAAATTAAATGGAAGATATAAATGCAAGTGCTGATTGTTTTCATTACTTTTGCTGAAATACATATGTGCAATATTTACCCACATTTAAAAATGTTGGATAGCAGCTATGACTTAACTATTATACACATGTGGAGTCCTGTATTTTCTCTGAGCTTTGTTGTTAGTTTTCAGATGTTTCATTGCCCAACTAGGTTTCATTACTCAACTAGGTAACATCAACACTGGCACTGATGATATTACCTACCTGGGTAATGAAAAATCTGTAAGAAAACAACCAGGTTCAGAGAGCACCAAGGACTGTACAATTCAACCTTGAGCTACAATATTCTCTTCTATTATATACATTTCTAAAAGCAATGAAAAAGAGAACTGAGTTCAAGTTACCATATAATCTTTCCATTTCATAATATCATAGTCATTAAGTGACACTTTTAAGTTTGCCAAACTTTGAAGACGAAGTACAAAATTAGTTCCTGCAACTTGGGAAGGCAAGAAAGTAAGTTGTTTCAGTTGGGCGATGTCAAAATCAAATTGGAAAGGAAGGAAAGGAAGGAAAAAAGGAACAAAAGAAAGAGAAGTAGAAAAAAAATCTAAGATTCATAGCTTTCTAACAAGCTGTGTGGGAATTTGGGGAACTGAAGTCCTGACATCCATAAGACAACCACTTTGGAAAAACTATTGCACTAATACAGTTGCATTTTAAAGCTACCTAAATCCTAAATGTAAAGATTGGGCTGATTCAAATAGGTACAGGAATAGTTTGGGATGGAACAAAATCTACCTTTAGGTTTGCTTTCTTTTTTTGTTCTGATAAAAGGATTATAATATTGAACCCAATGCAGGAATGCCCAACAAGGGCAAACACACCTGTGTCTGAAATCTCAGTGTCAAGAGTTGGAGCTAGTTAGTTCTGCTCTATTTTATGAATGTCTTCCTTAACAGATTAGAAAGATCGGTAATTAATTTGAGAGTTACCAGGAATCAACCCTGAATTTCTTTTCACTGCTGGTCCTCAGCCTGGTTAATGAAGCAATGGCCAAGAAAAATGTAGCACTCAATTGTTGACGATGTGACTTGTTAGTCGACTGCATGTTTGTTTTTCAGCATTTTTATTATCCCACAAAGCAAAGGAGGTGAGATGTATGAGCAGAAAGGCCTTTTCTCTGCTAGGGCTTCCAAACTCATGATTGGAAAAAAAATATAAGCATTGTTTTTTCCAACATTGTTCAAGAGTTTGTTTCAGAACTGGTAGTGCAGTGGTTAGAATGCAGTAAAAAGGTAAAGGTAAAGGTTCCTCCGCACATGCATGCTAGTCGTTTCCGACTCTAGGGGCCGGTGCTCATCTCCGTTTCAAAGCCGAAGAGCCAGCGCTTGTCCGAGGACGTCTCCGTGGTCATGTGGCCAGCATGACTAGATGCCAAAGGCGCACGGAACGCTGTTACCTTCCCACCGCAGTGGTCCCTATTTTTCTACTTGCATTTTTACGTGCTTTCGGACTGGGACGAGTAACAGGCGCTCACTCTGCTACGCGGTACTCGGGATTCGACCCGCCAAACTGCCGACCTTCTGATCGACAAGCTCAGCGTCCTAACCCACTGAGCCACCAATACTGTAGGCTAACTCTGCCCACAGTCTAGAGTTCAATCCTGATGGGGTAGAGGCTGATTCAGCCTTCCATCCTTTCGAGGTCAGTAAAATGAGGATTCAGATCGTTTGGGGCAATATGCTGACTTTATAAACTGCCTAGACAGTGCTGTAAAACAGGGGTCCCCAACCCCCGGCCTGGCACTGGTCCGCGGCCTGCCAGCAACTGAGCCATGCAAATAAACAAAGCCCTATCTGCGGGATGCAGGCAGCATGCAAAACCATATTCTCTCCAGTCTGTGGAAAAACCTCTCTCCACAGAACCGGGCCCTAGTGGCCAAAAGGCTGGGGGGCGCTGCTGTAAAACACTATGGGGTGGTATATAAGTCTCAGTGCTACTGTTATTGTTATTTGTGTGTCAGGCAATATTAATTTTTATGCAGGGGTCTCCTGAGGCTTGGAGATTATTTTAAGGGTTCGTGCAAGGTAATAAGGTTTGAGAAAGGCTGCTTTAGAGAGTTACTATTAAGTAAAAGACAGCCAGATCTCATCAGCCAATGATTACCAAGATCTTCTGGGACTACAGGCCTGCATCTCCTGAAACTTCCTTAAGTGATGGGAACATGAGGACATAACTTTCTCTGTGGTGGCAGTTCAGCTTTGAAGCTCTGCTTTCAAAGGTATTAAACTGGGTCTTTCTCTGCTTATTCTCCAGTGAACTGTGAAGATGTTTTGATTGGTTGAGATCTTTCATCAAAACATTTAAAAAAGTATTTTGATTAGCAAGCTAGTTAAGCATGGAGTGGATGACATTAATAAGTGAGTATCTAACTGGCTTTAAAACCACACTCAAATGGTTCTCATCAAATTGGACAGAGGTATTAAGTGGGTACTACAAGAATCGACTCTTGATCCTTTTACTCCTCAGAATTTCTATTAATAATTTGGATGAAAATGTGGAAATAATATTTAGAAAGGTTTGCGGATGACACAAAATTGGTAGGATAGTTAAAAGAGAAAAGTGCAAGTATCTTCACTTTTAGCAATAGCACTAGGACTTAGACATTTAGCTTCATAGTGCTTTACAGCCCTCTCTAAGCGGTTTACTATCAGCATATTGCCCCCAATAATCTGGCTCCTCATTTTACTGATCTTGGAAGGATGGAAGTGTTGTGTACTGGGTTCTTTGGTTGAGAGAAGAGACGAGGCAAGTGAGTTCAGTCAGGAATATTCTTTACTTGCTTGCGGGAATCAAACTGGGAAACAGGGCTGCGACTGCAGCTATTTATACCCTGGCCTCTAGGTGGTGGCCAATAGGTTTAAAGCAATCTATTGCCGTCCTAGAAGCAACCAATGGCAGCGCTGGAGACGGGTTGTCTGAGGAGCTGGGAGCCATTAGCCAGCTCCCTGCTTAAGCAACCTTCCAGCAACCAAAACCCACGTGATACACTCAGTAAAACAAAGCCCAATACATTACAGGAAGGCTTAGCCTTATGCTGACTCTGTAAACCACTTAGAGAGGGCTGCAAAGCACTATGAAGCGGTATATAAATCTAAATGCTATTGCTATTGCTATTACTAAACCCTCACAGCTGCTCCTAGGTTTGAGCTACAAAATCAGCAGGCATAGGTTTCAGAGAAGCTTCAGCTCTGCGGCCAGTCAAACTTAAGCTCTCAAAAGTCTATAAATCAATTTGGCTCTTAATGTTGCCAGCAGTAGAGCTGTGCTAATGCTATTGTACTATTTTATAAAGCAATAACGTTCTTTTCTCATGGGGAGAAACTATTAGGATGAACAAGGGCTAAGTTATGGGCTTGTATAACAGCACAACAACTTTATTCTTGCAGAAACTGGTGACACTTAGCATTCTTCGCCATTCTTACACATCCCGTGGTGCATGAAGACCACACTTTACATTCTCCACTTATTTTACAGCAGGTGCAGGAGAAAAGGAGAGATGGAGAGAGGTCAGCAGTTTCTTCAGTAATGATAGGCAGTGTTACGGAGCCCTGGCTGATTAAGGTTGTGGTTTTTTTTCTCAAAAAAGACAAAAGACCAAGTTGCTAGCAAGCACCCATGAAGGAGAACTTAAGGATTTTTCTAATTTCAGTTCAAAGGAGCTGGTGAGAGACACACTGCTAATCTGTCAAGTGGTTTGGAGGATCACACCTGCAACCAGCTCTGAATAAGAAATCACTAACTGCATAGGGCTTATAAGCCGTGTCTTCCACGTGGAATTTAACGGGGAGTTCAGTTTTGTTCATATTCACTTAACCAGTGCTTTTAGCCAATCACTTCCTCATTGGCAGCCTTAAGCTCCTTTTTTTTCTTCTAGTCTCAGCTTTCAGTGAATAAACTCTTGTTAACCATTTTCGTGTCTGAACGCCAGCTGATAACCTCTGTTTGAAAGAGTACTGTTATTTCATTTGTGCATTTCTGGCACATTTATCTATTTAATACTGCTTTTCAAAGGATCGTTCAAAGAGTCGACCAATCGGGCCAGGCATTTCCAAGTCCCTGGTTGATAAATTTGCTCTGATTCTGCAAAGTTAACTTTAAATTATGGCAGTGGGGATCCCAAGGTAGGATTTCTCCAATGGTAACCCATAAAAGCATCGATTCTATGTGTATGCAAACCAGTGAGAGCCTCATAACGCAAGGTCAAGATATTTCCCTCAGTGGGGCTGTTTGAGTCAGTGATTAATATAAGTGAAGCGTGACAAATAGCTATCACTCTATATCTGCCGCCAACAAGACCTATGCAGGTCTGTTGGAGGAACGGAAAGGTCATTCATTAGTCAGAGGGAAGAAACACGCGGAAGATCTGTGATAAATAACAGTCATTACAGCATTACAATGCACCCTGGGCTTCCTTGCTCCAAGCATGTACAAAGCATGACATTAGCCATCTTTCTCCTTTAAAGAGAGCTGGGAAGAAAATTGCACACATAACTGGTCATGTTGTACCAAGATCTGTCCTGCAATTTTGGTAAAGCTTGCTTCCTCTGTCAAATGGGCTGCTGTAACTTTCTTTTGCTGGATATTTCGAGGATACAGGTAAGTCCTCGACTTACAACAGTTCGTTTAGTGACCATTCAAAGTTACAACAGCAAATGTCTCACTGAATTGTAAGTTTATACAAATGTTGGATGAAAGGGAGAGAGGGAGAGGGAGGGAGGGAGGGAGGGAGAGAGGGAGAGAGAGAGAATTTCTTCCAAATCTTTTCATCTCTTTACAGCCTCCCCAGCTGGCTGTATTTCTGGATTTGAGAAAGACCCATAAAATGGGGGGACAGACAATATGTGCCAAAGTAGATACAGAATCTGTTATGACCTCATAGACTCATAGAGATGGAAGGTACCTTAGAAGTCTTTTAGTCCAACCCTCTCTGCTCAAGGCAGGAGCCCTTATACCATCCTTGACAAAGGGTTGTCCAATCTTTTCTTGAGAATCTCCAATAATGGAGTATCCACAACTCCAGGAAGCAAGCTGTTCCACTGATAAATTGTTCTCACTGTTGAGGAAAGTCCTGCTTATTTCCGAGTTGGATCTTCTTCTGACGCTTAGAATGATCTTCCCTTCCAAAATAATTAACTTTATTAGGGCATAAGCTTCTGTAAGCTGGCTAGCAATCCTTGAAGCTCCTATCACACTCAGCAATCTGCTCATGAGATCACAAGGGAATGAGTGACTCTAATCAGTCTTTTGTTCCAGGAATAGTCACAGGTGAATTTGCACAACTGAAACCTAGCGAAGACTTCAGTTCAGTTCCTATTCCAGCACAAGCTAAGAATTCAGAAATGTTCCCAGATTGAGCACCAGCTCTTTCCTGGGAAGCTGTACCCAATTCTGAACTAAAGTATATCCATAAACAATCACGGACATATTTTGAGTACATTTTTGTCCACAACTCCCTCCAACTTTTGTATGTTTGTTTGTATAAAACTTTTTCAAACGGAAAAATTGTTTCCAAATATATGGAGCTATGTGCACAACCTTTCCAAATCTCTGTATTAATTTGGAATAAACATTAGACTCCCTGATGTGCCACATGAGCTCTGAGAAAATAAAAGCTGGATCAAACTCAGCCTTGTAGAAGGATTTAAGCTCGATAAATCTTACTAACACTTTATATTATGAACAGGCCAGATTCTTAATTCCTGCCATTTACTATTTGCCAGTGATCTCAACATTTTTACTGCAAGGATAGTGGTAGAAAGGGAATTCTACAGTGAAAGAAGTTAGTCGTGTGACTCCATCCTAAGAATTAATATCTTAAGCTTAGTTCCATTCTTCTGGATGTCAACATCACAGAAATTAAAGGAAAATTTTTCCAAAGGAAATAAAAATATCCACGGATGTTATGTCTAAGAAGATCTAAGCCGATTTTCTTCCTTGGAAATGGTTTCAATACCATTTTATGATGGGTGGGAGGATGGATGGACAGACAGATGGTATGTTCAACCAAAGAATAAATTTATAGTTTATAATATAAATTCAAATTTTAATAGAAATGTTATGGACTTCAGTAATCCTATATCCTTAAGTATAGGATTACAGCGTTAGCCATTAAAGTCTGGAAACCCTTTTTTCCCCATATTTTCACACAAAAAAACAAAAAAAAAAACCCAGACATTCTGTTTCTTATATTCATGTTTCACTACATAAAAAGAAAAACATTTCTTTTTCCTAGTCTTTGGAAGAGACTGGTTCTGAGTAGGCTTCTGATTAATAAGTATTTATGGGCTGCTGCTACGTCTACCCAAAAAGCAGTGATGCTGAATTTAACCCTCATCTACTAAGGGGAATACTGAACAAAAAGGCATTGCAGATTTTATTATTATATTCTCATAGAATATGAGTGTCACCACTTCCTTATCTTATATTACTTACTAAAGATGTGGGTTTTATTTCAGGAAAATACAGCATTTATTCAAGCACAGTTTGCACCTCTCTCTCCCCCCCCCCCCTCCCTCCTTGGGACAGGATGGTGGAAATAACTCGGAGATTTGCAAAGCCAGAATTTACTGAAATAGTTCTAGTGATTTCCAAATGCAACAGGCCATATTTTTCCAACATTCAGAAAAGGAACCACACAACTGTCATCCAAGTTAAAGGTTATTGAGCAATTACACTTAGGAATGGAGGCACGGTCTACTTTCTTAGTGTTTTAACTGTTTTCTCGAACATTGTACCTAGCCAGAAACCCAGATATTGTGAATTCTAGTCCCGTCTTAGCCATGAAAACCAGCTGGGTGACCTTTGGCCAGTCACTGTCTCTCAGCCCAACCCACCTCACAGAGTTGTTTTTCTGGGGTAAATAGGAGGAAGCTGTATTGGATATGTTCACCACCTTCTGTTATTTGTAAAAATAATAAAGGCGGAATACAAATAAATTAATAAAATTGCAGTTGTGTTGATTGTTTTGGCATTAATGTTTGTTTACTGAATGAATGAACCTTTATTATCAAAATACAACATGTGTACAGTGAGATTGGGATCAGAACAAATTTTATTGGATTGATTAGTAATTACTGTGATTTTTATATTATTATTTATTTTGTACCCTACCTTGGAGGTAAAAAAAAATGTTTGTTTGTTTGTTTTATCTTTCATGTTACTGATATCTAACCCTGCTTTTCAGTATCTAATGAATTGGGAGAAACTACGAAGACATTAGACCAGTATTGTACTTGATAAAGAGGAAGGATGGAGGCCAATGCACTCAGGCTGAAACTTAATAAGATGGAACTAGTGTTAGATAGACAATAATTGAGAACCTCCTTTTCACTGGGTTGCATTGTGCTTGATGGAGCAAGTATGAAAACAGCAACTGTTATTTGGTCCAACATTATAACTGGAGATCAGGTTGCCTTAGTCACACGAAACACTTTACATTTCTTTTGATTTGTTCTTGGATAGGCAGAGCATTTTAAAAAAAAAATCCCTCTTAAATCTATATAAGAAGTGAGTATGTCTCAAGGAAAGAACTAATAACAATAATCCTTTTGGAACACAGTATCCAATGACTCAATTTATGTAATAGTAAAATATGAAAAACATGTTGGCAGAACATGAGTGAAAAAGAATGAGGTCCAACATTTTCTTATTGCTAGGGAGAAACTGAGAGACAGTAAATCCCTGGGTGACTTTAAGGCTAGTCACACTCTCTCTGCCCTGGGAAAGCAGGAAATGGCTTCTGAAGCATTACCACAAAAATGCAGAGACTTGTCCAGGCAGTTGCCAGGAGTCAAGACTGACCTGAAGGCATATTTCTTTTTCTCTTTAAGAGGAAACTTTGAGTCTGTACAGCCAGAGCCTCATTTTAAATATAAGCCTCTAGAAAAAAAAACTCAATTTAAACTTGGCTGATATACACTGTGACAATATATTCTATATTTCCAGCTTCACAACTTCACCAGGGATACTTTGAACCCATTCAAAAAAATCCCTTTTATTTCTCGAATGAAATAAGAAGGTTGCTGGAAGCATATTATATAGAGGATAACTCAATAACCTTAACTAAGTTTTTTTACAATAGGTTTGGCTTTATATACTTCACTTCCCGGGTTGAAGCCATGGCCTCTAGAATTCTGCTTGGATACCGGAAAAATAGATTAGCCACGATAACCAGTTGGAACGTGGGTAATGAAATGTCTGAAAGAAAAAAAAAATCAAGCTCAGAGAGCACCCAGGACCCCTCAATCATAGTAGTAAGGCTGGCCAATTGTAGCGGTTCTGGCATTTTTGGAGAATTCCCTGCATTAACCAATGGCATCTCTAACTTCAAATATGAGCTACCATTATTGCAGCTCTCGTTCTTGAAAGACCAAATGGAAGCATGAGGAGACGACAACATAGTTTGCATGGATTGCAACGGCTTCCTGTACTTTTACATGCTTGACTTATCTTTAAACACATTTCCAATTTGGGGCCAATTTCTTACAGAGATAGTTGTCTCTCTCTCCCCACCCCCACCCCCACCCGCCTACCTGTAAGGTTGTAATAGGGACTAGCTCAGGGGTAGGCAACCTCGGTTCTTTTATGACTCATGGACTTAAACTCCCAAAATTCCTCAGTCAGCTGAATGAGGAATTCTGGGACTTGAAGTCCATGAGTCATAAAAGAGCCGAGGTTGCCTACCCCTGGACTAGCTGTTAAAACAGAAACATCATTTTTTCTGCTCTCTGGAATAAGCTATTAATGGTCATCAAGACAAATGTTTCCTTTACAACTTCCTAAAAGAACCGAAAAAGTATTTTATTTCAGTAATTTTTATGACAGTAGGCTTAGGGCTGCTAATTTGTTATTTGTTTCATTATTTGACTCGTTTCAAGGTATTGTTTGTTTACTACAGGTAGTCCTTGAGTTATGACCGCAATTGAGTCCAAAATTTCTGTTGCTAAACAAGACATTTGTTAAATGGGCTTTGGCCCATTTTACGACCTTTCTTGCCACATGTCAATGCTGCTAACATGGGATGTTTTTGCATTGACAACAGATGGAAATGTAGCCATTTTTCCCTTTCGCTTTTAGAGTTAGATGATGCTGGGACGGGGGGATGCGAATGAGAGTCTAGCTAGACATAACTAAACTTAACGTGAGAATCAAGGTTACTGAACTCAGAGCTGATAAAGAATTGGCGGGCTGGAGAGCTGGGGAGGAAGCCCACACTTCAAGCTAATTGGGAAAATGTGATTTATGAGTGTTAATTGGAGGAGGGAATTGTGCTTTGATATTATGTGCCCAGGGGAGGGGAATTCAGTTTTTGGCTTCGATTATGTAAGTGCCGATATTATGCTACTCAAATAAAAGATCCTTTAAGGTAAACAATGCCTCGAAGTTCTTTTGAAGGGTTTCATCTGTCAGAACCCTGACACCACGGTTGTTAAGTGAATCACTGCGGTTGTTAAGTTAGTACCATGGTTGTTTGTTAAGCGAATCCAGCTTCCCCATTGACTTTGCTTGTCAGAGGGTAGCAAAAGATGATCACATGAACCCGGGACACTGCAACTGTCATAAATATGAGTCAATTGCCAAGCGTATGAATTTTGATCACATGACCACAGGGATGCTACAATGGTCACAGGTGTGAAAAATGGTCATAAGTCATTTCTTTTCAGTGTTGTTGTAACATTGAATGATCACTAAAAGAACTGTTGTAAGTCGAGGACTACCTGTATTAACTATTTTGAGCCTCAGAAATATTAGCTACTCTAGTAACGGGGAAGCAAATAAAGTTAGTCTGCTCTCTGGTCCCTTAGATGACCCTGCTCAATTCACATACCTACATACCTATGTTCTCCTTGTGGAATGCTACACATCTAGCTTAGCTTTCTTTATCCTAGCATACTTTAGAGGCACAGATGGGAATTCTGTGCACAGCAACCCCACTGCAATACATAGATCTAGGCAGTGGTGGGATTCAGTTGGTTCACACCGGTTCAGGAGAACTGGTAGCTCAATTTTGCTGAATTCGGAGAACTGGCTAATGGACACTGCTTCTGGAAGTCCAGTCTAGGCCTCCCAGGCGTGGAGGAGGCCTCCCAGGCCTAGAACGGCCCACTGGAAGTGCATGGATGCCACTTCCAGAAGTCCGTTCTAGGCCTCGGAGGCCCAGGCCTGCATCCAATAAGAGAACCAGTTGTTCAGGTATTTGAATCCCACCACTGGATTTAGGCCATTATAAATACCACTAGACAACCTATGGCACAGTGGTTAGAATGCCGTACTGCAGGCTACTTCTGCTGACTGCCGGCTGCCAGCAAATTCAGCAGTTCAAGTCTCACTGGCTCGAGGTTGACTCAGCCTTCCATCCTTCTAAGGTCAGTAAAATGAGGACCCAGGTTGTTGGGGGCATTATGCTGACTCTGTTAACTGCTTTGAGAGAGCTGTAAAGCACTGTGAAGTGGTATATAAGTCTAAGTGCTGTTGCTATTGCTATGACCCATTGGGTCATTGTTTCAGAGATATTTTCTTACTTAAACAAAGAAAGAAAGAAAGTAACCCAGGGTAAGCAAAGAGAGAGAGAGAGAGAGAGAGAGAGAGAGAGAGAGAGAGAGAGAGAGAGAGAGAGAGAGAGAGAGAGAGAGAGAGAGAATTTTCCTGCCAATCCCCAAGATGCTTTTCCAAAAGGCAACAGGACCTTGTTTTTCCTTGAAGACATTTCACTTCTCATCCAAGAAGCTTCTTCAGTTCAGTTCTGACTAATAACCAATGATGCACTATTTTGCCAAATTGAAGGTTACAAACAATCAAACAGACCTGAGAGTTTTAGTAGTATATAGATGGATTGTCTTCCTTACACTTTTATTCTAAAATGTAGTCTTATTAAGCAGAATTCATGGTTGAAAAAATGCAAATTGAGGCAGTTAAAGCTGCTTCTTAGAGTGCCTGGAAGCAGAGAAAGCAACAATTATTCTGTCTTGACTTTGCTATTCATTAAAAACATGCTGCAATCTCATTAAGTATTAGGAGGTTTGAAAAGATGAAACAAATCTACGCTTTTTAAAAAAAACAAAACATGTACACAACACCATGTATGTTAATATTGTTTGCTTTCCTATTAGTTAATTTTCTTGTTATGTTCTTGCCCATAACATTGAAAGTTTTATTTCATTTGCACGAATCTATGATAGCAAATGAAATTATAAAATTGGATCAAAGTGTAGTGTAGATCTGATGTGATCTCAGAGTCTATCCCAGGGGTCTTCAAACTTGGCCCTTTTATGATTTGTGGATTTCATCTTTCCAGGCACACTGGCTGAGAAATTCTGGGAGTTGAAGTCCACAAGTCATAAAACAACCAAGTTTGAAGACTCCTGGTCTATCGTATAAATGTGAGCCAACTTGGTGCAGCGGTGAAGGCAACAGACTCTCTGCCCCAGGAAGGAAGCAATGATAAACCGCTTCCAAAAAACCTGCCAATAAAACATCAGTCACTAGGAGTCAACACTGAGTCAAAGGAATGCCCTCTAGACCAGCAAAATGAATGAATAAATGAATGGTAGGCAAATCAACAAAGAACGGAGCCATGTTGCTGATTCAACATACTGGAATAGTAAACATTAATTAAGAGTCTTCAAAGATGAAATGTTAGAGATTGCTTTCTTATACCACAGCATCTTCCAATTCCTAAAAGTATTTATTCTAGAACACAGAACATCATCAGAGTTGGAAGGGACCTTGGAGGCCTTCTAGTCCAACCCCTTACTCTAGTAGGACACCCTATACCGGTATCATTTCAGACAAATGTTTGTCCAGCCTCTTCTTAAAAGCCTCCAGTGATGGAGAGCCCACAACTTCTGAGGGCAAGCTGTTCCACTAGTTGATTGTCCTCACTGTTAGAAAATTTCTCCTTAGTTCTAGGTTGCTTCTCCCCTTGATTAATTTCCATCCATTGCTTCTTGTCTTGCGTTCTGGTGCTTTGGAAAATAAATTGACTCCCTCTCTTCTTTGTGGCAGCCCTTGAACTGGAATTCCTCAAAATCTAAACATAGGTGTCTTTTGGCTTGCCTGGGCTGCATTGAGTGAAGAGGAATTATCTTAGTCCATGTATAAAATATCTTTAATGATATAAACCACAAAATAATATGAAAATTTTATGATTTTGTGGCGCTGCATGTGGCCCATGGGCCATGGGTTGAACATACCTGGTCTAACAAATGTTATGTTGATTTAAGCTTTATTACACAAATTCAAATTCTAGGATACTCCAGAATGAAATTTCCCATCACTTTCTTCTTATAAACATGATTGACTGCTTAAGACAAACAACAATCGGATGATAGAATAAGATACATTTAACCTTCATATGCAGGGACGCGGTGGCTCGGCAGTTTGGCGGGTCGAATCCCGAGTGCCGCGTAGCAGAGTGAGCGCCTGTTTTTTGTCCCAGCTTCTGCCAACCTAGCAGTTCGAAAGCACGTAAAAATGCAAGTAGAAAAATAGGGACCACTACCGTGGGAAGGTAACAGCGTTCCGTGCACCTTTGGCGTCCACATGACCACGGAGACATCCTCGGACAAACGCTGGCTCTTTGGCTTTGAAACGGAGATGAGCACCGGCCCCTAGAGTTGGAAACGACTAGCACGCATGTGCAGGGGAACCTTTACCTTTACCTTTAACCTTCATATTTCCCGTAAGTACTTAAACATCATAATAGGTGTTTTGATTATATTTTCAGGTAACCCAAATATTGCTTTGTGTTCTGAAAGGTTTCTTGCCTGTCTGCATTTCAATGTTAAGGACATCTAACTGTTTCTGAACCCTGGTAGGTAATGAATTAATTAAGGAAAGAAAAAAAACACCCTACTATTATTCAAAATGGGCTGGTTTTATAATCAGAAGGTCAGATCATGTGATTCCCTAATTGTACCTTAGAAGGAAAAACAATTATTGCTAGGGTGAATAAAAACTATCTATCATTCTCATGTTTATTTATGCAGGATTAAAAAAACTCACCAATTCATAGAACTGCCTGAGTTCTAAAATGCAAGGACAAATCTTTGTGTGTGTTTTTTAAAGCATTTGTTGTCAATTTAACTCAGTGGGTGATTCTTCTGACAGAAAGCTGATGTGAAACGTTGCTCAAAAACATGAGATGTCTTTAGCTGGTGCAGCTTGCTTTTTCTGTAAACTACGCAATGGTCCATTTTCTCATCTAATATGGGTGAAAAGCACTACATTTTGTTGACTCAAAATCGCTAACTTTCCTGCTTCCTCCTCCCAATAATTTGGACCAACCTTCAGAACATTAGATACTACTCTAGAAGTTCATTTACTAAAAGCAATGCTGACATTGTTTGTGTCCTCCCCCCCACTCCCCATTTCTAGCTTCTATTACAGGCACTCAGCTTCATTTCTGGCTATGAAGCTACATCTTTTTCTATCGACAGGCTTGGCCATTGTGTTAAACCATGTTTTAATCAGTGGAGTGTTCTCTGAGCTGAGCTGTTCTCTTGCAGACGTTTCATTGCCCAAACAAGGCAATATTATCAGTGCTAGAAAGAAGTGAAGTTTTCTCTCTGCGTATCTAGAGATGGCTTGCCCTGTCAGTGTTCATGAGAATATTCTTGGTGGTTCCTTGATTAGGTTGTTGTTTACCGTTTGATTGTTCGTTGGAGTTGGTAGTTTCTTGATGGGGGTGTTATTTTTTGTGGAGCTCTTGGTGCTCTCTTTCTTATTCAAATAGGTAACAGTGCTAGAAAAGGTAATGCAACCTTACAATGACAACTCTTTCTAGCACTGATGATGTTATATAGTTGGGTAAGGAAGAAAACAAGCAAGTCAAAGAGCACCACGCACCCCACGGTTCAACTTTAAGATACACATATTCTTGTCTATTGGTATTCTTTACTGTTTGATTGTTGGTCTGCTATTAATCCTAGTGTTAATCTCTGCTTATCTGGGTGTTGATTGCTGGTGAGACAGAGGTGTTTTAATCTTCTTGCTTCCTTTTTTTAGCTTTCCCCCCTTTTCTTTCCTTTTCATGTGTTAATCACTTTTAAATAATTCATTTATTTCACCCAGCATGATAAGCCAAAACCAAACAGCTCCCATGCCGCTGTGTGAACTCAGCCTGTATCTATATCTTTTCACATCTCTCCTTCTGCATAAGTATCCAGCACACATATTTCCAAACAAAAAGAGTTCTACTCACATTTTTTAACAACCCCCCCAAACTACAACCCTCTCTTCTTCCTTTTTTTTAAATTTGCTTTCACAAAACAGCTAGTACACAAGGGTTGCTTAGGAAGTCGATCTAAGCAGCAAGGGAGATGACATTTTCTCCTGTCAACTGGCAGCTATCAAAGACAGCGGCTTCTCAAACAAGCCCTGGAGGCAACTTAAGGTGAAGTGGAGAAAGCAGCAAAGCTGTGGCTGTTACGCCTATTAAGCCACCGCAGACAAAGACCTTACCAGAGAAAGCAGCTCTTCTGGCAAATGGGTGGCTATTCCTCAGGTATAGGATGGCGGTGAAGAACAGGCAGAGGAGAATAAAGGAAAACCATCCACTGTTAACTGGCTCAGGAAATAAGATCTCCCCACTTGAGCCTCTGACTATGTGGCATTACGTGACATATGTCAATCTTGTTTCCAGAGCCAAGGGGAGGATGCATCCCCTGTTGCGATATAGGCATCCGCACAGTTCATAGATGTGGTGTCATCACCAGCTGAAGGAGAGGGGGGTCTCTCTTGGGGAAGTAAAGAGTCATTCCCTTTTGGAGTTGACTCAGAAGAGGAAACATCAGAAGTCAAACCCCTAAGGTCTATCTGCCATTTCCCAAGAGAAGGCAGGCAGTGTGGCGAGATTCTTGTATTATAGGTGATCAACAATAAAGTATCTACTTGGCCTACTCACCAGTGGATCTGATTGCTTGCGCCTGACATACCACTTTGACCAAAATTCAAAGGACTCAATTTTTGCAGTCAGTCAGACAATCCTCTTTCCTCCCTCTTCTCTCTCTCTCTCTCTCTCTCTCTTTAAAAAAAATGATAATATGCTGATGTTATAAAGAAAGATTGTCGACAATCTATTATTTAGATAGCTTAAGAGTACTGGAAATAAAGAAGAATAAAAAACAATTTTATCAATATTATCTTCAATTTTAGATATCAGTATTACAAAAATAACATTATTTAGCCTTTCCATCTAAAATTGAATATAACATTAAGAAAAGAACCGCTGTGATTCACATCAAACTATTTGTTATAGGACAAAAGGCTTTGAACTGAAGTTAATTATTTAATATTAACATCTCTGTTGCATGGTTGTATGGGATGTGAATATGCGTGTGTATTTCTCTCTCTGTGTGTAAATGGAGTAAATTTAACAAGACCTGAAATATTCAAAAATAGAACAAAAATAAAAACAATAACAAAAATAAATCATTGAGTTTCTGCCTTTCCCCTTTTTATATATCTGTTAATTTGTAATATTTGTAAACATTTAAGCCCCCTTAGAAACCAAACAGTAAGTGATTATATTTGATGTGTTGTATCTATGGGAATCCCCTTCATGGATTACTGCCTTGTCGTGGCGAAGGGGCTTGCGTAATTCAATGAAGCTATGAGCTATGCCATGCAGGGCCACCCAAGACGGAAAGGTCATAGCAGAGAGTTCTGACAAAACGTGATCCACTGGAGAAGGAAATGGCAAACCACTCCAGTATCTTTGCCATGAAAACCCTATGGACAGTACCAAAAGGCAAAACGATATGACGCTGAAAGATGAGCCCCTCAGGTCGGAAGGCGTCCAATATGCTACTGGGGAAGAGCAGAGGGCTAGTACTAGTAGCGCCAGAAAGAATGAAGCGACTGGGCCAAAGCCGAAAGGACGCTCAGCTGTGGATATGTCTGGTGGTAAAAGGAAAGTCCGATGCTGTAAAGATTTTTTCTCCATAGGAACCTGGAATGTAAGATCCATGAATCAAGGAAAGCTGGACGTGGTCAAACAAGAGATGACAAGACTAAACATCGACATCTTAGGTATCAGCGAACTAAAATGGACAGGAATGGGTGAATTTAATTCAGATGACCATCAGGTATACTACTGCGGACAAGAATCCCTCAGAAGAAATGGAGTAGCCTTCATAGTCAATAAAAAAGTAGGAAAAGCAATACTGGGATACAATCCTCAAAATGACAGAATGATCTCAGTTCGAATCCAAGGCAAACCATTCAATATCACAGTAGTCCAAGTCTATGCCCCAACCACCGGTGCTGAAGAGGATGAAATTGACCGGTTCTATGAAGCCCTACAGCACCTTATAGAACTAACACCCAAAAATGATGTCCTTATCGTCATGGGGGATTGGAATGCTAAAGTAGGAAGCCAAAAGATAACTGGAATAACAGGCAAGTTTGGCCTTGGAGTACAAAATGAAGCAGGGCACAGGCTGATAGAATTTTGTCAAGAGAATACGATGGTCATAGCAAACACTCTTTTCCAACAACCCAAGAGACGGCTTTACACATGGACATCACCAGACGGACAACACAGAAATCAGATTGACTATATGCTCTGCAGCCAAAGATGGAGAAGCTCTATACAGTCAGTAAAAACAAGACCAGGAGCTGACTGTGGCTCAGACCATGAGCTTCTTGTTGCAAAGTTTAGGCTTAAATTAAAGAAAGTAGGGAAAAGCGCTAGGCCAGTCAGGTATGAATTAAATCATATCCCTGCTCAATATACAGTAGAGGTGACAAATAGATTTAAGGAATTAGATCTGATAGACAGAGTGCCTGAAGAACTATGGACAGAGGTTCGCAACATTGTACAACAGGTAGCAACCAAAACCATCCCAAAGAAAAAGAAATGCAAGAAAGCAAAATGGCTGTCTGAGGAAGCTTTGCAAATAGCTGAGGAAAGGAGGGAAGCGAAAGGCAAGGGAGAAAAAGAAAGATATGCCCAATTAAATGCAGAATTCCAAAGAATAGCTAGAAGAGATAAGAATGCCTTCTTAAATGAACAGTGCAAAGAAATAGAAGAAAACAATAGAATAGGGAGGACCAGAGATCTTTTCAAGAAAATTGGAGAGATGAAAGGAACGTTTCATGCAAAAATGGGCATGATAAAGGACCAAAATGGCAGGGACCTAACAGAGGCAGAAGAGATTAAGAAGAGATGGCAAAATTACACAGAAGAACTATACAAGAATGAGCTTAACGTCCCTGACAATCGCAATGAGGTGGTCACTGACCTCGAGCCAGACATCCTAGAATGTGAAGTGAAGTGGGCCTTAGAAAAGCTGAGCAACAACAAAGCTAGTGGAGGTGACAGCATTCCAGCTGAGCTATTCAAAATCTTAAAAGACGATGCAGTAAAAGTGCTACACTCAATTTGCCAGCAAATTTGGAAAACTCAACAGTGGCCACAGGATTGGAAAAGATCAGTTTACATTCCAATTCCAAAGAAAGGCAGTGCCAAAGAATGTTCAAACTATCGCACCATAGCACTCATTTCACATGCTAGTAAAGTTATGCTTAAAATTCTACAAGCTAGACTCCAGCAGTATGTGGATCGAGAACTACCAGAAGTACAGGCAGGATTTCGAAGAGGCAGAGGAACTAGAGATCAAATTGCTAACATACGCTGGATCATGGAGAAAGCTAGAGAGTTCCAGAAAAACATCTACTTCTGCTTCATTGACTATGCTAAAGCCTTTGATTGTGTGGATCATAAAAAACTGTGGCAAGTCCTTAAAGAGATGGGCATACCAGACCATCTTATTTGTCTCTTGAGAAACCTATATGCGGGCCAAGAAGCAACAGTGAGAACTGGACACGGAACCACTGATTGGTTCAAAATTGGGAAAGGAGTCCGGCAAGGCTGTATACTGTCGCCTTGCCTATTTAACTTATATGCAGAGCACATCATGAGAAAGGCAGGGCTAGATGAATCAAAAGTTGGAATTAAGATTGCCGGAAGAAACATCAACAACCTAAGATATGCAGATGATACCACTCTAATGGCAGAAAGTGAAGAGGAACTAAAGAGCCTCTTGTTGCGAGTGAAGAAGGAGAGTGCAAAACTTGGGTTGAAACTAAACATTAAGAAAACCAAGATCATGGCATCTGGCCCTCTCAATTCCTGGCAAATAGATGGGGAAGAAATGGAGGTAGTGACAGATTTTATTTTCCTGGGCTCCAAGATCACTGCAGATGGGGACTGTAGCCAAGAAATTAAAAGACGCTTGCTCCTGGGGAGGAAAGCCATGGCAAATCTAGACAGCACACTAAAAAGCAGAGACATCACCCTGTCAACAAAAGTGCGTATAGTCAAGGCTATGGTCTTCCCAGTTGCAATGTATGGCAGTGAAAGCTGGACCATAAGAAAGGCTGAGCGCCAAAGAATTGAAGCCTTTGAACTCTGGTGCTGGAGAAGACTCCTGCGAGTCCCTTGGACTGCAAGGCGATCAAACCGGTCAGTCCTAGAGGAGATCAACCCTAACTGCTCTTTAGAAGGCCAGATCCTGAAGGTAAAACTCAAATACTTTGGCCACCTAATGAGAAGGAAGGACTCACTGGAGAAGAGCCTAATGCTGGGAAAGATTGAGGGCAATAGAAGAAGGGGACGACAGAGAATGAGGTGGCTGGATGGAGTCACTGAAGCAGTAGGCGTGAGCTTAAATGGACTCCAGAAGATGGTAGAGGACAGGAAGGCCTGGAGGAACGTTGTCCATAGGGTCGCGATGGGTCGGACACGACTTCGCAACTAACAACAACAACAATCTATGGGAATCATTTCTGCTTAAATGTTACGAAGTTAAACTTCTATTATATTATTCTACTTATATTATTAATTTTGCCTCTGTTATGTATTTTCATGAGTTTAACTTTCCAATCAATATTGTCAGAGTTGTGTCTTTCTTCCATTGTTGAGCAAAGTTTATTATTGCTGCTGTAAGCGTCCTATCTCATAAAATTATGATTTTTCTCTTGATTTTTTTCTGAGGTTAGACCTAGTAACAGGAGTTGTAGTTTCATTTCAAATTTAAATTCCAAGATGTTCTGCATTGTACTATGTATATATTTCCAATAATGCTGAGGGGTTTTTTACATGTCTACCATATGTGGTAAATTGTTCCTTTTCTTTCCAACATGTTCACTTCCAGGAGTTCAGTTCTGACTGAATCAGGTTCACTCAGCCTTCCATCCTTTCAAGATCAGTAAAATGAGGACCCTTAATTTCAGTTTGCTTCTCTCTTTGGTCAGTTTCCAACCATTGTTTCTTGTCCTCTGGTGCTTTGGAGAATAGTTTGACTCCCTCTTCTTTGTGGCAGCCCCCCAAATACTGGAATACTGCTATCATGTTGCCCCTGTTTCTTCTTTTCTTTAGACTGGCCAAACCCAAGTTCTGCAGCCCTTCTTCATATGTTTATATATTTGTATATATATTTATATATTCCTT
The DNA here is from genome assembly GCF_964194415.1 of Vipera berus. Taxonomy (NCBI): domain Eukaryota; kingdom Metazoa; phylum Chordata; class Lepidosauria; order Squamata; family Viperidae; genus Vipera; species Vipera berus. Next base: position 258,694,065 of record NC_138203.1, read on the forward strand.
ACTGCAACACCACTCAGTGCCAAGACCCGGATAGCACCTAAAGCTAACATACTATGTACAGTACAGCAGTCTAAAGAGTTAGGGTCCATGAGTTCAGTATCTGGCTTACTTACACCTAGCAAACCTCAACAGGACAAAACCAATCCTAGTGCCTGTTTCTTAAAGGTCAGTATAACATAAATCTTCTTCTGGAGTTTTAAAGGTGATTTTCATGGTAACAGACGGTTACCTTGCATATCTTAAAAGCTACTATGACAAAGATATCCACAAATGGTTTACAATTTTACAAGAAGTTTGGAGCAGAAGGCAATATAATTCACCGCCTCCCCCTTCAACTTCTTCACTAGCTGGAAAGGAGCTTGGCCCACATAAGGATCTCTTACAGTAATGTCCTGTAAGTGCATTTATGAAAGAATATGAAAACAAAACCCTAATCTTTTTAATGCTTTGTCCTCTTTGTGGCCCACATCCTAACATTTTGGTTTTATATTTATCCATCACTACCCAAATCAATACAAACCTACTGAAAGGAACACTACTATAAGAGGGCATTAGCAAAACAACACAGAAATATTTCCAAATATTCCCCTCACAATATTTCCAATCTACCATAATCAGATGACCACCAGAGGTGTTGGATTATCAGATTACTCTATCGAGATTACTCTACTGGGGATGACAGGACTTGTAGTGAAGTACTGTTGGACTGTTGTGTGAACTGCTTCAGTTGACTATTTCCAAAAGAGTCAAAAAGCAAAATTAGAATTGATGCAAAGCACTTTTTCGAAGGTTAGATATAAGACACCTCCTTCAGATTTGATGCCAGTCACCAATACAAAATTCTCTAATTCAGTTTTAATTATCATTAATTCTCCATCTTAAACACAATTCTACAAAAGAAGCCAAGGAAGGGCTGTGCGTCTTCAGAAAACAAGGGAAAAAAGAGACTACACTTAATCCTTTTTTTTGCTTATGCAAATTCTTGTGATTCACAGAAAGATTTTTTGTTTTGTTTTTTCTTTCCTAGTGCTTGTCATCTCTGACAACATTTCAGGAAAAAACTGTTTAAATTAGTCTATATAAATTGGCTTCCGAGTGCCTTGGAAGCAGAGACAAATAAGGGGATTTTGCAATTCTATCAATTTAATAAATCTAAGAGAAGTAAAGTATTTGTAGCAGTGTTAAGTTCAGATCTCAGAAGAAATTAACAAGTATAATAATGCATTCACTTTCTAATCAAGTCATCCACCCAACTACAGGCAGTTCCCAGTTAACAATCACTCATTCAGTGATCACTGAAAGTTACAATGGCACTGAACAAGTGGTACTTACAATCAGTCCTTGAAGTTTCATTCATACAAATATTGCCATGGTCATTAGATCACAATCCGGGTGGCTGTCAACTACTTTGCACTAATTACATCTGAAGTGCCCTGCAATCAAATGTTCACCATTTGTGACCTTCCTTGAAACTTCCCACCCACAAAGTCAATCAGGGATCTCGTACTCAGTAATGTGTGCATGACTGCAGCAACCCCCTACTCACACTCTGCAAGCACATGCACACGCACCTGTGTGCAGCCACCTGCACCTCTGCAGCCACCTGCACACCTTCCTGCACCCAGCAGCAGCCCCTGATGCCCCGCACTGCTCACACTGCAGCAGTCACTTACCCACTTGCTGGCCTGTTTGTGAGCTGCCTGCAACTTACTGCTGGCTTCCCCATTGACTTTGCATGTTGGAAGCACGCAGGAAGCCGTAAGGAGATTCTTGCTTAATAATAGTAACTGAGATTGTCAAGATTGCCCTTGCTAAGTGACTGACTTTCAGTGAGCAAATAGGAACTGACATCCTATGGAGAATGAGGGGACATTATGGCTGAAAACAGCACCTGGATCTGTGGTGGGATTCAGCAGTTCGCACTGGTTCAGCAGAACCGGTAGTTAAATTTTGCTGAGTTCGGAGAACGGGTGGAATGCACACAGCTTCCAAGGTCCAGTATAGGTGTCGGAGGCCTGGAGGAGGCCTCCCAGGCCTAGAATGGCCCACTGGAAATTCGTGGATTTGACTTCTGGAAGTCAGCTCTAGGCCTCAGAGGCCTGGAGGCCCGGAGGAGGCCTCCCAGGCCTAGAATGGCCCTCTGGAAGTGCATGGGGCCACTTCTGGATGTCTGTTCTAGGCCTCGGAGGCCCAGGCCTGCATCCAATAAGAGAACTGGTTGTTCAGGTATTTCAATCCCACCACTGACCTGGATGCTAAGTTTTGGACCACCAAAATCTCTCTGGAGAAAGGCTACATCTTGAGATCACCCATACATACTCTGGACAGCTATTTTTCATGAGTAGACAAGCAAGGCAGAGATATTTTATATTGGTTTGTTTACAGCAGAATTTGTGGGATTCCATCAAGCTCACACCCGAACCGAACCTGTTCATCACTGGGAACGAAGGGGAAAGTTACTTCTTTCTCTTTCTTTTCTTTTTTTGCCATTTTTTCTTTTTATATTTTCATCTTTCGCAGTTTGTATTATTTTATCTTTATAACCCTTAATAAAACTATTACAAAACAGAAAAGGACAGTTTGTCATTGCTCAGCGTTGCAGTCATGTGACATCGTCCTTTATGTCCCATGTTCCTAAGTGATGGAAATTCCGGTCCCAATTTTCATTGTCAAGTGAGAATTGCCTGTACACATGATACTCTGATAAAGCAGCTTAGAACACTTGGTGAGCTATATCTAGCTACCCTCTGAATAGCACATTGGAAGCTCTGAAAATGATCCTCCTCTCTTGTAAGCAATGGGTGGAATTAACCTTTGACCTATTCTTTAGATCAGTGTTTCTCAACCTTGACAACTTTAAGATGCAGGGAATTCAACTCCCAGGGCTTTGCTGGCTGGGAATTCTGGGATTTGAAGTCCACACATCTTGAAGTTGCCAAGATTGAGAAACACTGCTTTCCATTATTGTAATTTACTCAGTATTTGGGGATATGGAAAAAAACAAATCAAATTGATTAGTGCTTAAGTAGAAATTGAACCATCATGCTGATGCAATGTCATTATTGGGTCTGCAAAAAGTAAAAAGCTTGTTTCTCTAGAACAGGGGTGTCAAACTCAATTTCATTGAGGGCCGCATCAGCATTGTGGTTGCCCTCGGGGTTTGGGTGGGTATGGCCGGGGTGGGCGTGGCCTACTGGGTGGGCATGGCTAGAGTGCATATGGCCTACTGTGTGGGCGTGGCCAGCTCTACAACGTTCGCATCAAGGGTGCCTATGGGGGCCTGGGCAGGAGTGGGACAGATCTGAGGGTCTCTGGCAGAAGGAGGGTCTCTGGGTCAGGGCCAAGGCAGTGGGGGCCGTTCCCTCACTGTTTCCAGGATGGCTTCGCGGGCCACATGAAACCACTTTGCGGGCCAGATCCGGCCCCCAGGCCTTCTGTTTGACATGTCTGCTCTAGAAAATAAAATGTGGATAGAGACCTATGCATCTTGTTAAGATGGTAAAAAACCCATCATTTTCAATGGTGGAATTAGCAAAAAAGTTACTTAATATGAAGTAGCATTATCCATTGTTCTAAAGCTCTCTAGTAAAATTATGTTCAGTGATCTTACATACTGTAAGAGTTTAGTTTATTTTTTTTTTACTTTCTGTGCAATTTATCACAGTTATTTTTAATTAAAGAGAACAAATTTAAAATTACTGTCTGCACAAAAAGATTTTCACATTTCTAAGAAAGCCACACATTATCATAGTGAATTGAAAAACAGATGTGAACGTCTCCATATCAGTAGGGGAAAAGATGTTTCAGCAAATTGCCCACCTTTCTGCCTGAGCCAATAAATAAGAGTTTATTAATCCTTAAATGTTGATCAGATAAATCAATCAATAAAAAATTAAAGATGATGGAAAAGAAGAAGATAATCTTATGAGATGTTCTTAGGTGCTCTTTATCCTGGCTGTCAAGAAGTCTCTAGAGCAGGTTTGTCAAACTTGCAATGTCATGTGACGTGTGTTGCGACGTATCACGACATTTTTGCCATTGCCAGCAAAGAGGTGGGCGCAGTTTTGCTATGATGCATCCAGCCCACGGGCTGGCAAGCAGTTTGACACCCGTCCTCTAGGGCAGGAAATGATTTCTATTTACATGGCTTCTAAGTCAATAAAAAACATTTGAAAGACATTACTGACTGATAGATGCTAGCATTTTATTGCTCAGCCAACGCCACTGATGTGATCAGAATACTGTTGCCATGTGTACTATCAAAGCACTCAATCAATACACTGGATATTTTCTATACATAAAAGCCTGCATCCTAAATCCATTCAAATTCAAAGATACAAAATGTTAGCCATGTAGAATCTTCTCTCAAGAACTTCAAAGATTTTGCTAACTTAGGAATACAGTGAATAAAGGCCCAATATATAGGAAGAGCTTCAAGCTGGAGAAAAAAAGTATATGCTACAATTAGATTGACATTTTGCTGGCTTGGCTTCAGACAAGAAACAGCAATAAACATTTTTTTCTAGGAACAAAGCCACCATGCAGGAATAAGCCAGGGAAGAATAAAGCATGAGACTCAGATAGATAAGTTGCTTTTATCGTAGATACAAAAAGTCCTACCATGAACAGATGATTACTACGGAATCTAGCAATCCAACATTCTATATATACAGTATAATAATTCTTGGGTTTAAATATTATATTTAAAGCCAGGGCTTTTCAACCTTTTCACCCATTGTACCACTTTTAGGATATGGCAACATCTGAGTACCACCAGTCGCCTAGCAAGGTGTCAAAAACTTGACCAAAAAAAAAGGAAAAAAGTGATGAAGTACAGGTGGTCCTCGACTTACCACAGTTCGCTTAGTGACTGTTCGAAGTTACAACAGTTCGAAGTTACTGAAAAAAGTGCCCCCCAAGCCACAGCCGAGCAAGACACCTGCCTGCCCGGCAGCGCTGTTCCTCCTGTCCGAGGTTTTCATTGTTGTGAGCATTTCTGTTGAGGATTGACAGCGAGGGTGTTTGGTTTTTATTCCCCCGTCTGCTGGGTGGTTGCAGCAGTTTTTGGTCACTTCACATGACCCTGGGAAACTGTGACCATTATAAATATGAATCAGTTGCCAAGCATCTGAATGTAAATCACAAGACCCTTGGTGTATTATTCGGCGGGTTCCCGGTTAGAAAAAGGACAGCAGGCTAGTATGAGATCAGCTGTTTATTCGCCTCCACAGGAACAACTTAGCGCGTTTCAAACCCCCTTATATAGTCCCGCTAGTGGACTTCTGGCCAATCCCTGTTCGGGGATTCTCCCGCCGTTTCCACTCAACCAATCCCGGCTGACCGCATGCGGAGCTGTCAGGTCGCAGCTGTTATTGGTAGCTGTCAGTGGAAACCGCATGTGGAGCTGTCAGCGGGAGCCGCGTGTGGAGCTGTCAGCTGTCAAAGAACTGTCAAATCTGTGAACTCTGTTTATAACTATAAAAATCCCTTTTACAACATATATTACACTTGGGATGCTGCAACGTTCCAGCTGATCGGTGCTTCTTCTGGGCTCAGCAGAAGCGCCAAGATCAGCACCGAGCTCCAGCTGGAGCCTGGCGCTGATCCTGGTGCTTCTGCTGAGCCCTGACAGCCCTGAAGAAATGCTGATCCTGGTGTTTCCGCTGAGCCCTGACAGCCCTGCAGCTCCAGCCGTCTCTCACTCAGGTTTGTGCAGTGCTGCCACCAGTTCAGCTCATTCACCTCCCCCACTACCACTTTTCTAGGATGGTCGCGTACCACCTGCCAGGTGCCAATGTACCACAGGTGGTACCCGTACCACTGGTTGAAAAGCCCTGTCCTAAGCAACTTCAATCCACACATAAGCAATTGGGAAAATATTGGGAAAATGTCAGTGTGCATGGTGACTTGCTATAAATGAGGCTTGATGTACTGAGACACTATAAGCATACTGGGTGCAGTGTGCTTTAATGCTAACCTCATGGGTTTGGTTTTGACAAGAGCATAGATTTGAAAATTAGTGTATCAAAGTCTAAGGTCATTGGTTAAGGAAATTAAATTTTCCCTAGTGAAAAGTAAATATTATAGGTAGATCTTGACTTACAACCACAATTGAACCCAAAATTTTCATTACTAAGTAGTGTTAAGTGAGTTTTGGCCCTTTTTTGCCATAATTGTTAAGCGAATCACTGCACTTTTGAGTAAATCATGCTGTCATTGATCAAAACTGGCTCCTCCCCAACCCCCATTTGACTTTGCTTGTCGGAATCTGGCTGGGAAGGTGATCACATGACCACAGGGTAGTGCAACTGTCATAAATACATGCCAGTTGCCAGGTGCCCAAATTCTGATCAATGTGAGTGTCATGGTTCCAACTGAGGAACCCAACCAAGTAAACATCTTTAAGACATTTCAATCTCTTAATGTAAAATTTTACTGAGTACCTCACTTTGACACATATGAAAGCAAAACCAGCTCTGGCAAACCCCAAGCCAAACCCCTATAATAAAAGTATAGATTTCCCCCTCCCATCCTTGAACAGGTCACATTGCCCAATTAGTAGCAAATATATTGTTATGAGAAAATGTCTCTGCGTCAGGTCAGACACCTGGTGCCTCGTCCTTGAATCTCATGAGCTGCCTTCTTTATCTTTGAGCCTGAAATTAATTTCCCCATCCTCCCCCTAAGTTCATTGGCAAGCTAAGAAGCAATAATTGTTGCATCAGAAAAGCGAACGTCAAGCCTGACAGGATGATCATAAACATGAAAAATGGTCAGAAGTCAATTTTTTCCAGTGGCATTGTAACAGTGAAGTCACTAAACAAATGGCTGTAAGTTGAGTACTACTTGTAGCACATTAAGCCATTTCAAAAAGAAGGCTAAATAAGAAAAAGTGTCTCAATCAAATTTGAACAGATTGTAATAAATAGAGCTCCCATTTGTTGTTCAGCCACACAGCAATTACTGAATTTTTTTTCATAATGGGTATATAGATTTACAGTAAAAAAAATCTACTTATTTGAGTCTTCTGGGAAATATATTCCTAAAGTATTGGGCATGAAAAGCCTGCCATTGTGAATTATGGGAAAGATAAAGCAGATGATGCTAATGTTATACATAAATGAGGGGGAAAAACTAGAGCAAATACATGAATTTCTGTATTTTAGTATGGCATTTGTTAAAAACAGGAAACTGGATAAGTTTTAAGATTTAAATGCTGGTAATTTATGATCTGTTGCAAGGAATATATATTTATTGAAAGAAGCAAAATGGCTATATTTAAGAGTAGTGCTTATGTCCATTTTGTATCATGAAATGAATGAAAAAATCTGGAAAGATTATATTTATAAAGATTGAAAAGTACTGCGAGATACCATGAATAGAGTTGATATAAAATACATTTGGCTGTTTCTTTTTTCTTATCTAAATACTTTAATTTTTTTAGCTTACTTTGCCTGTGTTATACATAACATTGCTTATTCCAAAAGAGAATATGGGTTGCATTATAATAATCCCTAGGAGACTTTTAAAAAACCAGAGATTTATTTCTATTTAAATCATGCAGAACTCGTTTTCAAGAACACCAGTCAAGACAATTAAACATATAATCTCAATAGAAAAAAGATAAACAATATTTAAATTCTCTCTCTCTCTCTCTTCCTCTCCTTTGAGGTGGAAATTGTTGTTTCATTTTGGCTCTCCTAGAATTCATGCAAAAGTCAGTCTGCTATAAGTTTTCCTTGAATAAACTTCACGAGACTTCATGTCTCATCCAATTTAATGTACTAGTCTAAAACAAATGTACATAACTCCATTCTCCCATCCTCTGATAAAAGTTTGACACAACCATTTTGTGCCCTTGATACTAACAACTTTTCCCCATGTCCCCTCGTCCCTTCACAAGCACTTCTCAAAACATCCCACAAAGGACATATAATCCTTTACCTATAAACTAAAGATATATACCTATTTCATCCTCTCATTTTCCTTTGAGCTGTAATTCTTAGTTCAATGTATAAAGCAGTCTGCCTGGACTTTGGCCATGGATCCTTCTTAGCAATAGCACTTAGACTTATATACCACTTCATAGTGCTTTACAGCACTCTCTAAGCAGTTTGCAGAGTCAGCATATTGCCACCAATAACATGGATCCTCATTTTACCAACCTCAGAAGGATGGAAGATTGAATCAACCTTGAGCCAGTCAGGATCAAACTCCAGGCAGTGGGTAGAGTTAGCCTGTAATACTGCATTCTAACCACTGTGCCACCACCGCTCTTATCTAGATCTGTGGCTACCAGAGGCCATCTAGATTTTCAATAGAGGCTGTGATGTAAATAAAGATTCCAAGGATATTATATTTCTAGTAGAAACATATATCCCACTCGTGAGCTATTGTCCATTCCCAGAGCTTTTTCTTAATTGATTTCATTATTATAATACTGACTACCAAGAGATGGTTTTCTATGCACCACCCCTCAAATACAAAAAAATATCAGAATTAAAACTAGAGGTATTAAAAACTATGAAAATCAACAGAAATCCTATTTTGAAAAGAAGCTAATAAAGCTTAAACAGGTGATAAAGCTAATGAAGAAGTTAAGCCTCTCAACTCAACAGGGATTGCATGCCAAAGAATGGGGTGATTATAGGAAACTTGATCCTGTGTTGACGGGAGACAGGCTACAACAGGGGTGTCAAACTCGCAATGTCATGTGACGTGTTGCGACATATCACGACTTTTTTTCCATTGCCGGCAATGGGGTAGGCACGGGTTCGCTATGATGCATCCGGCCCGTGGGCTGGCAGTTTGACACCCCTGGGCTACAACACTTGTGAGTCTCCTCACAAGTGTTTATTTGGACCCAGGCTGAAGCAGCCATTTCTGCTCTCTCTTTGTCTTCCTCCTGGGACTCTGAACTTGGAAGGATGGAAAATTGTAGTACTCCTACCAATGCAACTGGACGCAAAGAACAGCAAAACTGCTGTCCCCCCAACATCTCCCACCCAGAAGGTAATCAGATTGCAATATTTCAAGTCATCTCACTTCCACAACCAAGACCATCACAGTCCTGTTTGGACACTGTTCTTGTATAATCCTAGAGATCAAAAATTATTAGGCATCCCCATAGAGTAATTGACTCTGTGTCAATGTTGACATCCAGAATAGGCTGCATGCAAGAGATTTTATCTGTGAAAAAAACAACAATCCTAAATTAGAAGAAGCCACCATAATGGAAAAGTCTGATAAGAGAAGGAGGTATAGGGGTGGGGCAGTTCCCTCACCACCGGAAACATCACAGTAGATTAAGCTTGCAATTAGAATATGTCTAGGGAACGTACATTTTCTGCTTCATGGCATAAAACTTGAAATGGGCTATGTGCTCTACCATATCAGCTTTGAGTCAAATTTTCCTCCATCTGCCCTTGGGCTTCTAAAGTTCATTTATCTACTCTAGGGCCATTTTTGATCAGAAAAAAAGCTCAGGTGTGCCAAGTGTCCTATCAAGTCCACAGTTCCTGTTATGAAAAAGGAATGGCTAGAATCACTGGTGGGACCAACAGTGACTTCCAGAAATCTGTAAGGATTCAATAATCTTTTGGAGCAGAGTATGCACCAGATCCACTGCCCCTGCAGAGATTAGATGTAAGCACTAATCTTTTCACAATAATGGGAAGACTTAAAACATTACCTTCTTCTTAGAACAAAAGGTGAAGTAAAAGTATTTGATCTTTTGTATTGTACAATATATTGATCCTGTGACCCATTGTTTAATGCTATCTAATGTTGTCATGGCATTACGTCATAGCAGACATTGGCCAATGAAAAGTTGCTAATAAATACTAATAATGATATTTTCTAACTTTATTCATTTTTAATGCATGTGCTATTTTAAAAAGCCACTCCTTCTCCACCAAGATTACAGCACATAGTTCTTTATTAACAATTATAACAGAAGATGAACGGAAGAACCAAAAAAGTTCCCTGCAAACTCAAAATTAAAAGGAAAGTGAATAATAATATATTAAATTATCTTTTCCCTTTTAAAAGATCTCACCGCCAATAGATGATAAGCATATAAAATTCCATTAATATCTAAGCTTCTTCACAGTAATTAACAACTTCACAACCACCTTAGCAAGGATAAGTCGATATGCTTCAACACAGCTCAAAAAGGTGTTATTTACTCTGGAGGAAGAAAGGAATTATATGAAAGAAAATGACCTATTAAAGCTGTTGGCATCCTCAAATCTCAACTAAAAGTGATGAATTTATTTTCAACGTAGACTACTATTTTTTCTTCTCTTTTTTAACAAATATGTGTGTGATTGAAGTTATTAATTCAACACAGTTTCTCTTTCATGGGTACCCACGTTTCACTATATAAGTAAATGACTGTGCCAATTCTGGGTCCCATATTTTAAAAATACCAACAATCTGAAATGGGTTGGTAGAACAGAGACTTGAAACTAAGCTCTACAACAGAGGTGGGGAATTATGGCCCTTATATGACTTGTGGATTTCAACTTCAGAATTCCTGAGCCAGCCATGCTGTCTTAGGAATTCTGGGAGTTGAAGTCTACAAGTCATATAAGGGCCATAGTTCCCCACCCCTGCTCTACAAGGTTAAATTTGGCAAACTCATATACTGAGCCTTGGAATTGAAAAATGGAGGGATATATAGGAGTATCTGAAGCTAGACCATAAATCGTTGATCATTGTCAAGTTACAATTGAATATTAGGAAAACAATGCAAAATAGTAAGAATAGTTTGGCAGTGCATTAAAGTCCCCCAACAGAATAACAGAGTTGGAAGAGATCTTAGAGATCTTCTAGATCTAGTTCAACCTGCTGCTCAGGCAGGAAACCCTATACCATTTTAGACAAATGGTTGTCCAATCTCTTCTTAAAAACCTCCAGTGTTGAAGCACCCACAACTTTTGTAGGCAAGTCATTCCACTGATTAATTGTTCTAACTGTCAGGAAATTTCTCTTTAGGTCTAGGTTGGTTCTAGTCCTTCTTTTCATTAAACTAGACCTAGGCCTAGTTTAGATCTACACCTAGACATATTTGTGCACAGCCCAGAAAGGCACCAGACATGGAGTTTTAATATGAATTATTGTTCAGAACAAAAATTGAACCCAGGAGCCATTACTATGTTTCTATAATTCTTGGAATCTGTATTGAGTTCAAAGGGACGTATTTCCACATAAATGTTCATTTCAGCCTAAACAATTTGTTTTCGCTGTTTCTTGATGAAAGGATTTTTCAAGGCAGTACACAAAAACATAGAAGTATGATTTAAAAATGCAACAGATTTTAGCAATGCAGTGCAATCGGGCCATACAAATATGAATATGTAATGCATCCTAAAATATTAATTTAGAGCTGAAGGCTCTATATTATTGGAAACAAGGCAAGAGATTAAAGAAGCATCTCTAAGTGGTACTTTAATTTAACTTGCTGTATCCAGCTGCTCTACTAATAGACTGAATGCTGGACTGAGATTTGTAAGTCATTGAGTAAATCTATCTACAGGTGGGACCATAAAAGAGACAGGAGAGACTCTTCCAGCATATTAAGGTTTTGTCCAGCTCATATGTGTTCCCACAAAACTGCTGATGAAGTATAAAACACTTCCAATACACTGTCTTCATTCAATAATAATACATACAGTAACAGCTTATGCAGTAGAGTCAACTCCAATGGTTTAATTTCTGCAAAATATCTCCTAGTGTAAATTAGTCCTTTCTGACTGTTTCTGAAAGGAGAGCATAAAAAAGGAAAGGAAACTTCACCTACTGTGTTCAGTGGAGCTTGTATCTCCATTGGCTTTCCTTCAGTGCCAGATCTGAGCCAGATCTGATAGGCTGCCTAATAACACTGTAATGTGGCCAATTTTACGAAAAACGGAACAACACCAAAGCTGTAGGTGGCGAGGGATGAACAATGAACTGAAACAAAAGTAATAAAAGCAGTATTGGAAAGCATTAAGGGCCCCCCAGATCTCTTTATTGCTCCTTTAAAAAAAAGTCTGTTCCAAATGCTTTAGCATCATTAACTGTGATATTTAGAAATGTAGGCTCTACGTAGGTGGCATTGTCTCGTTTAATACTACAGAGTAACATAACAGAGAGTAAATTTCATAGGAGAGTCAGCTTGACACAGAGGCATAAAACTGATTTTCCTCTGCTGTTTTTGAACGATTACAAATGACAAGCATTGGTGATATGTCCAAGTATCGGTCAAAGAACAAGAGTGGTAAAAAGTAACCTGTGGTTAACTCACAGAGAAACGCAAGATGAAAAATGAAAATACACGTATGCAAAAAAGAAAAAAAAAGAGAGGAATAACATGTCTTTAAAAAGCTATTACATTATTTTTAATGTTTGAAGGCACAGAAGCAACTCTCCAAATTTATTTATTTATTTATTTATTGAATTTGTATACCGCCCTATTCCCGTAGGACTCAGGGCGGTTTACAGGGCAGTTAAAACCATAAAATACAAAAATTAAAATCAATTAAAACAATTAATTAAATTCAAGCCCCAAAAGTAAATCTAAAACCCAATTAAAATTAAAAACCCCTGTCTGGGCCAAACAGCTCGAAGAGCCAAGTTTTCAGGTCCCGGCAAAATGAGCGAAGGTCGGGGGCAGTCCTAAGTTCCGTAGGTAGTTGGTTCCATAGGGCAGGCGCACCCACAGAGAACGCCCTTCCCCTGGGAATAACCCGTGAGCATTCATTAACCGGCGGTACCCTGAGAAGGCCCTCCCTGTGGGAGCGCACAGGACAATGGGAAGATGATGCCGGCAGTAGGTGTTCCCTTAGATAGTCTGGACCCAAGCCATTTAGGGCTTTATAGGTCATTACCAGCACCTTGAATCTCACCTGGAGGGCAACCGGAAGCCAATGCAGCTCGCGGAGAAGAGGTGTTACACGGGAGTATCGGGAAGCTCCCATCACAACTCGCGCGGCTGCATTCTGCACCAGTTGAAGCCTCCGAGTGGTCCTCAAGGGCAGCCCCATGTAGAGGGCATTGCAGTAGTCTAACCGGGAGGTCACGAGCACATGAGTGACTGTGCGTAGGGCATCTCGGTCCAGATAGGGCCGCAACTGGCGCACCAGGCGAACCTGGGCAAAAGCCCCCCTGGTCACGGCTCCTATATTTTAAATGTACTTTAAAATTACTGGAATATACTGTCTTATCCTTTTAAAAAATGGATCTACAAATTCTTTTTTTAATAAGTTTTTTATTGATTTTCCAATGTTACAATAGTATCTTTGAAAAGCAACGTGGTGTCTGGGTTACAATAGTTCCTTTCATACAAATACATATTATTACAAATCTCCAGTTTGTTGTAACCAGAATTTCCTCTCTCTTTTCCTTTGATACATATTATCTCTTATCTAAATTAACATACTTCTTACTGTTATCCATCAGTTATTTAGTAGTTTTCTTACATTTGTCAATACTTTTGTATATTTTATTTTTAACATTCCATCTTTAAGACATCGAACACCTTATATACTTTTCCAGCTTTAATTTTGCATTGATATTAGTTAAACATTTGAAGTTTCTCATTTTTATATTTCTAGGTGACCTCCCTTCCCTTTACACAATTCTCTCCAATACCTAGTAATATAAATATGCTTCTTATCTATCTCATTTCCATATCAACAAGTTGATAATACAATATAATATTTTTGTTTTCATTATAATTTCCACATATTAAAAATTAGCCAAATTTCTCCCATTTTAACATTGAATACATCCTTTCATACTTTCATATCACTACATCCAAGTATATTAATTACATTATATCATTCTCATATATACATCTTAATCAATTTCATTTAAATAGATCAATATCTCAATTTAACTGTTAATATTCATACATCTGAGGTGTTTTTTTTAATTACCCAGTATTTTTATCTACTTATCAAAACAATGTCTCATAATCCAAGTACAATCCTGTCTATTTTAGTATTTTCCGTTTCTGGCCTTTTAAATATGTCCATTCTTCTTCAGTCTTATTCTTGCTTTTTTCCTTTGCCATATCATTTTTCGCTTCTTTGCTTCAGGGTCATCAAAGAATTCTTGTGTTATTGTATCGTATTGAAGTGACCCTCCAATTTTCCTTTTTGAAGGGTTGAGGGGTCTAATAAAAGCATCAAATCTTCTCATTATTTTTAACTCTTGATATAATTGTCCTGGACTATGTATTTTTTATTCCATCTGTTTCTCATTTTGATCTTCAAATGTCTGTGCTTGTTGAGTAGTTAATTCTTCTGTCAATGTATTTCATTGTTCAATTTCTTCTGTTATGTTCTGTCCCAATAAATTATTAGTTGTAGTCACAATTTGAGTTTGCTTCTCCAAGACACTTTCTAGTTTTTTTCAAAAAGCTCTTATTTCATCACCGGCTGTAGACAGGAACTGATAAGCTTGGTAGGTTATTTTCATCATAGCATAGATTTGTTTTTGTATTTCTTCCATGGTGGAGTCTCACATATGGTGTTCAAGGTTAATCTTATCTTGTTTTTCTAAGGAATCAGCCAAGTCTCTTCTCTTCTCTTCTCTTCTCTTCTCTTCTCTTCTCTTCTCTTCTCTTCTCTTCTCTTCTCTTCTCTTCTCTTCTCTTCTCTTCTCTTCTCTTCTCTTCTCTTCTCTTCTCTCTCTGAGTGTCAGAATTTCAAGTTTAGCCACTGAGTGTCCTCCAAGTGCTTAGAGAATTCTTTTCTGTTTCTTAACTATCTGTTAATCGCTTTTCAATTATTTCTTCTATTTTAGAAGAGCAGAGCCAAATTTTCAAATAAGAGTAGGAAGTAAGGAATGGGTAGTCAAAAGCTTTTAGTCCACAAATTATAACATTCTAGTTGAGGTCAATTCGTTTTTTAAACTTTTTTTTAAAAATAAATACCCTGTAGGCTTGATCGCCGCTATTTTGAAGGAAGGGTTGAACTCCCTCCTCCCTCTCCACAGATGGGAAAGTACTTAGCAGCTTATTTAGGTGAAAGGAAGAAGATTGGAGTATAAGAGAGGAATCTTACCCAGTCTCTTCTATGCTGCTTTAATGTTGCCTGGTGGTAAGTGTGACTTCGGCTGTCTGCAGCCTAATAATAATAATAATAATAATAATAATAATAATAATAATAATAATAATAATAATAATAATAATAATAATAATAATAATAATAATAATAATAATAATTTAATTTTTATACCGCCAACCCATCAGACCAGGCTGGCTTGTTCAAATAAATATGTTTTTAGGTCACGTCGGAAGGAGCGAAGGTCGGGAGCCATCTGGAGCTCCACCGGTAAACGGTTCCAAATGTCTGGCGCGCCCACAAAGAACGCCCTCCCCTTGGGGGCCACCAGTCGACACTCTTTGACCGACGGCACCCTAAGGAGGCCCTCTCTGTGGGAGCGCACTGGACGAAGGGAAGTTGATGCCGGCAGCAGATGCTCCCGTAAGTAACCCGGACCCATGCCATTTAGGGCTTTATAGGTCATAACCAGACCTTGAATCTTACCCGGAGGACAACCGGAAGCCAATGCAGCTCACGGAGTAGAGGTGTTACATGGGAGTATCGGGAAGCCCCCACCACCACTCGCACGGCTGCATTCTGCTATGGCCAGTCTTTTGTCCACCAGTTCAAAGGGAATGCAGGCACTAACAGGGGGGTTGAAGCTCCCCTGCATTTCTGCAAAAGCCCCTTCTTGCTGGTCACCCCTCCAGGGTGACTCTTCACGCCTTTTAGGACCCTCCCAGTGATGCGAAACTGGATGTGGAAGACGAGAGCCGTCCTCCAGATGTCCATAATGGCAGTGTTGGCAAACCGGAAGTCAGATCTACAAATTCTATGCAGTTGCATCAAAGCTTGTTGCAGAACTTGTGGGAGAAATTATACAAACTTCCAAAAGACATTTAATGTGTTGGACTCATTTTCTTCTTCAAAAAGTGACTGCCACATTTCCAGCTAAACATATCTTGAACTCTATGAAGAGATGCCTTATCCCTTTGATCCAGTGTTGCTCAGTGGCATTTAAATTTATTTATTTATTTATTTATTTATTTATTTATTTATTTATTTATTTATTTATTTTATTATATTTATATACCGCCCTTCTCCCGAAGGACTCAGGGCGGTGAACAGGGCACATATAAATAGAGAATACAAAAATTAAAAAGGATTAAATAATAGCCCAGATAAAGACAATAACAATATAAAAAACCCCATTAAAAAACCTAACATTCCCCATCAGGCCAGGCCAGCTTGTTCAAATAAATGGGTCTTCAGACCGCGTCGGAAGGAGCGAAGGTCCGGTGCCATCCGGAGCTCGACCGGCATCTGGTTCCATAAAGCCGGAGCGCCCACAGAGAAGGCCCTCCCCCTGGGGGCCACCAGCCGACATTCTCTGACTGGAGGCACCCTGAGGAGGCCCTCTCTGTGGGAACGCACAGGGCCGAGGGAAGTTGACGCCGGCAGCAGGTGGTCCCTGAGGTACTCCAGACCAATGCCATCCGGACCCAAAAATTTAAAAACACCCCCAAATTAAATTTAATCCTGGAGAATAAAGAGGCATAACCATGAAGATTTTTTTTTGCAAGCAACCCTACTACTGAATTAGGCAATTCATAAACCACAGCAACCTTGAGCACAAAAGAAGACATTTCCTTTACGTTCTATACACAAATTGTAAGGAGGAAAGGAGCTGATCATTTAAAGGAAACTTGATGATTATAGCCCACTTATAATGGCAAGATCCCAATGACCCATTTCCTATTTTAACAGACATGAGCCATGTACTGTTTTTGTAAGTGGAGAATGTGCAATAAAGCATCTCCTCCACCCTTTGCCTCGCCCTTCACATCCTGCAACCCAGTATTTTTAGAACTCTAAGTAACCAATCCTATAGATGGCCATAGAAATTAATTAATTAAAATAGTTGGTTATTTTCTACAACTACCGATAAAGGAGAATATTTGTAGCTTGGGGTTGAAATGAGGGGTCCTTGGTGTTCGCTGAGCTTGGTTGTTTTATTGCCGACATTTCATTATTCAAACTAAATAACATACCAGCATCACTAGAACATCGTCAGCACTAATGATGTTATCTAGTTTAGGTAAGGAAATATTTGCAAGAAAACAACCATGCTCAGAAAGCACCAAGGATACTTCTCCTTTATGCAACTATTTAAGGGATCAAATTAAATTGCCATTGTTCTAAATGTAGAGGATGAGATGCTCTGTCATGCCACAGGTGGTGATTTACGGTAGCATGCTCTCTTGTGACAAGGACATAGGTATAGTACAATGGCTTTTGTAATTGCCACTAATGAAACCACACAACTGAAGGGTGGACTCAGCTACACAAGCTTGTTTGTTTAAAAAAAGATATGCATCAATCAACTCCTAGAAGATAGGATTATATTGTGGCATTTTGGGTAGCCTTTCCTGAGTTTTTTCTCCAGATCACAGCAATCAGCTTACCTCCATCTCTATTAATAAGACAAAAGTAGAAAACTGCACCGTGGTCCTCCTGTTATATCTTGAAAAGCAGACCAGAACAAAATATTGCTCTGCAAGCAGGTGGGGTGACAGTTCCTGCTACTGCTGTTGGGGGAGTAAAGAAAAGGGAAGGGGTTCTTCCCCTTATCTGCCTCTCTCTGATTCAACCCTCACTGCCTCATTTCTTTGATATTAGTGTAACATTTGCCTTGCAACAAGTTGTCTCATGGTGAGTTGGCCATGGCGAATTGTCCGGCAGTGAGTGGGCCATGGCAAGTTGGCCGTGGTGAGTTGGCCATGCCGAGTTGGGTCGCAGTGAGTTGGCTGTGGCAACCTGTCAAAGACCCGTGCTTTACAGCACTCTCTGAACGATTTACAATGTCAGCACATTGCCCCCAACAATCAGAGTCTTCATTTTACTGGCCACGGAAAGATGGAAGGCTGAGTCAGTCTTCAGCCATCAGGATCAAACTCCAGACTGTGGGCAGAGTTACTGTAGCTTGCAACACTGCATTGTAAGCGCTACACCAGGAAGGTGAGAGAAATCAGTATTCTAATTGGAAACAAAAAGAAAACTCTGATTGCTGAGAAGGGCTCTTGTCTCTGTGATAGACAATGGTCATTGAATAGCAATAGCACTTAGACTTGTACATCACAGTGGTTTACCGCCTTCTCTAAGTGGTTTACACAGTCAGCCTATTTCCCCCAACAATCTGGGCCCTCATTTTACTGACCTCGGAAGGATGGAAGGCTGAGTCAAACTTGAGCCGGTGAGAATCGAACTGCCGAACTACTGGCAGGCAGCAGACAGCAGAATTAGCTTGCAATACTGCATTCTAACCATTGTGCCACCTCGGCTCTTAGACAGTCCCAAGACCAGCTAGGAGAAAGCAATCCTTCAGCAGGCCAATTGGAATCTTGAAGGTTTCTCAGTCTCCTCCTCCATGTGCCTCTGAAATTTGCACCATGCCCCTAACAGTGCATATGAACCAGATGCTGATTCAAAGTCTCATTAATCAGGTTTAATGTAAGGAAAAAGTGATCTGAATTATATACACTTAGAAACAAGGTCTACTTATATACCTAATTAAGTATATATAGGTGGTCCCTTGACTTACGACTGTAATTGAGCCTGGAATTATTGTCATAGGTTGTGCCAGTTGTTAAATGGGTCATCACAAGACTGCAGTTCATTTTATGCCCTTTTCTGCAGCAGATATTAGGCATATGCCTTGGTCATTAAATGAACGCGACAATCGTTAAGCGATGGCAATTTAATTAGAAAATGGGAAAGTAAATGCCAGTTTATGATAATAAATGTTGTAAATCTTGGTCATGTGAGCCAGGATGCTGCCAATAGCCATAAATGTTCACTGGTCCACACAATGCGATCACATGATTGGGCAAGGGGGGGTTGAACTTTGAATCTGGATCATTACACATTTGAGGAGGGGCATCTATTGTAATTCTGAACAGTTGCTAAGCGATCAGTTGTAAGTCAAGGACCACCTGTAGTCTAATCTTCAATTTAAATTAAGGTTGGATCCTTGCTAGTGATCTGATCCTTTTTCACAGACGTCTTTGTTAGTGTTTTTTAATTAAAAGTTTTACAAAGAACATAAAAATTAACACAAACTAATAAAGAGTAAAAGAAGCAAAGACAGAAAGAAGAAAAAATGCAGAAAGAGAATAAAAGGAAATAAAAGAAGCTTCTGATTTCCTTTGCAGCAAATGTAACTCTAATTACAAAAATCATCTCTTACTGATTACAAAATGAAAAGCTCATTTTTTTCTATTATCCAATCTTTTTTTAAATCATCAAAACCATAAGAGCATAAGAGCATTCCATTTCATGCAAAAAAGTCTCTAAGCGGTTTCCAGTCAGGCATAAATGTAGATATTGTTTTTTCTTGGATGAAATAAATTAATTTAGCAATCTCTGCAAATTCCACCATCTTCACTAATCCTTCCTCAATTATGGATAGTATGTTTTTCAAAGATTTCTTAATAGATGGCCTAATTACTCATTTAAGAAATAACGTTGGAATGTCCATGTCATTGTTTGCCATGTTTTGGCAACATCCTTTTCTGGTGAATGGTAATATCAAATCACTATAAATTCAAATACATTTATTCTAGTTATTCTGTACAAATCAGATAATGTCTCTTAAAACAAACTGCAATTCACTTAAGATTATCAAATTATTATTTTAATCAACTCAATCATAAAGGTCAACTCAAGTTGGATAATGCATCTCAATTCCTTTCCCGCCCCTCATCCCTTTATCTTGTAAGGGATACAGTTTCCCATTTTAAACAAATTCTGTTCAATATTCTGTTCAATTTTGTTCAATCCTGTAAACTGCCCTGAGTCCTTCGGGAAAGGGCGGTATATAAATCTAAATAATAAATAAATAAATAAATAAATATTTTTGCTCTATTCTGGCACTTTAAAAAAATAATTGGATTATTTGTTTCCCTCTATCTCTCCCTCCATCCCTCTCCCCCCCACCCTCTCTCTCCTCATATACAAATGCAACAGCTATAAAGAAAATCAATGAAACCTGGATATTTTGGCTCCAAAGAAAATAAATATTATTTGGAACAGCAACTGAGTTTCCTTCCTGAATTCCTTCCTCTAAGACAACCTATGGCCATATGGCTCTCTTGTCATGGAAAAGCATTTCTTTCTGTCAATATGCTACCAAGTATCTTTAAACTATAGTTGTTTTAAGACAAACTGGAAGAAAAGTTAATTCTTCGCCAAAATATATAACAGTGGTATCAATCTTGTCGGTCTGGGGGCATGTATCCTTAATTCCCAACCACTTAATTTGAAAATGGAGCATCCCTAATTTAAACAGTAAAAATAATTTTGTGTACCCTAATAAGAAAATTAATAGCAAAAAGGTGTAATCTGAATTCTCATAAATAAAGCTCCATTTTGTAATTTCTAGAAGTGGCCTGAAATACAAGGCCATTAGAAGACATTAACTAACCATTTGTAATAGATAAGTTGATAGGCAGATCAATAATACTAAATAATACATTGAACCTTAATCAGTGTAAGCACTGAAAGAAGGGATAGTAAAATAATGTTTACAACAGAGATCATGCTTACTTATTAAACTGATGTACCAAAAGAAGAAAGAAAAGGGAAGAATCTTGCTAAAACATATTAGAGAAAATGATAACTATGGATAATTTCACTGTGTTTGAGCATATTTGTTTTTTAACAGAGAAAGTCTATTGATGTGCTGTTTGTCAACAGTCTAGAAAAACAAAGAGTTAGATTCAAAATGCCCATCATAGAGAACTGGAATATTGTTTTGTTGTTGGTTAATATCAAACAATGATCTAATAGTATACACCACGGACAAAGGTAAAAAAAATGTTCAATTATTTTTTTCCCCAAATTAATTTCTATTAAAGAGACCTATCAAGGTACTAGAAAGTAGCTCTAAATATTCCCAAATGTGCACAAAAGAATTGGCTGCAAGTTGACCAATGAAACCAGGCAAACAAAATAACTTTATCTTAGTGTCCACAGTATTATACGTCTTTTTAGTTAAAAAATAACCCTAGGAATAGAAATTACTGCATGTATATATGTATATGATATATAGTACAATAATACCATAATCATGAATGAAGAGCTTCCTTACCAGAATTCAGCTTTACCATCACTGTCTGTCAAAATAATAAATTTCACTTTCCTTTCATTGAAACTGATGGGTCACAGTGAAAAATACTGGTCTATTGTACTCTTAGGAGGCAGATATATGAAGATGAATTTTACATTAATTGAGTCCTCACTGTGGGCTTCTGACATTCAGCTCTTCCATTTAAAATTGTTTTTATGCAATTGTACTACTCCATATTTCATCCTGAAAGCAGGCAGTTCCAGGCTATGTTTTTTCATGGGTTTGAATCAAAACAAGCAAGACAGTAAGAATCAATGAACTTTTTTTTAAAAAAATATATTTATGGAAAAACAAAAGTCTTTGTAATAAATTGAAAGCTAATTTTGAGAGAGTTTGTGCAGTATCAGGGAAATCCATGACTTTCTGTCTCTTATTTCCTTTGAGGGCCTTGACCATAGTTTTTTTGATGACCTTATTTTTTTTTTAACCATCAAAGAGAAATCATGGTAGCACCCTGGAAGAAGAGAGAGAGGAAGAAAGGAGAACAAAAGAAACAAAAGAAGCTGATAGAGCATTTCAGCTGAAATGTGGAATCTTTGATGAAGCCCAAGAACATTGATCATTACCCTCAAACCCCAGAGCCTGTGCTACTAGGCCAGGGGTAGGCAACCTTGGCTCTTTTATGACTCGTGGACTTCAACTCCCAGAATGGCTGTCTCAGGAATTCTGGGAGTTGAAGTCCACGAGTTATAAAAGAGCCAAGGTTGCCTACCCCTGTACTAGGCAGATCACAGAGCCAGAGTAATAGTGACAGGAGCTGATATCTAGAAAGCTACAGTTGAATCAAAACTGAATTCAGATGCAGGAATAGCAGCCCTGCTGCAAACAAAGGTCTGCTGTGTGGGAGCAAATATGACAATGATTAACACTATCAGAACAACTCTTGGTTCTTAAAAACATCTGGCTTGGTCTGCTAGCCACTGTCACATTTACTCCCACAGCTGTTCCAGAGCAATGAAAAAGCAACTGGCAGCCTTAGCAAGAGGGTCCTGAGGGCTGATCTCCCACCCAAAATGCAGGCAATAGTAGAGGTCACTGACAGTCATCCCCACCCCAATAAAGCCACTGACTTAAGGACAGCGTGAGCAAGAGAGGTTTGGCCACCAGTTTCAAGAACCGTCAAGGAAAGGGCCAAAATTAGAACAAGCTAAAGTAGAACATACTGTAAGAAGCAAATGGGTAACACACACACACACACAAATGTATGTTTGCAAGAAAGAGAATTGTTTTGCCTCTCAACTGATTGGGTCACCATCCCTCCCCAAGTCAAACCCACAACGAGAGAGAGAGAGACAGACAGGCAAACAGACAGACAGAGACAGACAAACAGACAGACAGACAGAGAGAGAGAGAGACAGACAGACAGACAGACAGACAGACAGACACAGAGAGAGAGACAGAGACATGTTAATGTCTTGAGATTCCGTACTGGGAATCGGGGTCCTTGGTGCTCTCTGAGCTTGGTTGTTTTCTTGCAGAGGTTTCATTACCCAAACTAGGTAACATCATCCGTGCTAGCACAGATGATGTTACCTACTTCAGGTAATGAAATGTCTGCAAGAAAACAGCCAAGCTCAGAGAGCAACAAAGACATCCCATTTCAACCCTGAGCTACAAATATTCTGTTTTATTGATACTGGAAATCTCCAAACATAAAGGTTTCCTTGATATTCAAACAACATAATCTACTGAGCAAACTCTATATGTTACTCAATAGATTTACCTCCATTTTCAGTAGCGTACTAAAAACTCAGTGGTTTAGAATTCTGATCAAAAGCAATGCTTTCAAGAATTATAAATTCACCTGGCATGTATCTCTATGCCTGATACTTGCCTTTTCCACCTTGATCTGAAGTTACTTTTCTCTCACAGTGGTATCATTTCAGTGCTATTTTTCAGGGGAGGGGAGATCGATGTTTCTTTCATCACATGCCTATTATGTATCACATAATGCACATGATGACATAATGAATCAGATTTAAGTATAGACAACTCACTCAAACCAAGCCAAATGTGCATAAGGGCAATGTTTCCCAGACAACTTTTATCTATTACACCAACCATAAAATCACTAATTATCCTTATTCGCCATCCCTTGCTTATGTCCCTGAGAAATCGCTGAAAGAGGTTAGAGATTATTAATAGCAAGTAACCATTCTTTTTAACTCAGTTTATTGTTCATTTTCTAATCCAGTGAATACTCAAAGCAGCTAATTAAAAAATATCTATAAATCTGACAATATAAGTTAAAGTTAGTACTTTGTTAGTACTAAAATTAACTAATAATAACTCACAAAAATGCTATCTTTACAGATTTTCTAAACCAGGGCTTTTCAACCAGTGGTATGGGTACCACCTGTGGTACATTGGCACCTGGCAGGTGGTATGCGACCATCCTAGAAAAGTGGTAGCAGGGGAGGGGAATGAGCTGAACCGGTGGCAGCACTGCACAATCAGCACTTCTTTGGGGCTGTCAGGGCTCAGCAGAAGCACCAGGATCAGCACCAGGCTCCTGTGGTAGCACTGCATAAGCCTGAGCGAGAGACGGCTGTCAGGGCTCAGCGGAAGCGCCAGGATCAGCACTTCTTTGGGGCCGTCAGGGCTCCAGCTGGAGCTCGGCGCTGATCCCAGTGCTTCTGAGCCCCGAAGAAGCACTAATCAGCTGGAATGTTGCAGCATCTCCAGGGTCTTCTGATTTAAATTCAGATCCTTGGCAACTGATTCATATTTATGGCGGTCAGTGTCCCAGGGTCACGTGAAGTGACCAATACCTGCTGCAACCACCCAGCATATGGGGAGGGGGAATAAAAACCAAACACCCCACCCACCCCACCCCCACTGCCAATCCTCAACAGAAATGCTCACAACAATGAAAACCTCGGTGGGCAGTCAGGTGTTTTGCTCGGCTGTCGCTTGTGGGGCATTTTTGTCAGGGCCAGTGTAACTTCAAACAGTCACTAAGCAAACTGTTTTAAGTCGAGGACTACCTGTACTTCATCACTTTTTTCCTTTTTTTTTTGGTCGTCAAGTTTTTGACACCTTGCTAGGCGACTGGCGGTAGGTACTTGGATGTTGCCATATCCTAAAAGTGGTACAATGGGTGAAAAGGTTGAAAAGCCCTGTTCTAAACTAAAAGCCCTGTGAGAGATTGAAAGCCAAATGCAAGTTTTATTTATTTATTTATTTATTTATTTATTTATTTATTTATTTATTTATTTTTATATACCGCCCTTCTCCCGAGGGACTCGGGGTGGTGTACAGAGTAAGGTAGGTATACAGTTGAACAATAGTAAAAAACAATAGTAAAAACAACTGAGACCCCAAGAGCTATCAGGCCAGGCCGGACTGCTGGAACAGGTAAGTTTTTAAGTCGCGCCGGAAGGTGCGAAGGTCGGGGGCCATCCGGATTTCAGTAGGCAAGCAGTTCCAGAGGGTTGGTGCACCCACTGAGAATGCCCTCCCCCTGGGGGCCACCAGCCGACATTCTTTGAGCTTTAAGGGACTAAACTGCATATGCTGGGAACATATCAGAAAGATTACCATTTTTATCTTAAAGAAGTTTATACAATCACTCAACACATTTATACAACACATAAGTGATTCTGGGTAGCTTACAAAATTTTTTAAAAATCCACCATATAATAAAAACCCATAAAAAAGCCCCCACCCCATACCCTCAAAGTTGGACTATTCAACCTTCATCACTATTTTTTTATTTCTTAATTGAAAGACTGATGAAAATACATTACAATGTGTTTAGGTTTGTATTCAGCTGAATCCAGTGCAAACAGATAACAAAGAACATAGACAACAAGGATGACAATTGGTAAGTTTCTTCCAGATTATTGCTAATAATCAAAAACACATTAAGCCATTCAGTCTTTCTCTCCTATCACGAATAATCAAAAGCACATTAAACTGCCATTCTGTCTTTCTATCCTTAATGGATTATTTCTATGGTGGGCAAATTTCATGTGAAACATTTCCTTCCTTCCCGCTTCTATGAATAAAGCAGAGTTATGGCATACGACACCCTTGCAGGCATAGTTCAGACATGATCAAAATGGTTCATTAAACAAATGAAAACCAGTCCATGGTTCAAAACGCAGGTCTTATAGCTGGCCTGTCACCAAAAATAAAAAGTCTAATCAGGAATAGGCATTTTAATGCATAACATTAAGTAAAAGTTGCCGCACGGTTAAAAAAAATGAAGTATTTTTACTTTAGAGCCATCCCTAGGACTAATCATTTAGGCTTAAAGAAATCTGCAAAGTTTGCTATTTTATTCAATTATTTTCATTAGTATATCTCCCCCCACCTTTGTAATATAAAATACTATTTATGTTACAAAGACAATGTGTTGCAACCATTAAGGCGAGCATATTTTTGGATGAGCACAAAAACTATTCTATTCTATTCTATTCTATTCTATTCTATTCTATTCTATTCTATTCTATTCTATTCTATTCTATTCTATTCTATTCTATTCTATTCTATTCTATTCTATTCTATTCTATTCTATTCTATTCTATTCCCATTCCCATTCCCATTCCCATTTCAATTGAACAGACTGCATACCTCTGACATATCCTTCAGGCTTATATCCTAAAAAAGAGACCAGTGTATAAGAGATATCATTTTTAAAAAGATTGGAAGAAAGTCCCCTCCTCAAATGAAAGATTCTCTGCATCAAAATGAAAATTCCAGCATCAAATTCCTGGGTGTGCAGCTAATGAGTAGGCTGGCTTGGTCGCTCAACAGTGAGAAACTGGTGAAGCGGGCACATTAGCGCCTGCATTTTCTGCGTTCCATGAGAAAAGCACGTCTTCCTCCCCCTGTCCTTACCACTTTCTACAGGGGGACGATCGAGAGCATCCTGTCATACAGCATCACAGTCTGGTTTGGAAGCGTCACTGCTTCAGACAGGAAGGCGGTGCAGAGAGTGGTGAGGATGGCCGAAAAGATCATTGGCAGTTCCCTCCCTCCCATCCAGGACATAGCACAGAAGCGTTGCTTGAGCAGGGTCCGTAAGATTATCTGGGACACTACTCATCCTCTTCACGACCTGTTTTCCTTGTTACCTTCTGGGAGGAGGCTTTGCGGTATCCGTAGCAGAACATCCAGATTCAGCCATAGTGTCATTCCATACAGCATTAACCTTGTGAACTCTCAAGCTTCCTCCTTCCATTATATATTTAAGATGGACAGTATTTAATATTTATTTGTTATGTATACGTAGGGGTGTGGGTCTCTACATATGTCTATACAGTATGGTTAGGTGTGTGTCATGTATGTGTTCCACTTTGAGAGCAGGCAACTAAATTTCA
Source organism: Vipera berus (assembly GCF_964194415.1). Classification (NCBI taxonomy): domain Eukaryota; kingdom Metazoa; phylum Chordata; class Lepidosauria; order Squamata; family Viperidae; genus Vipera; species Vipera berus. The sequence continues at coordinate 258,720,614 of NC_138203.1, forward strand.
TTTTTTATGTGTGCCGTTGTGCCCACAGTAAAAGAAAAATGGCAATAAAGGTTGTCTTATGTTATCTATCTTATCTGTATCCCCCTTTTTACACTAATTCAATGCCATTACAAGATTAGAACTAGGCTGTTCCTCAATCAAGGTACGAGCAAGATTACATCATCTAATATTTTAGAAAAAACAAATCAATTGAGGAACCTCATTGGTACATGTCACTTGATATGATATACATCAATCTACTCTGCAAAAACAAATTGACCAAGATCTAAGATAATACCAGACCTATTAGCTTTAGATCTAGAAAAAAAATCTTAGTAGAAGTTAAGCAGAGAGTAGGGGACTTCAACATTCAAGTAGATAGAATCAATTTTTCCACCTCTCATACAGACAAAATGCTCCCCGCCCCACTAGACAAACCCTCCGCAAATTACTTATATAATATTCTGTATGCCCCACATAGAAAGCTCTTGTCACAAACCCTTATAAATGCTCTACTCACTAAGGTGACAGGTAGTCAATATGTAAACCTGCCATATGAAGATTGAGTATGTATCCCTTTAAAAATAGAGGTTGAGTCAGTTTTGTACATTTCTTTAAAGGGCCCATTGTACAGGGACTGGCAATTAGAGCTTATACATTTGTTTTTTTAGTTCGATAAACGTGACTCATGATGAGACTGAGGTATTCTTGTTAAATGACCAATGCCCAGATGTTTCTAAGGCAGATGCTGACATTCTTATAGTCTTAATTTATAGGAATCATTTGGACCCTTCTATGCAGTGTGAAGTTTATACAGCTTCTCATGTACATATATGTTTGTGTGTATGTTCACACTTGTGTACGTATGGCCATACCCATATACACACATATCCAAACTGTGAGATAATTAAAAATATTCTGTGATTTGGCCTTGGTCCATTAATCAATTAATTATCTTTTGCACCAATTCAAGATCCTATCAGAGTTCCCTTTAATTCAGTCAGGAATGATAACATTGGAGAGAAATTAGAATTTTTGCTCTGATAGGAAAGATTTTTAAAAAGAGGTTCCTATATATAAGCAGGGGTTAGGACGCTGAGCTTGTCGATCAGAAGGTCGGCAGTTTGGTGGGTCGAATCCCGAGTGCCGTGTAGCAGAGTGAGCGCCTGTTACTCGTCCCAGCTTCTGCCAACCTAGCAGTTTGAAAGCACGTAAAAATGCAAGTAGAAAAATAGGGACCACTACGGTGGGAAGGTAACAGCGTTCCGTGCGCCTTTGGCGTTTAGTCATGCCGGCCACATGACCACGGAGATGTCCTCGGACAAGCGCTGGCTCTTCGGCTTTGAAACGGAGATGAGCACCGGCCCCTAGAGTCGGAAACGACTAGCACGCATGTGCGGGGGAACCTTTACCTTTTTATATATAAGCAAATAAAGCTATCTATCACATCACCAAAACCTACCTACCCTCCTCCCTCCCTCCCTTCTTTCCTTCCTTCATTCTATAAAAGTACTTCACTTTTAGGTTTTCACCAGACTGAACTTCTAAGAATATTACTTTATTTTTTAGACTATCAAAACTGTGACCTAAAGTTAAATTTCTGAATCATTGAGGAAGGAGGGGTTGCCAAACTGAGATTAAGCCACAGAAATAATATAAATTAATTGTTTTATAGCTGGGGAGGGCACAGATTTCCCTTTGCCTCCTCTACAACCACAAAGTAGGACAGACACTGAATCATTTAAAAGTATGTAGTAAAAAAAACCCCTCTTCAATAGTTACAGAAATGTACTACGAGCATATACTGTTAAATTTTGATTTTATGTCAGCAGGTGTCTGAAAATTTATTCAAGCAGAAATTCTTGTCTTCTTTCAAAAATTTATCCAACACAATATAAAATATGATAAATACAGGCTAGCGCACTTTATAAACTTGAAACTCATTCCCACTAGAACAGTAATCACGTTTGATTACCCTGGAACCTTATTCAAGTCACAGGTTTTATCTGCTTTCACAAATGGCTGGACTTCTTTTGCCACGAATTGCTATATTTTATATTCAGTATTTTTAAAAACTCATGCAACATTCAACAGGAAGGATACGTGGCACTGTCTCTCAACATACACCCAAGGCATTTATCTAATTGAAGATTTCTATTTAGATTTTTTTAAAAAAATCCTCTCCTTTCCTCTCATTTATTCATTCAGAGTCATTGCTGCTAGTCTCATACACCCACTCCCATTATTGTTTTCTGAAAGAAATAGTGACATTACCTAAATAGAATATTCAAGTCTGCCCAGTTTGAAAGAAACCGGGGGAATGGAAGCCATATAAAGGGAAACGAGTTCATGAAATTGGTTTTGCTATACAAATCACATTCAGTACAAAGTGTATCCCTGCCTGTGTGTGGGGGGGGGACAAGGAGGAAAGACATGTGTAATCCCACTCAAATTCTCAATTGTTTTTATTGATATTGTGGTATAAAATACCTTAAGGTATGATTTTATTCTTGCAATGTTAACAGGAAGCTTGCAAGGCTATACATCGGACTCATTATTATTATATTATTAGCGTACGGTATTGTTACATTAGCCAGAAGACCACGATGCTATTGCAGAGTATAGTTTGGCTGCCAATTTACAGTTCTCTGATAGGACATGATCGCGTGTTTCCCAAGGTGCGCCAAGGAGGGCGACAAGTGGCTCTTCCTGCAGCATCATCCTAGGCTACATTCACCGGAGCCTCCTCATAAACGGGCACCTGGGAAGGTTCAGAACTGGCAGGAATCTGATTGAATGCATGGAGCACCAACTCGTCTCCCCACTGAAGTGGTACCTATTTATCTATTCACACAGAACATGCTTTCAAACTGCGAGGTGGACAGAAGCTGAGGTGATGACGGGAACTCACCCCGCCACACAGTACTAGGACTCAAACCACTGGTGAGGAAACCAACTCCAGAGTCATTAAGCCACTGAGCCACTATGCATCTATCTGTCTTCATATGAAGGGTTTTCCTTCCTGGGGCATTATTGCTCTGTCACCAAATTAGTCTCTGGGCCCTGGTACAAGGATCAGTTTTGCAGTGAATATTATGCCATTGTTGTTGTTGTTGTTGTTATTGTTGTTGTTTTCCTGACCATTTAGCAAACAAAATAATACAGCTAGGTTTTCTTTTATTGAAAATGGCCTCATTGTGATACGCTACTGCATTAGACACCTTTTCCCCCACTTTTTTTCTCCCTCCAATCCATTGTATATTTCCTTGTAGATGTTGATATTTACCACTACAAACATGTCACTTTACCAAGTACAACAATCATGTTTCCTTTTAAGATTTCCCAAAAAACTCTCTTCATAGTTTCTGTTCAATGACAAGGTGCCGCTCCCAGTTATATGCAGTTTGTGGCCATCACAAACCCCTAATCAGCCCAAATTAGAAGGGGAGTGGTCCAAAATAAACAAGGAAATAAAAATAAGGACATTTTTGACAAGATTTAAGCTACTGAACTGGGAGATCCTTGGCAAGTTGCAAATTGTCAATAGCTGAACCTATGAGAGAGAAGGGCTACGCAGTGTCGGAATGTACCTTGGGAAGTCAAGCATTGGCAAGGCTTCAGCCTCTCTATTGCATGGGAAAAAAATCTCATGCTGGACTAGAGAGCATTAAAAAACAGATGCACAGAATGGGGCAAGTATCCTAGGTGTCATAGAGGAGTTTTCAGAATGGCCAGGTCATTAGAAGCTTCTGAATCAGGATCAGACTAGAAGGGACCTTTGAGGTCTTCTAGTCCTACCCCCTGCTCAAGGAGGAGACCCTATACAATTTCAAACAAGTGGCTGTTCAGTCTCTTCTTAAAAACCTCCATTGATGAAGCACTCACAACTTCTGAAGGCAAGCTGTGCCATTGGTTAATTGTCCTCATTGTTGAGAAGTTTCTTCTTAATTCCAGGTTGCTTCTCTCCTTGATCAGTTTCCATCCACTGTTTCTTGTCCTGCCCTCTGCTGCTTTGGAGACTAAGTTGACCCCCTCCTCTTTGAGGCAACCTCTCAAATACTGCAATACTGCTATCATGTCTCCCCTAGTCATTCTTTTCTCTAGACTAGCCAAACCCAAATCCTGCAAACTGTTCTTCATATGTTTTATTCTCCATGCTTTTAATCATCTGGGTTGCTCTTCTTTGCACTTTTGCTTCTTCTCTGCAGTTTGCTTCTGTTTATGATGCTTTCGAAAAGCCCCATTCTCTCCAGGCTAAATCAAAAGGAACTAACCACTGTTGATGGCATAAGAACCCTAACACTAACATCCCAATTTGCTGACTGAGCACCTATATTGCATTTGGAGACTTGGTCCTTGGTTGGCTTGCTGCCTGCCCCAACTATCCTATGCTTACTGCATTACAGGATGGCAACTCAGACTGATGCTTATTTAGATAATCCTCGACTTACAACCATTCAATTAATGTCCTTCAAAATTACAATGATACTGAAAAAAGTAACTTTACAACCAGTAGCTCCACAGTCATGTAATCAAAATTTGGACACTTAGAAACCGGTATATATTTATGGTGGTTGCAGCATCCATGAGTCATGTGATTGCCATTTGTGACCTTCCTAGCTGGCTTCTTACAAGCAAAGTGAACAGGGTGAACTGGATTCACTTAATGGCTGCATGGTTTACTTTACAGCTGCAGTGATTCACTTAACAACTGTAGCCAAAAAGGACATAAAATTGGGCATAACTCACTTAACAAATACAATGGAAATTCTTGTCCCAACTATCCTCATGAGTCAAGGACTACCTGTACAGCAGCCAGCTAGCCAGAAGTTCAGTGATGGAGTTACTGCAGGAAGAAATGCCCAAGCAAAGAGAAGCAGAAAACAAAAATGGTCAGGAATTGACTGGAAGAAATGGAGTATCCTCTTTCAGTTTCCAAAGATGAGCCCTGTCAACTATACTGTCTGCGGGTAAATAGGTTCAGTGTAGTATTGAAGAGGCCTTTTATGTTATGATCTTTTTTATTTTAACTTAAAGATAACCTAACTTGGACTGCAAGGCGATCAAACCGGTCAGTCCTAGAGGAGATCAACCCTGACTGCTCTTTAGAAGGCCAGATCCTGAAGCTAAAACTCAAATACTTTGGCCATCTAATGAGAAGGAAGGACTCACTGGAGAAGAGCCTCATGCTGGGAAAATTGAGGGCAAGAGAAGAAGGGGATGACAGAGAATGAGGTGGCTGGATGGAGGCACTGAAGCAGTAGGTGTGAGCTTAAAGGGACTCCAGAAGATGGTAGAGGACAGGAAGGCCTGGAAGAACGTTGTCCATGGGGTCGCGATGGGTCGGACACGACTTCGCAGCTAACAACAACAACAACAACCTAACTAGAGACAAGATTTATTGACCAGATGCTAATTAAGTAATCTGTTGTCTTCTTGTCAAATCAATACCACCAGTCCACTGTTTTTACTTCTTTCCATACAGGGCACAAGGGTTAAGGAGGACATTAGGCAATTTAGGGAAACAATCTTTGGTCCAGGTCAACCTCAACTTTCAACCTGGAGCAGTGGGCTAATGCCTCCTTAAGTAACACCAGCTGCCTGCAATTAGTGCAGGTTCGCATCCCACCAGGCTCAAGGTTGACTCAGCCTTCCATCCTTCCGAGGTAGGTAAAATGAGGACCCAGATTGTTGGGGGCAATTAAGCTGACTTTGTAATAATGCCGCTGGGGTGTGTGTGAAAGCCCTAATAAGCAGGCATATACATACAATGAAGGCTACTGCTAAGCACATTGGTTTGTGCTTAAATTGTAAGCCGCCCTGAGTCTTCGGAGAAGGGCGGGATATAAATGGGATTAAAATAAAAATAAATAAAAATGAGGACCCAGATTGTTAGGGGCAATTAAGCTGACTTTGTAATAATGCCGCTTGGGGGTGTGTGAAAGCCCTAATAAGCAGGCATATACATAGAATGAAGGCTACTGCTAAGCTTGTAAGCTGCCCTGAGTCTTCGGAGAAGGGCGGGATATAAATGGAATTAAAATAAAAATAAAAAAATAAAAAACCCCTCAACCTTCTCCTTAAAAATATAGCTTGAGGTCTTCAGAGAATCAGTACCAAATAACACTCCATCTACTTTTCACAAATCCAGCCCAATGTTGTCCTTTATTCCTGATCCCTTCTCTGTTCCACCTGAAGGTGCTGATAAGACAGTCAAACATGATCTGTACTTTGCAAACCTCAGACAATGAAGCTGTAATCATCATGTAACAAAACCAATGTGTCCAGATGCAATATTTCATTTGGATAAAGCCTTTCCTCATTTGGAGAAAAAAAAGGATAAATAATGCCACATGTGCAGACTGCCTCTTATGATTCAAACAGGAAAGCATTTTCCTCCATACCAGTGTTCACTGATAGATTAAATAACAGCTATCTGTAAGTAATTCATCAAATCCCTATTACAATTAGCTTTATTTGCTCATATTTTCCTCTTCCCCAAAGAGAAATGCTTGATAATGCTAACACAGACAAGACTGGTGTTTTATAAATCTTTTTTTAAAAAGCACTAGATTTTCTTAATCTATCCAAATTCTCTTTTGGATAGAGAATTCTAATGTCTGCTAAAATGAGCGATGCCATGGTGATTTTATAACACAGCTCCTGTTAGCTCAACGTTCTGATTTTCACATTGCTGTTAATTCAGTTGGAGGCAATGCAACCATCGCGATTTTAGTCCCAAAAGCAATGTCCTGAAAGGACATCCTTAGCATTCTGCTAATGTTGCTTTTAGCAAATGTAAAGAAGCTTACTACAAGTCCAGGGAGGATTAAATGGTTCTGTAGTTTTTGTTGCCCTTTCTCACCCCCAAAATCTTGCTGTTCTCATTCAGACTGTGGTCTAATAAAAGGAGGTACAACTAACCCCCAGGCATGGAAATAGGACAGATTATATATTTTTTCTCTCTTTTTCTACTGCTGACAGCAATAGCACAAACAAGTGTCAAACAATACAAACATACCAATATACATTTCCATGAGTAGTGATTCTTTTTAAAAAATAAAAATAAAACCTTGAAAGTTGGATTCTCTGTTCAGACTGACAATGCATTAATTATCCGTCCATCCCTTGATTATTTTTTTCTGGATGATCAGCTTGAAGTATTTACATATCCATATTTCACACGTTGGCAGACACAGCAATCATCCATCATTTGCTACGTTTCTAATCACAGCATTCCATGCCCCAGTTCATAGATCCATACACTATTAAAAAGCTTTCTCTTTCATTTTAAAATGTGATGCATAATTACATGTAAAACAACAACAACTCCTGGCTAATCCACTGAAGTGCATTTTTGACAAATACAAAAGAATTATCTTAAGCGTTTCATCCCCCCCCATTCAATTATGTCCGATTCCTGGAGAGTGCCAGGACAAGTCCTTACAGCTTCCTTGGCAAGGTTCTTCTGATGTGATTTGCCATTGCCTCCTTTCTAGGGCTGAGAGAAAATGACTGGCCCAAGGTCACCCAGTTGGCTTTGTGCCTAAGGCAGGACTAGAACTGACTGTCTCCTGGTTTCTAGCCTGACGTCTTAATGACTATACCAAACTGGATGCATTAGATCTGAGTAATTTAAAAGCAAAACATGCTCAAATGTCCTCAAACAGGGCTTTTCAACCAGTGGTACAGGTACCACCTGTGGTACATTGGCACCTGGCAGGCGGTACGCGACCATCCTAGAAAAGTGGTAGCGGGGGAGGGGAATGAGTGGCAGCACCACACAAGGCTGAGCAAGAGATGGCTGGCGCTGCAGGGCTGTCAGGGCTCAGTGGAAGCGCCAGGCTCCACCTGGAGCTTGGTGCTGATCCTGGTGCTTCTGAGCCCAGAAGAAGCGCCAATCTGCAGGAATGTTACAGCATCTCCAGGGTCTTGTGATTTACATTCAGATGCTTGGCAACTGATTCATATTTATGACGGTGACAGTGTCCCAGGGTCATGTGAAGTGACCAAAACCTGCTGCAACCACCGAGAAGACGGGGGGGGGGAAATAAAAACCAAACAGCCCCCACCCACCCACCCCGCTGCCAATCCTCAAGAGAAATGCTCACAACAATGAAAACCTCGGACAGGAGGAAGAGCGCCGCCGGGCGGGCAGGCAGGTGTCTTGCTCGGCTGTGGCTTGGGGGGCACATTTTTCAGTGCCATTATAACCTCGAACAGTTACTAAGTGAACAGTTGTAAGTCAAAGACTACCTGTACTTCATCACTTTTTTCCTTTTTTTTTTTGGTCATCAACTTTTTGACACCTTGCTAGGCGATTGGTAGTACTCAGATGTTGCCATATCCTAAAAGTGGTGCAATGGGTGAAAAGGTTGAAAAGCCCTGTCCTAAAACATCATTGCCATCCCCAAAATACTTGATAAAGTGGTATATGATCACTTAGGAGGTTTTGTTTGTTTGTTTGAATTCTCCCTGTAAGAAAACACAGTTGAAAGATGCGGAAATATGCTCAGCTTACAACCAATCATGTAGTAACCGTTTGAAGTTACAACTGTACTGGAAATAATGACTTATGATCGTTTCTGCAACATCCCCATCAAAATTTAGTCACTTGGCAACAGGTTCATATTTACGACGGTTGCAGTGTGCTGGGGCCACCTTTTGTGACCCTCTGACAAGCAAGGTCAATGGGGAAGCCAGATTCACTTACCAACCATGTTACTAACTTAACAACGGCAGTGATTCACTTAACAATTGCGGCAAGAAAGGTCATAAAAGGGGGCAAAACTCACTTAACACCTGTCTTGCTTAACAACAATAATTTGGGGCTCAATTGTGGTCATAATTCAAGGACTATCTGTACTACATGGAATTCTCCTTTTTTCCCCCCTTGCATTATAAATCAGACGGCACAGTGACCTCTGAAATTGTAAGAACTGTGGTTAGCTCTTATTACGATAAGCTATACATGAAATTTTGGATTTATTGTTTTAAATCAGTTGGCGAAAAATACTGTGAAGGCAGTCCTAGAACCGACACAATTTGCCTGATCTGATACATATTATATCTATAGAAAACAAGCAGGAAATAGGAAACATATGGTTAAGAAAACAGGGAGAGAGAATACCTACTCTGCAACAGAATATCCTAACCGCCCACTTTTTTGTTATTAATGTCTGCTTTCACTGGCAAGTCATTCTAGGAAAGACTGGAGCCATAATGAAAGTTTCTGGTTTTCCTTCCTGCAAATATGCCTTTGTATTTTAATTATTTCTTTTGTTGCAGGCTGTAAGTAGCTATGTAATTTCCTGTTATCGTTCTATGCTTAATGTAGCATTAATACATATAGAAATGATGTATATTAATAACATACATCATTATTAATACCAATTATTTCTGAATTGGTTCAAGTTTCCTGTGTTGTATGATTGACCTGCCCAATATGGGAATTAAACATGTCGAGGATATCTGTTTGGGGAAGGCTAGTAAACCAACACTTAACAGACTGCATCGCTCTTCTGCTTGACTTTCATCCTTCTAAATCAAAATTATTATAATCATTTTACAGGAATTGCCAAATCATTCCATGAAACCAAGTCCCTCAAGATTGACAAATATCAAGTATGTGCCTTGCCCACATCATAAAGAATATTCATTTTGGATACTTAGTGTAGGTTTCACTAGTATATGAGATTTTCTGACATAATAAATACCTAATGTTCTGGAATGTTCTCATTCTGGCTCTATTTTATTCTCTCAGGCCTTTAATTATTTTTTAATATTTTAAAATGTGATTATACTAATCTTATTCTCTGTTGCTTTAGTGTTTATTTGCATGATCTCTTTGGATTTTTGCAAATACTACTGTATTAAACAAATGATAAAAAATACACAGAATTTTCTTCTATGTTACATGGTTATAAAACTCCCAAAGAAATTGATCATAAGCAAAAAAAGTCAGTATTTTTTAAAGGACGTGGTATGTATGTATTATTCACAGATACAAAAATATTTTAAAGCTTCCCTGAAGAAGAAACTAACCATCCTTTGGTTTATGGAATCTTATTTTCTTTTATGTTGCCATGTTTACATCATAGCCATGTCTTTTCATACCCTTGAGATATGAATTGTAACTATGCTAACTGGAAACTAATCTAGTAAACACTGGTAATGTATTTCCCAGAGGATATTTATCAGTGAGTTATTCACAGCTCCATAAGATGCATCACTTTCTTTTCTCTGATAAAAACTGGTCTTTTTGTGTAATAGGATTTTGAAACTGAGGCCCTGTTCAGAGAATCCAGAGCTATGTTTTTTTCTTCTAAAATGCTGGTTTTGAAGAAAAGAACATTTGCTCACATCAAAGATGAAGCTGTGTTTGCAGTGACTAACATTCTGAAATTCACAGCATTACAAAGAACAGAACATTCTTTCATGTTTTTCCCCAGTTATTTCTATTTCTCCATTTGAAACCAAGATGAAACAGATACAATATTTAAAGCAACAATGGAGAATCCCAAAACAAAAGCCATGAGAAAAACTAGGCCTTATGTGCAGTCAGATTAGTTTCAGGTGTTAAGGAGTAGATCCTTCCAGATAAGAAGGGATCCACTCCAGAGGGTAAGATGAGATGGAAGTTTTCCAAAGACCAGATAAGATTTAATCTGTTCAGTTGTTTGATTTCAGTCCAATTTGGCCTTTAGGTTTTATAACCGGTGCCATAAATTGCTGCAGAAACAAACCATAATTAATGGATCTAGGGTTAAAACCTTAGCTGCCATAGTTTAGGTCAAGCATGATTTCCCAAAAGTTTTTAAACATATCTAAGGCCCACTCTAAAAAAAGAGATATATAGCGCTGTACGAGATGACAAGCACAGTTAAAGCCAAACTCCGTAACCTATGGAATTAAATAAAACATTAGGGTGAAGTACACCTCATTCTAGTGTGCATTAAAATTGAGGGCTATCCAGATAGTCCTCAATTTATGACTGAAAACTTAATAACAATAGCACTAGCACTTAGACTTATATACTGCTTCATAGTGCTTTCAGAACCCTCTCTAAACTATTTACGGAGTCAGCATATTGCTCTGAATAATCTGAATCTTCATTTTACGAACCTTGGAAGGATGAAAGGCCGAGTCAACCTTGAGCCAGTCAGGATTGAACTGCTGGCAGTTGGCAGTATTAGCCTGTCATACTGCATTCCAACCACTGCACCACCATGGCTCTTAATGATCATTCTTAATGATGATTTGAAGTTATGACAGACCCCCAAAAGGTACTGGATTCAAAGTTCCAACAGCCGCCTTCCTTCCCTATGGTCACATGACTACATTTTGGGCGCTCGGTGATCAGCCTGTGTTTATAGTTATTTGCATCCCACAGTCACATGACCGTGATTTATGACACTTCTTGCTGGAAACGTACCTTTATTTTCAGTTTCTGGCAAAAAACACCCATTGCGGACAATGGGTTCGCTTAACAACTGTATTGCTCACTTGATGAGCAGTGCAAAAAATGTCACAAAATGGGATCGCACACATGATGACCCACTTAATGACCAGCATGACTTACAGCCATAATTCCATGCTCAATTACAGACATAAGTTGAGAAATACAGTACCTGTAGATATTCCTTCACATCCCTCCATATTCTACTCTCACATAGGCAGGGCAATTTCCATCCCAGACATTCTTGTTTGCCAAATTAAACAAAATGCATTTATTCTCCTTTGCAAACACTATGCCAATGAGGTGGACTCACTGCTTTTCACCCCACTCCTCATGGCAAAAGTATGGCAAAGCTGCTACTTTGCTCTCAACATCTAAACTGCAATCACCAAGGTAACCAGGCTTAATTCAAACAGCGTATCATGGAGCATTGCTTAATTCCATTTCTGTATATCAGAAAGACATCTGCCATTCACTTTAAATCCTGTCAATTCTTCCTACTATTTCAGAAATAAATCAAGCATCTGAAAACCCTGTCTCTTGACCTGAAAATGGTTCTACAAAATTCTTGGAAGTAACATAACTTAACCATCTTTTCTCTCAAGCACCCTTCCCCTCCTTTCTTTTCTTTCTTTGTAAAAATAAAACCTATTTTCCCAGATGCATAGAATCAACAGATTGCTATCAAAAATAAAAATCAATAGCAGCACAAAACTAGCTAAGTTCTGTAACAGAAAAACAATGAGTCATCCAGAAATGATTCAAATGTCTTCAGGAACCTGCTTCCAAAATCCTGCCACCAGCAGCAACGAAGCACACTGATAGAAATGTGTCTAAAATATTTTTGAGGGTTTTTTTCCAACCAGGCCGGAAATAAACTGACAAAGTTATGTGCCCCAAGCACAAAACATCCATTTCAATCTCCCAACAGTATTGTTTCCAGCTCAGAATACTTCTTTCAAGGTTAGAGTTGTGTCAAAAATCTTACTGTATTGTAAGATCAAAGTAGCAGTCATGAACTTGAAACCCTGGCATTCTTTTATTTATTTATAGCACATATACATTACCTTTTGTCTGGGGGAAAAAATGGAAGACTGGATTTTTCAAGCCAGACCCTTTTCTTTCTTATTGAAGAGCCTTGGTGGAGCAGTGGGCTAATGCCTCCTTAAGTAACACCAGCTGCCTGCAATTAGTGCAGGTTCGCATCCCACCAGGCTCAAGGTTGACTCAGCCTTCCATCCTTCCGAGGTAGGTAAAAAGGGCACCCAGATTGTTGGGGGCAATTAAGCTGACTTTGTAATAATGCCGCTTGGGGGGTGTATGAAAGCCCTAATAAGCAGGCATATATATAGAATGAAGGCTACTGCTAAGCTTGTAAGCCGCCCTGAGTCTTCGGAGAAGGGCGGGATATAAATGGAATTAAAATAAAAAAATAAAAAATAAAAATAAATTCATTTATCTGTTCTCCATCTTGGCCAGAATATACTATAATATTAATTTGTATGTTTCTTTCTTAAGCATGTGTAAAAGTTTTCAACCATATACTTTGCTGATCAACATTGTGGGGCACATGGTAAACAAGCATCATATGAAAGACCTTTTAAACACATCATTGTAAAATATTATTTTTAAGATTTGTTTCTTGATATGTAATTAAGAATATAGATTATTCTTAATCATTAGGACTTAAATTTTAAACTGCTATCCAGATATTATGGCCTTCGGTATATTACAAGTTTGGGTTTGTTTTTTCAAGTTAGCACTTATTAACTTTTTTTAAAAAAAATCCAAACTTCTAACAGACCAAGAAAAAAAAACCTTGTACCTGGCAAACCAACTAACTTTTTGACATACTTGGATGACATTTTATATAACTGGATGATAGCTGCAGAAACAAATACAAACATTTTATTAGATTGCACCTACTGAATTTTAGACAAATAAGTGCAGAGTATCCTGTTCTATGTATCTTTATTTTTTGCCTTTTTTTTAGAACACTGTTAACTTCTAGTTTATAACAGATGAAATTTGCTTGCAAAGTTGATTCTTTGAGGTTGAACAACCCTGCCATGGACCAGCTTAATAGGTTTAGAGAGGTAGAAGAGCGGCATTTACATTTTATTTTTTTACAAAATAGGCCTTTCAAATGTACTTTTTAAGTGCACTTAAAGGTAAAGGTAAAGGTTCCCCCGCACATGCGTGCTAGTCGTTTCCCACTCTAGGGGCCGGTGCTCATCTCCATTTCAAAGCCGAAGAGCCAGCGCTTGTCCAAGGACGTCTCTGTGGTCATGTGGCCAACATGACTAGACGCCAAAAGCGCACGGAACGCTGTTACCTTCCCACTGTAGTGGTCCCTATTTTTCTACTCTCATTTTTACGTGCTTTCGAACTGCTAGGTTGGCAGAAGCTGGGACAAGTAACAGGCCCTCACTCTGCTACGCATCACTCGGGATTCGACCCGCCAAACTGCCGACCTTCTGATCGACAAGCTCAGCATCCTAACCCACTGAGCCACCATGTCCCTTAAATGCACTTAGGAGTACACAAAACATTTCATTAAAAAAATACTTTGCAACCTCCACAGTTTTGTTTCAAGAACAAAACTTTTCCATACTAAGCAGTGTTATTCCCTGTTTTCTGACAGTGACAACACAGCTATTGTTTTGTGTCTTGTGACTGGGCGGTTTCTCTCTGTTTCTCTCTGTCTGTCTCTCTCCCCCCCCCACCCACCCACCCTTTGTCCAGTCTATTCAAATTATGCTCTTTTGCTAGTCTTACCACACTGATGACTAAGAAACAGTTAAATGCATAGCCAGAAGAACAGCCTACTTGGTAAATTACGTGTGTGTGTGTGTGTGTGTGTGTGTGTGTGTGTGTGTTTAAAATTTTCTCTGAGAAGTTGCTAAAGTGTGGGTGGTAAATGATAAGGTGCTTTTTTTCTGGAGGCGCAGTCTTGCTACCCAAGGAAACAGGTAAGAACAAACAAAAGAAGATATATACAAAAGTCTGCAAGGAGCTAAGCATATAGCAAGAGATTTTTTTTTTCTTCTGAAGCATTTTGAGAGCTTTAAAAACATCTCTTCAATCCTCTCTGTGCAATCAGAAGAGCCAACAGAAGTAATGACAAAGCTTTAATCTCCTGTTCATATGGCTCATGGGTGCCAAGCTACAGAACCTGGGATTCACATTGTTTGTTATCTCAGGAACACTTGAAACATTTCATTTTTACTTGAAACGCACCTATCTCAGGATATTCTGATTGAGTATTTATTTAACTTATTTGTATCCCACCTTTATTATTTTTATAAACTATTCAAGGTAGCTAAAATACCAATACACCTTCCTCTTACTATCTCCACAACAACAACCCTGTGAGGTGGATTGGACTAAGAGAGAGTGACTGGGCCAAAATCACCCAGCCAGCTTTCATGCTTAAGGCGGAATTAGAACTCACAGTATTCTGGTGATCGGCCCAAAATCACCCAGTTGGCTTTGATGCCTAAGGCAGGACTAGAACTCACTGTCTCATAGCTTCTAGATAGTGCCTTAACCACTGGGCCAAACTGGCTCTCATATGAAATATCTCATTTCATATACATTAGGTAAAGGTAAAGGTTCCCCCACACATGCGTGCTAGTCGTTTCCGACTTTAGGGGCCGGTGCTCATCTCCATTCCAAAGCCGAAGAGCCAGCGCTTGTCCGAGGACATCTCCGGGGTCATGTGGCCGGCATGACTAGATGACAAAGGCGCACGGAACGCTGTTACCTTCCCACTGTAGTGGTCCCTATTTTTCTACTTGCATTTTATGTGCTTTCAAACTGCTAGGTTGGCAGAAGCTGGGACGAGTAACAGGCGCTCACTTTGCTACGTGGAACTCGGGATTCGACCCACCAAACTGCTGACCTTCTGATCGACAAGCTCAGCATCCTAACCCACTAAGCCACCACATCCCTTTCATATACATTATCTCACCGTTTAACACTGAGCAATGCCCACAACGCTGGGATAACAGAACTGATGACCTGTGTAAATTCTTGCAGCAGTGAGCAAAGAAATAAGGAGATCTTTACCCCCCCTACTTAAAATGCAAAAGGTCGTTTTTATCATAAGTAAGGCATTAAAGATGTAAGACTTTTAGACGCGTTAGCTAATAAAAGTTATATATGTGGCACTGACAAATTAAGCAAATGAATTAGATAGACCGGGGGTAGGCAACCTTGGCTCTTTTATGACTCGTGGACTTCAACTCCCAGAATTCCTGAGCCAGCCATCTCAGGAATTCTGGGAGTTGAAGTCCATGAGTCATAAAAGAGCCAAGGTTGCCAACCCTTGAGATAGACCAATAGAATGAAAGGGTTATCGTCACAAATAAGAACAGCTATCATTATGAAACCCCAAAGCACTGAATGACTATTGCAATTATTTAATTTATTAATGGTGAATAGCAAAACAAAACAAAGCTTATTCGATGTCCAATTAAGAAAAAAGTCAATGCATTATCCAGTCTGCTATTGCTATATCCACTCTTGGTTATTTACTTTCTTGTTTCCTCCAAGTCGGAATCACAAAGTAAATCTTTATATCCCATTTAGTAAGCAATACATGTTGGCTGGGGAATTCTGGGGGTTGAAGTCTACAAGCCTTAAAGTTGCTAAATTTGGAGACTCCTGATCTAAACATAGATTCATTAAGGACTACATATCGGTTACAGTTTTTCAGACAACTGAGAATCCATTTGGTTAATAAGACAATCCATCCCATATTGTTCCATGTTATGAAGAAAGAAGCGATGGGTCAATTTTACTTTTTTATTTATTTAAAAAAATTACCAGCTCACACACAGGTACCCCAGGCAGCTTTCAACATTAACATTCACAACATCAAACTTTATTCAATACCTTCATAGGAAAGTAGACATTTACTATGAAATGCTGGTGGGAAAAGATCTTATGATCAACTTTTCTATGCAGATGAATACCAGACAAGACAATATGTTCAAGTCCCTACTAAAATGAGTATTAATCTAATTAACATTCTCTTTGAGCTCTTCAGCACTGCATGTCCACCATTAAGGCACATGAGTATTTCATTACTTTCTGCAAGGATATTTGAAGGCAAAGAAGCAAGAATTTCTTTCTAAATACCATTCATTTTACAGTGAAACATTCTCAAAGAAAAAAAAAGAAATTATTATCAGAGAGTATATTAGCATATTAACAATAAAAGAAAGTATTTAGTATTGCAGGAAAATTTCTCTATCCTGAAAACCTGGTTGGGTTTCTCTCCAGTTTTCTCCCCCATAGAAAAAAAAGATCCATGTCCCTACCCTAAATAGATTTCTGCTAATTTCCGCTTATCCTTGTGTAAATGTTACACAATTGCTTTTGTTGTGGGGTGGTGGGATTCTTCACCAAATCCCACCTATATATTTTCATGCTAAGTAACTGACTTTGAAGACTGAGGATTTTATCAATTTGCAATGCGTCACCTGGAACAAATCTTTAAGATAGGAAGAAACGTGACATTTACAACTGAAACTAAAGCCTCTCTCACTTGTTGCTTGCCCTGCAATTGAAGATGTAAAAGATTAATGCAAATACAGATAATACTCTAATTCCAGGTTACGCTGTCACCTAATATGTATGATTACAATTGGTATCTGAATGTGAACAACTTAACCTTTGGGGAGAGGAGGTTTGGAAAGCATTACTGACAAAAGGCCAGTATTGTAGCAATTTCACTAAATAGGATTAAAGTATAATCATAGTGGGATAAGATGGAGATACACACCCCAGAGTGAATGGCTTGGGAAGGGTTACCAATGATTCGTGCACTCCAAGAAGAGCAGAATTATTGGGCCTGCTCCAAATAACAGCTTCTTTGAAGTGATCACCCACAGACAGAAACACATATTTCAGAATTATGACAGGACTGAAAGACAGACTACAAAAATAGCAACTACAGTATTCTCGGCAAGGTTGAGGGAAATGGAAAGGAAAAACATTGGATAAGGTGGATGGGCAGGATTAAGGAGATCATTGGAATGTCCTTGGAAGGGTTACAGATTACTCTCAGGGTCGGATCAAGATGGTTAATCATAGTACCCAAAAGTCAAACCTAACTAAACATCCCTCAACCAACTAAGCATATAATCACTCTATCAATCTATATATTGAGTCCTAGGATAAGGTGTTGCCATCAGAAAGCTGCTTCTTAGTTAGACTCTTACAAAGAACCTTTTTTCATGGGAATGGGGAGGGGGGAAAATCATAGATTCTTTCATAAAACATTCAGATATTGTAATGGAATGCATGGATGACCCTCCAGGCCTTCCTGTCCTCTACCATCTTCTGGAGTCCATTTAAGCTCACGCCTACTGCTTCAGTGACTCCATCCAGCCACCTCATTCTCTGTCGTCCCCTTCTTCTATTGCCCTCAATCTTTCCCAGCTTTAGGCTCTTTTCCAGTGAGTCTTCTCACTCACTCATTGGAGTCAACTAATGGTCAAAGCTAAAATGGAGCTAGTTAAGGGTCAAACGAATTCACGGGCAACTGGTCTTAGGACTTTTGTGACAATGCACTGATTCCAAAACAATGACACATTTAACCCCACCTTCCACTCAGCCTCTTCTTCTCCTACATGTGCTGTTTTTTCACTCAACTCCCTTGAGTTACTTCTTTGGTTCCTGGGTCAGTATATAACCAGATATAACTCATCCCAAAGAGAGCTTTTGAACTCTAAATGCAACTTTCCAGAGAAATGGTGCATTCTGAAGTCTATTCCAGACATTATTTTTTTAAAAGATACATCAAATAAAAACCATTGATTTGGTTAATATTTCCTTTCTTGATCACTGGTATAGATAATGATAACTGGAAAGCCCTTCCACCCTTTCAGCTTCCCCACCTTCAGTTTCTCCAGCTTATCACTGTACACATCACATCTCTAATGAAAGGAAATAGCTTCCTCCAACCATACTCTTCACAATCTTTTTTTGAGATCACAGAAGCTAGCAGTGTCAGGTTGACACGATCTGCTTAATATCTGTTGAGGCCAGTTAATAGTTGGACAGGATGGTCCCCATACCAGAAGGTAGTGTAGGCTAGATTATAAAATGAAAAAGCATTGCAGACAAGCATATCTCTTTTATGCTGAGAAAACCTTCAATCATTGTATTCCTGAAGTCATGAGGAGTCAAACTTGGTGTGATGGAATCTTCAGCCTTCTCTTTTTTTAAAAAAATATATAACATTTAAAAGCCATAGACAAGGAAAAAAATAATTTTAGGTTATGTTAGTGTAATGTATTGGGCTTGCTTTGTTAAGAGAACACCACGTGGTATTGCTGGAAGGCTGTTTGAGCAGGGAAGCTAGCTAATGGCTCCCAGCTCCTCAGACAACCCGTCTCCAGTGCTGCTATTGGTTGCCCCTAGGGCAGCAATAGGTTGCTTCAAACCTATTGGCCGCTGCCTAGGGGCCAGGGTATAAATTGCTGCATCTGCAGCCCTGTTCTCCAGTTCAGATCCTGCAAGCAATAAACCATGATCTTTGCTGAACTAACTCGCCTCGTCTTCATTCCTGCGCAACGAACCCACTACACAACAGTTAGCATGTTGAGAATATGTTACCAGCACTGTTAGAATAAGGGACTTTCTGTTCAAAACCAAAATTATTATTGATAGCATCCTTTTAAAAGTATCTGCTTAATTAAATTTTAAACATTTTTTTCTAAGAATGGCCAATTGATACCCAATATTTGAACTAAAACATTGCCTGGGATTTATTTATCTCATTCACATCTCCCATGGGAAAAGACAGTTGTGTAGCGTGACATATGAACTATATGCAACTATACTGACAACTGTTAAAATGTTTCCACTATAGAATGTTTATTATGCTGTTTGAATGCTATCATTATTACAAAATGAACACCATTATTTTTATAAAGGCCATTTCAAGCTGCTGCTCTTTCCCGACACCTAGATAAAATAAATTGTCTCTTATTGCCTTTGCAAGAATTGATAAACTTTTCTCTCATGTTTTGAATATTATTCTTGTTTTTTAAAGCATCAAAAATAGTAAATAACAAATAGGGTTCCAATCAGACAACAGTAAGCAAGTGGAAACATATTTGATAAAAAAAAACAGAAAGTTTGCTATCAATGCTTTGTGAAACAAAGAAAACAATATTTTTTTCCCCAGGCCCTACAAATCTGGACTAGTCAACAGACAAGAGAATAGCACATCTACGAAAAACTATTCAGCTCAATTGCAGATTTCTAAAAGAGTAGCAAAGAATATTTTTCTGTTTGAAATGGGATGGGGAGTGCAGTTATGAAATAAAATTTAAAACAGAGTTTAAATGAAACAGAAGAAGCCTACCAAATAACAGAGTTAATAATATACAGCCCCAAACAGCAATAAAACATCCAGGATAGCAAACCATTTAAAACAATTTTGAAATAAATGATTAAATCCTTTGTATGGCCATTTTTCCTTTAAAAAAGCTGACATGAATCTTCCAGACACTATTTCAGTAATAAAAGCTAAATAAATATGACATTCATTATTTAAGATCCCATGTTCATTCTGATAATGAATCAACTGTTTATTTAAATTGTGGCTTTTGCTTCGGTGTATAATTTTCGTAAAGCAAGATATATTTAAGGAGTAATATAGATTTATATTGACAATGGGCACAGTTCCAAGGAAGAGCGAAGTACATTTAACATCTTATTCATTTCTGCAGAATTTAAACACCTGTAGTCTAGATTTTTCTTATTTTTTCCCCTCAATGTCTAGACACCCTCAGTTGCCACATGTCACTTAATATACAACATGGAAGCAAGATTTGTTTAGACAATCAGATTCACAACGCAGACATAGATTCCTTCAGTTATGAATTCAGTTAACATGAATAAATAAAAAAGATAAAATGAGCAGGATGATGGCAGGATATATAAGATGGCTGGTGAGACAAACCCATACGGTTGAAAAGTAGGGTAACTCCTGACTACATTTCTAAAGGTTCCTTAATCAGAAGCCAACAATCAAAATT
Organism: Vipera berus; assembly: GCF_964194415.1. NCBI lineage: Eukaryota > Metazoa > Chordata > Lepidosauria > Squamata > Viperidae > Vipera > Vipera berus. The sequence goes on from NC_138203.1 coordinate 258,741,110, forward strand.
ATAAGTATGATTTTCTCAATACAACACTGGGCAAAGCTGAGGTGTGGCACAACTAAAATGAAAATAAAATGAAGATGACAGTGAGCAATGTAGCACCTGAAAAAAAAGAACCAAGTTTGTACAGATACTCCTTGACTTACAACCAGTTGCTTAGCGAATGGTCAAAGTTACAACAGGCTTACATGGGGGAGTACTTATGACCCGGGTTTGAAGTGCTGATAGTCAGCCCTCTGCAGGGACATGTGAAACATTTGGCAACAAGACCAAATTCACGGATGTTTGCCATGGCATTTACTTCTGGTTTTAAGCAAAACTGGCCCATTGCAAACCATTGGTTCACTTAAAGACCATGGCATTCACTTAATGGCTGATGCAAAAAAAGGTCCTAAAATTGGGTCAGTTGCAGCTTTACAACTCTCTATGATTACAAAGATGGGCAGGCTCAATTACAGTCGTAACTCAAGGACTACCATTATTCCTCCCCATCCATCCCCCAATGGGATCAAATTTATTCTATTTTGATTTCTACTTTCTTGCTTGCATAGTTTGCTGAAGACAGTTTGGTTCCTGAAACAAAAATCCAGCTACGTACTTCATTTTGTTCTACATCACACAGAATATAATTGAAAACACAGAATATAATTGAAAATGGAATCATTACCCCTTGAACTCACTTGCCGTTTCATCTCAAAGCACTCGGTTACCACAGTTAAACAATGGTCACTATGATCCCTGCTTGCTTTCGTCATATTATTATTGTTGTTGTTGTTGTTGTTGTTGTTGTTGTTGTTGTTGTTGTTGTTATTATTATTATTATTATTATTATTATTATTATTATTATTATTATTATTATTATATTTATATACCGCCCTTCTCCTGTAGGACTCAGGGCGGTTCACAAGGTATTAAAAACAATACGACAAATTACAAAACTTAAAATCAATTAAAAAGATTATATTGCCCTTGGAATAAAACCCCAATTAAAATACCTTTAAAATCCCAATTAATATTCTCAGTCCAGGCCAGAGAGCTCAAAGAGCCAGGTCTTCAGGTCCCGGCGGAATGAGCGAAGGTCAGGGGCAGTCCTGAGCTCTACAGGCAGCTGGTTCCAAAGGGCAGGCGCACCCACAGAGAAGGCCCTCCCCCTGGGTATTGTCCGCCGGCAATCTTTTACCAGCGGTACCCTGAGAAGACCCTCCCTGTGGGAGCGCACAGTACGAAGGGAGCTTGATGCCGGCAACAATATGCCTATTGTTCAACCGAGGTATGTATTTTACAAGATGGACCAAAAGTATTTTCAGCTTCTGAGACACCAGAAATATTTGTTAAATCCTTGACATCTAAAAAAAATCTATTTGTTTCTATAGATATTTATTATGAATAAATCAATTTGATAGGCTGATATTAATAAATGAGTGGAATGAAGAACTAGGGGTTCATATATTGCTTAGGTCAGTGGTCCCCAATCTTTCCACCTTGGCGGCAAGGCTAGGCTTGGGGGGGAGGGCGTGTGAAGGGCAGGCGCATGTGCACACAGCTCCATTGGCACGCATGGAGGGTGTACACACGAATGGAGCTTTGTGCGTGAGTGCAAGGGCCTACCATTCACACAAGTGGAGCTTTGTGTGCGCACACATTTGCCTATCACTCATGCGGCCCTGTTTCAAACAGGACGTGGCCCGGGGATTGGGGATCCCTGCCTTAGACAATAGGAAGGTGTCTTAACTTCTAATTTCTTAACAGCAACAGTGTCAATGGACCATAAACTATGATTTTCTCTTTTTGTAAAAAAAATGCCGTTTTTAGAAGACACAGCATTAAAATGGTAACTAAAACTGTCTCTTCAGGTAAAGAAAAACATATAATCAAACTGGTATTCTAAAATGACATTGTTTAAGGGGAACACAAATAAGAGAATTTTCTGTAATGGTTTTACAGTAAAAATGTTCTGTAACGTTCTCAAGGTAATGTTTTACAAAACTGATATTTCCTAATTAGAACTTGATAGAAGGGTGATCCTTTCTTTCTCTCTATTCTCTCTTTCCATGCCTTAAGGATATATTGTGATTCCTTGTTTCTAAAGACAAGGGAAGATTCCCTCAAGCCAAACCAATTTCACCTCGAAGTTGTTTTCTTAGCAATTAAACAAAAGTGGTTTGTCCATGTCTTCTACAGGGATTTCCACTCCAACCCCACTTTCCCACTCTAGCCTACCCCCTCCTGGCATGTTCCGATGATCCACCAGGGTTAATCAGATGTATCTGATTCTGCTTACCTTTCTTAACATTAGCCAAGAAAGACATGTTTCTGCATGCCTCTTAGAGTCATAAGCTGATCCCACACAAACAACAGGGAGCCATTTTTTCCCCATGAGCTTTCATACCTTCACAGTTCATCTGCACCAGACTACATCCCGGGGAAGATGTGGCTAAGGCCAGAAGTGTTTAGGACAACTCTTTTTCATCTTCCTTTCTAAAACCTCTTATCTCTTCCCTCTGGACTTATTTCTATCCTGCCATTATCCAAAACACTGGTCTTGCATTGTCTCTCGCTTCATATCAGCATACATCTAACCTGTAACAAAATGGTGTCTCCTACAAGCTTACACCTGCACTAACATTTGAATGCTTGCCTGTGTTTCAGGTTACGTAGAATTTAATACCTTTTTGGTGCCTAACAATAAATAATTGAATACAATTGAATAAAATAACACAAAAAACAAATTAATATGGATGAAATGAGCAACAATCAATATATAAACATCTGGACAGAGAAGATTAAGGTTCAATATTGCAACCTTCCAGCTTTTTTTTTAATTTATTTATTTATTTATTTATTTATTATTTATTTATTTATTTATTTATTTATTTATTTTATTGGATTTATATACCGCCCTTCTCCCGAAGGACTCGGGGCAGTGTACAGGGCAATTAAAACACAATATACAATATACACTATACAAAGTTAAAATAAATTAAATTAAATTAGCCCTAATAAGTAAAACACATTCTAAAAGTTTAAAATTAAAAAAATTTAAATCCCAATCCCTCAGTCCAGGCCGGCAAACTCCAATAACCAAGTTTTCAGGTCGCGGCGAAAGGAGCGAAGGTCGGGAGCCATCCGGAGCTCAACAGGGAGTTGGTTCCATAGGGCAGGCGCGCCCACAGAGAATGCTCTCCCCCTGGGGGCCGCCGGTCCCCTGACCGACGGCACCCTGAGGAGGCCCTCTCTGTGGGAGCGCACAGGACGATGGGAGGTTGACGCCGGCAGAAGGTGCTCCCATAAATAATCCGGACCCATGCCATTTAGGGCTTTATAGGTCATCGCCAGCACCTTGAATCTCACCCGGAAGACAACTGGAAGCCAATGCAGCTCGCGGAGCAGAGGTGTTACATGGGAGTATCGGGAGACCCCCATCACAACTCGCGCGGCTGCATTCTGCACCAGTTGGAGCCTCCGAGTGGACTTCAAGGGCAGCCCCATGTAGAGAGCATTGCAGTAGTCAATCCAAGAGGTCACGAGCGCATGAGTGACTGTATGTAGGGCATCTCAGTCCAAATAGGGCCGCAACTGGCGCAACAGGCAAACCTGGGCAAAAGCCCCCCTGGTCACAGCTCCTATATGATCTTCTAAACTGAGCTGTGACCAGAGGGGACCAAGGAGGACACCCAAGTTGCGAGCCCTATCTACGGGGGGTAACACCTCACCCCCCCATAGTTAAAGATGGAATAGAGTGGATAACTCGAGATGCCGGTATGTACAGCTACTCGGTCTTGTCGGGATTTAGACAAAGCCTGTTTCTCCCCATCCAGACCCTCACCGCCTCCAGGCAACGGGACATCACGGCGAGGGCATCACTGGGTTGATTTGGGGTGGAAATAAAAAGCTGGGTATCATCAGCATACTGATGATACCCCACCCCAAAACCATGAATGATCTCACCCAGCGGCTTCATATAACTGTCCATATAAAGAGTTCTTTATAACTTTTAAGGCAGGGGCCCCCAATCCTGGTCCATGGACCAGTACCGGGCCGCAGCATGCCAGCAACCCAGCCGCACAAACAAGCAAAGCCCCATGCGCAGGATGTAGGCAGCACACAAAACCATGCCCTCTCCAGTCCACAGAAAAACCACAGAACCGGTCCTTGGTGTCCAAAAGGTTGGGGACCTCTGCTTTAAGGAATGCCTTTGAGAACATACATACAGGTAATCCTCATCTAGTGACCGCAATTGACACCGACAATTCAGTTGTAAAGCAAAGCTAAATGAGGACTCTCGGTACAACTTTCACCATTGGCAATTAGCAACCAACAGTTAGAAACCCCCTGCCAGAATGCTTGTAGGAATAAAGCAACATCAGTCTTGTATCAACTTACATTAGTTAGCAATTTGTTTCCATGCTCAATTGTTCATGTTTGCATTAATTTTTAAAGTGCTGAAGTCCAAGCTCTTGCAGAGGCATTTTTCATATGAACAATTATAACAGGAATAATGAAATGGATACAGAACTTGATTGACAGAAACCAAGCGCAAGACTTTTGGTGAAGCAAAACCATACTACTGACAAATCTTTCTTGGAATACTTAGTAACTCTTCCGCAGCCTTTTTTTTTAAGAGGGCTAAAATCTTTTATTATGAAATGTCTCAGGTAGCTCATTCTGTTGCTTTATAGGGTGATCAATTTTATGCTGCATTTAAGGCTGTTATGGATCAAAAGTCAGATATAATATAAGATTAAACAAACTACATTTAGCAAAGAGCTATTTTATTTTTAAATAGCTACTCTATTTGAAGCATAGAGATAAGAATATGAAATACTGTCCTATTTATCAATTTTTTTACGAGGGTGGAATGACATCTTTTTTAAAAAAAAAAAACTGTCACCATAAGATGCCAAACATACCTTACTGATTTATTAAGGACAAACATTCAAATTTGCCAAGTATACAACAGTCTCACAAATGAATAAAAGATGTACAATTTCTGCTTAAATGTGCACCCGCTCAGTTCAGATGTAACCTCTTTCTGGTCCCCGTCTTCCTTCCTTAGCATGTCACCATCAAAGTAAATTCATAACAATTTTCCCTTACATCTGAACCAATAAACATTAAACTAAACCTGATAACTACTCTTTCCTTTTTGGATTTATTGGGAAGTTATTATTAATTAACTTAAGAAGCTTTCCAAATCAGCCCATTGAAAGGGAGAACTAAGTCTGGAGGAAGGCTTGTGATGATCTCATCCCTGAAGTGAAAGGCAAAGATGCTTTGACTGAAATTCCACTCCTGGTTACTAGGTGGCGCTTGTTCAGCAACTCCCTCAGATAGCGACCATTTGCAAATACGATAACTGAGTTTAAACTTGCTTGGGATAAACATAGGTCCATCATCTGACAAAAATTAATAATAATAATAATAATAATAATAATAATAATAATAATAATAATAATAATAATAATAATAATAATAATAATATATAATAACAACAACAACAACAACAACAAAATCAAAACAAAAAAGCAAATAAATTTAAAGGACAGACTCGATGGACCACAAGGTCCAAGAGACTATTTCTACCATCAGTTTTCTATGTTTCTACAATGATTAACAAATGGGAATTTAAAAAAAATCATTTTTGGAACAATGTGGCATTTAGGATCACAAAAGCCTTTAATATGAAACTGATTAAGGTCTGGTCAGTCTCCACGGCAGGAGGGTTCTATTCAACTAATTAAGATCGCAGAGCTGAGCTTGTTAATTTGTGGTGAGCACTTTGTAGAGAAGCACTTCAAAGAAAGCAGCTCGGGAAGAGAGAGTTTGAACAATCTCTTCACCCTGTGAGGGGGCACAAAAAGGTGGAGCAATGGGTCAGGCCCAAGACAACTGTAGCAGAGAATTTCATCTGAATGGGATGGCAGCAAATAGTCACAGGGTTGGTTTACCATGTTATTTGGTGACTATTTCACAGGAACCAATAGCCGTCACTAAACAAGGACTGTATAGAGTCTTGGCTATGTAGTTGTCTTGCTAGTATTTTCTCCTGAGAGGTTGTTTCAGCAATACAACATAATAGGACCTTGGAAGAAAGATGCAATCCCTCTGCAAATCTTTGCAACCTCTGATAATCTCACCATACTCCCCTTGTCTGTCCAATGTTCATGTTTTAATTCTGCACAGCAGCAACTGCAGCAATTCTATACTGTTTTATTTAAAAAAAAGAAAGAAAAAAAGTAGTACCATATGAATCAGAACTTGCCAGCCTACTAATGTATTGGTCTACAGTCCTTATTAACCATGATGACGGGAGGGATTGCCCAAAATATGTGGATGGCTTCGGACTGCTTACTCCTGCTATATTACAAAAGTGCTTTATTTAAAAAAGCAAGACGTTTTGCTTCTCATCTAAGAAGCTTCATCCGTGTGGCTACATGGGGGCGGGGGGATAGATCACAACTGATGAAGTTTCTTGGATCAGAAGTCGTCTTCTGGTCTTCTTTCTCAAAAAAAAAACCCAATGCAGTCCAGTTGCCTTTTTTAAAAAAAAATAGAGCAATTTGGGGACAACTATGACCTGGATGACTGAGAATCTCCATAGACATTTATTCCTGATATAGTTTCTGGCAGTACCCAATCCATTCCAAAACAACATAGTTAACAAATAATAATACTTTTAATGTCTGAAACCTGGAAGGATAAATAATACAGAAATTACATGGGACTAAAAAATGGAAGCAAAGGCCTATTGATTTCATTCATTCGTTTCTAAATCTTTCAGACTCTTTTTCATTACAAATAATTGCAACTACAAGCCCATAATAAGGATAATGGCCTGAAAGGGCCATAGTTGGGGATAACAATGACAGTAATATAATAAGCATGATGGGGGGAAAAGAGACTGACTGATAAAAAGCTCAGGCTAAGGCACTCTGAACTTGAAATCCATTAGAGACAAAGAATATTCTCTTTCCACAGAGTATAATCGTCTTAAGTATAAACCATGGAGAGTAAAGGGCAAGGACCTTCAAAAGCACAATCAAGATACGCCACGCTGACAAAAAATGAACAGCAAATGTCAAAATACTTTACTCACATTTTAAACTATAAATCAGCAGAAGTGGCAAAATAATCTGAGAAGCAGTACAAAAAAAAGAGCCTTTCTCTGTAACATTTTTAGCAATACCAATGAACTGAAATACAATGTTCTAACAACTGAATTTCTTTTGTCACGTTTCTCTGTGGCCCCAGAAATGGCAGCCACCAAATCAACATGAAAACTACACAATTTGGGACATTTTGTTCCTTGGATATGGGCATCCGCAGGTGGTGGCTGCAACTGCAGGATTGATAGCCCCACTCCCTTTTTATGTGTGCTGCATATACACCACATATAATAAAGGGGAGAGCTTTGACCATGCAGTTGTGTCCGCCATCTTGTCTCTATGTCTCCCTCTCCTGGGCATCCCAGTGCCTGAGAGGCAACAGCAAATGGTATCTATGTGCACATTCCCCAGGCAACGTCCATGGTATCTAAGGCTAACCAAGTTGCGTTTGTACCTGAGATCAAAAATCTCACTAGTCTGTTTCCTAAACAGCATCAATGCAATAACAACAACAACAACAACAACAACCACAACAACAACAATCTACTAAACTAATCACTGGCTGCCCTTTCAGGCTATTCAAAACCAGCTGCCCATGGTAATGTTTCAGTCTACCTAATAGCAATGTTGGCCCTCAAGATGGCGAGTGCTGTTCTCCATCAAGCAAACTTTTCACAGTGAATGAGCTACCTGCAAAGCTGGCCCAGTTCTTTTTACCTGCGGTACTCTTCTTGTTCAGCCCAACTCACCTGAATATGCCCAGTAAAGATCTCCAGATGCTTTCCGCCTCCGGATCTGCACCAAACTGCCATGTCGACTTTCATGCAGGGGGCCATCATAACCTTCAGTCAAAGCTGGGGAGCAGAAGAAGAGGAAAAAGCAGAGGCAATTAGCCAAGTGACAATCCCTGATAGAAAATTTAAATTTTTAGGTGTTCTTAGAATGCAGTTAAAAAATACCCACTGCTTCCCCCAACCTTTGTCCTCCCGTTTCCTTGTTTACAGGTGAGGTGATACGTTCTGCACATTAGGCTGATGCAAATAAACAAACCAGCAACTATTGCACTGATAAAGGTAATGACAATTCACCTGGCCAGGGAAACCAACACTCAATCAAAGGGGTTGCAGGTGATATGCAACCTGTAATTCTGTGCAGCCTATTGAACAGGTCTGACGATGTGATAACTACTGAACCGAATTGTTCTCTAAGCCAGGGTTCTCCAACCTTGGCAACTTTAAGACTTGTGGACTTCAACTCCCAGAATTCCTCAGCCAGCCATTCTAGGAGTTGAAGTCCATACATCTTAAAAGTTGCCAAGGTTGGAGACCCTGCTCTAAGCCACAAATTTTCAGGATGTTATGGGCAGGTCCCTGGAAATGCAGAAGAGACACGCTACACATTTCTAACATTGATTTACTTATTTCTGAGAAAATGTATAAGGCCGTCCAACTTAGTTACAGTGTCTCTGGGTGTCACTGTATTAAAAAAAATATTAGAAAATTATTTGTGATTATTTGTAATAACTATTTAATTATTTGTAATATTATTAAATAATTGTTTGTATTACTTATTAAATAATAATTATTATAATTAAAAATATTTATTACAAAAATAATACCCCAATACAAAAGCCATTAAGCCCCACCCTCCTAGTGACAATAATCAGACCAACCCCTCGATGGATTCCATATCACCCTGAGGTCTCCAAGCCTGTTGTCAGAACCACATCTTCAGTTCCTTTCGAGAGAATGTCAAAGTGGGGGCCAACTTTATCACCACAAGGATGATCTTACAACAGGAAGGGAGCCACCAAGGAGAAGACCCTCATACTTAGTCTCACTAGATGGACCTTCTTAACAGAGGAGACCCATAACATTTCCTGCCCTCCCCCTCAGATAGGTCAAATAGATATGACTGGTAAAAGACAATCCTTCAAATGACCTGGTCCCAGGCCATGTAGGGTTCTAAAGGTGACAAGCAGCATCTTGAATTGGACATGGAAGCAAATTGGCAGCCCATCATGGTATAACCATGTTTCCAGATGCTGGAGACTATTCTCACAGAAATGTTATTTCCTGCCCACATAATTTGAACATGGGTCTTTCTTTCTTTCTTTCTTTCTTTCTTTCTTTCTTTCTTTCTTTCTTTCTTTCTTTCTTTTTCTTTCTTTCTTTCTTTCTTTCTTTCTTTCTTTCTTTCTTTCTTTCTTTCTTTCTTTCTTTCCTTTCTTTCTTTCCTTTCTTTCTTTCTTTCTCTCTCCCTCTCTCTCTCTCCCTCTCTCTCTCTCTCTCACACACACACACGCACACAGTTTGGATACTCCAAGAGTGCTCATTATTTTGTAAAGCTTCAGTTGATATACAGCCTTGACTTAATAAGGATATAACTCCTTTTGTTTTGCTTCCTGTGGTCAGCACAAAGCAGTCCTCACTGTTTCTTGTGCGCCTGTGCTCTAAGAACCTAATTTATACAGATCTTATTCTTTCTCTTCAGAAAGGGCTTTTGCCTGGAAAGGGCAACAAGAAGATTAATCTGATCATCAAAGAATTCAAAATGATGCAGAAGGGGGGGAAACTGGCTGTAGCTTGTAAGATTTTGGAAAGAAGGCTCTTAAAAAAAGAAAACGTCAGATGGAACAAGGCCACTTTAGAGCCAAAACCTTAAAATTATTTGGTTTTTAATGCTTTATTATACTGATCAAACTGTATACCGCCAGGAGCTTAAAAAATTTGAATGGTAGGTAGGTAGGTAGGTAGGTAGGTAGGTAGATAGATAGATAGATAGATAGATAGATAGATAGATAGATAGATAGATAGATAGATAGATAGATAGATAGATAGATAGATAGAAAGATAGATAGATAGATAGATAGATAGATAGATAGATAGATAGATAGATAGATAGATAGATAGATAGATAGATAGATAGATAGATAGATAGATAGATGTTGCTGTGTAAATTATCATCATGAGAACTGGTCTGATTTTTTCCCCTCAAGGTGTCTTTGTTTTGGAACACATTTTACTATTACTCATCTCTGCTTCCAAATACCTACTGACCCTCTGCTATTCCAGTGGCCTAATTTCTGCTCAGCTTTTCCTTATATAGCAACACCACGGCCTCCTACAAGCACTCTACTGACCTTTGTCTTTGAAAAGGACTCCGTTCACTATTGCATATCGTATCTGTCCTTCTTCAGATAATTCCCTTATGCATTTCTATCTAGGGAGATAGGATTTCAAGAGCACTTGGCAATTTTCATAATTGTACAAATCAGCCTTGTGGCCTTTGGACCTGCGGTTTCTAGCTGTCTTTAAAAAAATCATTTTCTACATTCCCCTCTTGGTCTTGGAAAGCCCCTTGCACTCTTGTGCGCCATTAGCCTCCATCAAAGGTAGGGATGGAGGAATTTGAGTTAGAATGGATTTTGGATTATCAGTAGAGGAGGGTCATACAGTAATAGTGGATTCATTTGATGAGCTATTCAGACAGTGTTGATTCTTGGCAAACCATTTCATGGGTTACCTCTCTTCTGACTTCCATCTACAAGCTGCTCAATTACCTTTCGTCCCTGCCAGGAATTCCCATTCTGAGAGAAAAGCACACTTGTTTGGAGAGAACAAGTGCAGAGAAACTTCGTTATAGCCAACGAGACAAACTTCCCATCCAAAGGTATGACTGGGAGATCCAGAATGGGAGAAGCTCCTGATAAACAAAGAGAAGAAACTGAAATTCCTCCCATTCTTGCTGTTCTGGGTTGGGAAAAGTAAATTGAAAGGGTGGAGCTATCTCCAGTTCCAGACAATGGGAAAAAGTGGAAAGGGAGCAGAGAACATCCTGCAACTGCACCCTATTAAAAGGAGGGAAGGGGACACCCCCGGATCAGAAGGGGAGAGAAAGAAGGAAGTAGAGAAAGAGAAGGTGCAAGGAATAAAGCTGGTGAAGCGGAAAGCACTGACTTCCAAATTAGCAAGAACCATCAAGTGAACAAAAGTCTAAAAGGCAGTGGTTTTTTAAACTGTTTCACCCAATTACTCCTTTTCTTGAGCTCAAATAATGTTGTTATGCACAGACACACAAACACACAAAGACTCTTGTTTTACGCAATTATCTTGGCAATAGCAGTCCCTCACTGGATCTCCAACTCACAAATAAGCAATTACAAATTGCTCCATTACCCCCAGGCTATGCACAAGTCTAAGAACTGCTTTTAGGGATGTGAACAGAACACCCCAATATCTGTTGACTCAGAAATGTCGGGGGAAAAAGCAATATGATTTAAATGCTGGAGCAGAGATCTGTATAGTTGTTTGTTCAGCTGGAAAAGGTAAAACACATCCAAAGCTGTGAGTCACCACCTTCTCACATAGACTAGATATTTTTATGAATATTCAAATTTCTAAGAAATACATAAATAAGAGCTTTGATTCATGCAAATACAAGATATAAATTTGTGCATTTATGGCTTCAATTGTGTCTGCAATAAAGAGGTCCTTCCTCCCTCCCTTCCTTCCTTCCATCCATTTTTGTATGGTTCCTCCCCCTCATCTGCCACAGCATCTGAGTGTCTAACAACACATTAAAATCATAAAATAAGCAACAACATGTTTAATCCCAAATCCACAGCAGATATATCTAGGTGTTCACTAACCCTAACCCTAACCCACAGCAACCATGAAAATCATGCTATCTCAAAACCTCAAAGCAATCTCACCCCCATGCCAAGGAGCACAACCAAACCTTTTAAGGTTTTCTGAAAAGCTGGCAGGGGCAAGGTGGTTGTTTCCAAGACTGGTACTGCAAACAAAAAGAAAATTCTACCTGGGACACCCCTCCCCCCCATGACAATCTTTTATCCACAGGACCTGTATCCTTTCATTTGAACTTATGGGATGGACTAGAACAACTGAAGAGAAGCTATCCTGCAAATAACCCATTGCTATCCGACAGGTGACAACAGACACCTCAAATCACACTTGGAGGCAAATCACAAATCACAAAACAAAGTTGTAATACGGAGGTACCAAGGTGAACCCATCACCACCCACCCTGGACCAGCTGCAGCTCTAGGATGCTCTTCAATGTAGAATGCATTGTAGTCATCCATTTTGGTGGTGACAAAGTGATGTCCAGGAGCTTCTGTCGAGTAAGCTAATTCTCAAATAAGGAGTGAAGTGTTTGGAGAGTTGTGATTTACAGCTCTGCCAAATGGGGAGTTTGACACACTGCCTACATTAAGTGCATACAAAAGCTGGATGTGTTTTTAAAATGAAAAGGAATAAATGTGCTAGCCTGAGCATGACTGACACAAAAGCAATCAGAAGCTCAGTCGGTTAAATGGGACGTTTGAGTGTAAACATATTGAGTGACAAAACTTTCCAAAAGGCTGTATTGGAGCAAATCTAAAGTTAGAGTTCCCACCATAACAAAAATAGCCAAGAAAGATAAGAAGAGATCTTCAAAAAAGACATATAGATGCTAACCATCTTGGGGTCTATCAATTTTCTATCTATGCAACCTATATCTTGGAGGGGGGGAAAAATCTACCTTCTCTAGCTTGAGGCATAATAAAGTGGTGATCACTTGGAAGTGGACAAGAACTTTTAAAAACAATTTATAGTTGTGTAAAAGATATATGCAATAGCAGCATATACTTATCTGGGAATATTATCTATGATTTGTGTGATGCATTTCCATGATGTGCTAGGTGTCAACCACCTAACGTGGCTTATTGAGGAAAATAACCCTGCTTTATAGTGTTAAAATGTATCTGTGAGAAAACAATGAGTTCATTACAGTAAGATTAAATCAATTCTTACCCAATATTAAAGAGAAAAGCAACAAACTGAAGATAGATATTTAAAAGATTATCTTTAATTACAGAGAAGAGACAGCTTCTCAATGAATTGTCTTTTATAGTCAGTCACACTAATTAAACTATTTTCTTCATGTGGGTTGCGAAAAGAAATGCAGTTAGTACTGAAATGGAATAGATAAATCCAGAAAACCAGAAATACATAACTGGACCGTTTAGAAGATCTGTTGAGTTCAAATAAATGGATTCAGAGCATACCAACCCTGTACAGCCAAGCAAAATTAATTTTCACTAGTACACAGAGAACACCAGAAAAAATTACTGATACCATAACAACAGTTCTCTGATAGAAACACTACAGGTAGTCCTTGCTTAACAACTGATCTCTTAGCTACCATTTAAAGTTACAATGGATCTCCCCCCCCCCAAATTATTTATGACCTAACTTATTATTGTGCCCCCATGACCACATGATTGCACTTCAGATGCTTGGCAACTGGCTCGCATTTATGACCAGTAGCAGTGTCCTATGGTCACATGACTGTGATTCGTTTTAACAACCACATGATTCACTTCATAACTGTGGCAACTCACTTCATGACCATTGTTATGAAACTGAGCTAGATCATGTGGTAACCCACTTAACGATGATACTTGGTACTCTCTGAGCTTGATTGTTTTCTTGTAGACATTTCATTACCTAAACTAGATAGCACTGACCGTGTTGCCTAGTAATGAAACATCTGCAAGAAAATAATCAAGCTTAGAGAGTGCCAAGGACCACCCCATTTCAACCCTGGGCTACAATTGTCTCGCTTATTGATACCATTTATCGACTGCAAAATTCTGGGCTCAACTGTGGTCACTTAGTGAGGACCACCTATACGGAAATGTTTGTGCCAGTACGATCAACCTTGTTTGTCTCACTGGAAACAGAGAGCACAAACACAAGTACTGCTGGATTACATTTAAGTTCCATCCTTAAAAGCTTCCCAGGGAGAGTTGGAAGTTCTCATGCAGTCATTCCCTAGTGTGAAAGACGTGCACACAAAGAGATGAATGTAAGGCGCCAGGAATCTAAAAAGCAGGGATTTGGCCAAGAGATACTTTACTTGCATCCTACCAGAAGAGAACTTTGCACTTCTGTGCAAAGCTGGAGGAAGTCTTTCATTGTAATTATCAGCTCAGTATAAATACGGACATAAGTGTCATAACAGTCCCATGACACAGTCTTTGCCAGATATGTTGAACAATTGCTTTTATGTATATATATATATTTTAACATGTTGGATGATGGAAAGCAACTTTTGTGTCAAGTTCATCTTTCTGGTCTGCTCCTCGGATTGAGGAAATTCTAGCTAAACTAGGAACTAAGGTCAAACAGGGACACAACTTTTAGATCAAGAGTTTCCAAGGTTCAATGGCACTACAGGTAGTCCTTGACTTACAACAGTTCGTTTAGTGACCATTTAGTGACCAACAGCACTGAAAAAGTGACTTATGACCATTTTTCCACACTTACAACCAACTGCATCATCCCTGGGGTCATACAGTCAAAATTCAGAGGCTTGGCAACCGACTCATATTTGTGACAGTTGCAGTGTCCCAGGGTCATGTGATCACCTCTGGTGACCTTCTGACCAGCAAAGTCAATGGGGAGGCCAGATTCACTTAACAACCATGTTGCTGAATAACTGCAGTGATTCACTTAACAAACGTGGCAAGAAAGGTTGTAATATGGGGCAAAACTCACTTAACAACTAACTCACTTAACAACTATCTCACTTAGACTCAATTTCTTGAGTCCAGAAATTTTGGACTCAATTGCGGTTACAAGTTGAGGACTACCTCTATAAGCTCTGAAAACTGTTCAAATATTGTGGCTGAGGGACTTCATCTCTCATTAATCCATTGCTACTGACAATTACCCCATCAATTGGAAGGATGTAAAAAAATAGATGCATCCAAACTTCATCTTCTATACTCCTTCCCCCCCATGTCCACTTCAAATTTAGACTAGAAAAGAAAAGATTAATCTAAAGCAATAACTGAAGGCTCAACATGATATCTAACACTGGTACAATTTCTCTGTAAAAAAGAAAGTCTGTTGCTAATAATTTCTTAATTCCATGTCTCTTTTAGATTTTCCAAAGGCACAAGGGTAAAGAGAGCAGATTTAAAGACTTTATAGATTCTTAGGAGAAAACACTCTGTCAGCACTCAAAATTTAATCGATTGTAAAATCTTTTCTACTGTACTTTTGAATGGCAGCATGGCTTTTCTATGATATGGCTATGAATCATGCTATTGATTTCAAGTATCTTCTGTGCGGAAAATTAAATTATGCAAATCCAGGCCTTTATGAATCCTTTACTACAGTGGTGTAAAATTGAGCACTTGCTTAAGTCAGCATCTTATTTACGCAATTAAACATCTGATGCACCTCTGAAAATGGCCAACTTTCACTCATCTTGTGGTAGGTTCCCGAAATGGTGATAAATCTAACTTTGAAATGGGTAAGAAGCTGAAAGCACTTGTAACACATAAGGTGTTCATCTGTTAAAGAAACAGGGGAAAAAGAGTAATACAGCCTGGAATCTTCAATGAACACCTGCGCTGTTTCTAGTAAGGTGCAACATATGGATGAAATATTAAAAGGAGTACAAATGATTACTTCATTTTCTTGGATGTGTGTATATGTTTGTGTGTGTATATGTTTGTGTGTGCAAAGCAAAAGTGTAAGTATGTTATAAAAGTATTTTTCTTTAAATTTACACACATTCCCACACATACATATTAAAGAGAGATCCTTCCCTAGCCCTATTTTAAGTGACCTCAGCACATTATAATTTTCACATGATTTTTATCTTCATTCTTAGTTTCTTAGTTGGAGTGCCTTTTGGAGTGCCTTTTGGTCAATCTTGACTCCTGGTAATTTCCTGGAAGTCTCTGTTATTTTCTAGGCAACATTTTCAGAAGTTGCTTGCCATTGCCTTCATCCTAGGACTGAGAACGAAGGAGTAGCACATATACTTAACATGAATTTAATGATAATTTTTACTGTAAGCAGACAGAAGTAGAACCTCTAATAAAGCATTCTAAGCACAATTCCAGCTGTAGCCCATCACTCTTCACACACACACACACACACACACACACACACACAGACACACAAACAATAGTCAATTCTTTCATTACTTTCATTTTTTCCTCTTTTTCTCACTAGTATTTCCTCTTTGTGAAACTCTTTGGTTCTTCTCATTTTTCCCTTGAGTAAAAGGATACTTTCCCCCAAGTGTTCTGCGACCTCCCTTTGTATGTGATGTGGTGATCTTCTAACTACTCTAAAAATCCATATTCTGCAAAGAAATCCTGTTTTAGGTTGACTCAGCCTTCCATGTTTCTGAGGTGGGTAAAATGAGGACCTATATTGTTGGGGGCAATAGGCTGACTCTGTAAACCACTTAGATAGTGCTGTGAAGCATTATGAAGTGGTATATAAGTCTAAGTACTATTGCTATTGCTATTTAGCATGCTAGATACACACTGGGAAGAGAGTTTGCTGCTGTAATCAATCAATCAACAGAACATATTCAGTGCCTTTCCAACCATAGAAATTATTATATAGATTCACCAAGCTAGGCTCTACCCAGAGAACTCTGTAATCTGTAATTATAGGGAAGATATTTGTAGTTAGGGATTTTTAGGAAAAAAGATTCTGAAATACTAAATAGTCTATGGCTGTTCAGAAAATCAAAAGGTAGCATCTCCAAGACACTTCATCTATGTTATACAGCCACTATGGAAAACATTTTCAGCTGTACTCATATACATATACATACACATATATACATATACACACCATATACTTATGTATACATACATACATACACACACACACATACATACCCAAATTCTCATATGTATCTATCAGCAAATACCAAATCCTATAATATTTCCATTTTGAATATTTTAAATCTATGAGATTCTGCAACCTAGGACCAAAAGATTTCTAGAGATGTAACACAACTCACCCTTATTGGGGATAAGATTAAAAAAAAATCTGTAATATATTTCCTAAGCACCTGTAGTTGCTAGGAGAGCTATACGGATGACTTTATTTTAAAGATAAGATGTATAGAATCTAAAACTATTCTAAACATATTTCAGAAATAATCCATAGAATCAATGGCTCTATGGCTGGATTAAAGCATCATGCTAAGCCAAATGATCTTTTTTTTCTGTTTGGTTTAGAGTGTTATATAAATACAGCAGCTGAGTCTTCAAAATCACCCTCAATTGACAATGGTGGAGTCCTTGGGCATCTCTGAACTTGGCTGCTTTCTTGCAGATATTTCATTACCCAACTAGGTAACATCGTGATGGCTCTGAAGAACTTGTGAAACCTGGACTGGGTTCCAATATTCTGCTAAACCAGTGTACTTCAAATATGGCAACTTTAAGCTGTGTGGACTTCAACTCCCAGAATTCCCCAGCCAGCTTGCCAAGTTTAAAAAACACTGTGCTAAATCATGGCCTGCTTAATTATAATTTATTCTAAGTAAACTATAATTTATCTACCAAGAGAAGAGAATATTTGTAGCTCATGGTTCAACTGTGGGGGTCTTTGGTGCTCTCTGAGCTTGATTGTTTGCTTGCAGACATTTCATTACCCAAACTAGGTAATCTCACGATGATATGAATTCTGGCAGTTCATACTTCTTTAAAGTTGCCATGTTTGAAAAAAGCAGAATGTTGGAACCCAGTGGAGATTTTACAGATTCTTCCGAGACTAAACCAGCCTTCAGTCTATGTGGAGAGACAAACAAGCAAGCATCAAGGGAGAGTGGTTTCTTTGCAACACACACTTCCAGAGCTGTAAACAATTCCTGCTCCCCAGCTGAACGTCCTATTATCTCCTCTGTCAGCTGCTACCAATGCACACCTGTACAACCCCATTACTGACACAGCTCCTGCAATATTAATGGTTGCTTATGTGGAACAATAGTTTCCCTCACAGTTCATGGAGTAAAGTATTCTTATCATGCCCAATTTCCTTCTATTTTAATCAACAGGAAATGTCAGATCCAACATACTGAGTAAAATAACTCTCTCTTTATGTCACACAGCCACCTTTAGCTGAAGCAATGAAATCTCATACTATTTATTTAACATTCTAATCTGCTTCCCATTTGCTCTGTCTCATATTGAAAGTTTTATTCAAATGCATTTGATAAGTGCCCTCAGAGGTATAGCAAAGCAAATCCTCCCTGAATATCTTTCACAACTTTTGGAGGTTAAGTTAGAGATATAAAGCAAAACAAAAGTCAAGTGTAGAAATTGGTTTTCTCTGCACACCATTTCCTGAATAAACTGTTACTCTATGTTACTATTCAAACACTGTAACTGAGATACTAGTGCAAAGGGAAAAACAAAATATTAAAGCTAACCATTCAGCCTGTAATACTACATAATTTCACTTCTTATTTTTTATTTTAGATCTCTTGCTATGTTTCTTACCAAATTGAAATCTTGCTATTTTGAAATCAGGTTACTGATTATTAAACAGATTCTTAAGCCATCTCAGAACCAGAACGTAATTTACCCAACTTAAAATAATGGGAATTTATTGTATACAGAGATCTAGACCTACATTTTAACTATTATGCCCTTATGAGTTAGACTTGTCTAAGATTAACTCAGTTTACAAGCTATTTGTGGTTGGCACATGTTGCATTGGCATATTTTTACTATAGTATTTAATTAGGTCAGCACTTATTTTTATGATGTAGTTAGGATTTCAGACTCACCATGTTTCCTACATTTTAAATGAATATAGAACATACAAACCTACAAGCATATGATAAGCATATACAACATACAAACCTACAAACACACACAATATACAATAGGGAGTCCTGAATGTGCCTTTTGTTTCTATTCAGTTGAATTTATAATAGGAAACTCAATTATTTTTAATTTGGTGTTGCCTCAAGGTTTAACATGTTCCCTTTATTAGTTTCATAATCGGTCCTGGCTAAGATGAGTGGACATATAAATTGGCTAAATGAATAAATAAATGTATTTACAAAGATAAGCTTCCTCTAGTGCTAATCACCAAGTTACCAATGATTAAAGCTTAATATTGTGTGATGTTTCTTATCTCTATTGGCATGTATGTTGTTACTCCAACAAATGTTAGACATAAAAGTTATTTTTGATCTCCAATTGCCGAGCACATTGACATAGCGCCTCTAAGAACACCTGTTAATGCAAACTGGCAAAAAAGAACTTTATTATTAGAAGCCAAAATCAAATGCATATAATAATTTTAATCTATAACTTAGCAGATTTCTGCTCAGTCATGTTATCCATATTCCCAACAGATATAAATATGGATAACAATAACAACAACAATAATTATTTATTTATTAGTCATATCATAAAGCTAAAACAACAACAACAGAAAATAACGGAACATATTCAGGATATTTTATCATCCCTGAATTCAACCAGAATTTGTTCTAGATAGTCTATCCTCTTCAGATTGATCTTTGACATTTCAGTTTCCCTAAGTGTGTCCCCTCGAAGAAGTATGACAGCTTATCCAAAGTGTCATACTTAGATTTTAAGTAAGGATCTAAATGCACAGCCCTTTCCGCAAAGTATAATTTACAATCAAACAGATAAGTGCAATCTTCAACATTTGGTACACTGTATACTCTCGGTTTATCTTCAGTTGAAGTCCATGGAATTTTCATATATTACTATGCAATTAATGCTCTAGAGAAAGCTCTTCTAAGATTTTGGGTCTTATAAACTGGGAACAAAGAAAAAGGCCATTACAGATCTAAATGAAGATACTATGAATAGGTAGGGTGGAATAGATAAATACAGTATATGCAGGAATTTATTTTAGTTTAAATGATTAGATTTATTATGGCCATTCAGTCTTGAAGACTCTGGGTTGGTTACAAAATCCAAATAATAAAAACTTTTGCAGTCCAAGTAACAGGCAGTCTAGAATGATAAATATAAACACAACAGAGCCCCCACAAACACATAACAAACACATTAAAGTTAAGATCTACCTTTATTAAGGATGGGAAGACGAAATTGTATGTCAGAAAGAATAAGGTAATGTTACTCACGTTGCTTTACATGCATATAAAAGAAGGAAACCAATATGGTTTACACTATTATGAATTAGAAAATCTCTAATTTGGGACCTTTGGGATCTAGAACAGAGGTCACCAACCTTTCTTGGTTGGTGGATCGGAGGGAAAGGGAGAGGGAAGCATTTTACATGCGTGCGGACACGCATGGGGATGCGAGCACACATGCATTGCAAACGGGGTGGGACTAGCACCCATGTGATACCCACTAGCCCTGCCCCATTCTTGCATGGTGCGTTGCCCCAATTCCATGCCCCGTGGTGCAATGGCACCCATTTTTGCATCTTGCAGTGCAGCAGCAGCCTGTTTTTCTGCCCTGAGACGTGGTGGCATCCTGTGTTTGCACCCCGTGGCATGGTGGCACACAGCTCCATTTACAGAAGCAGCAGGCATGCACGGCCCGCTTGCGCAAGTGGGGCCGTGCATGCGTGTGCTCACCTGCCGCTTCCGTGACCCAGTTCCGAACAGGCCTCAGCCCAGTACCAGGCCACAGTCCAGGGATTAGGGACCCCTGCTATAATGTATTCATACAAGAAAGAAATGGAAAAGATTTTAACAAGCAGATCAAATGCAATGCAATTTCACAGAAATTTTAAAAAAAACAAATTGAACACATGAAAGAAAGTCTCAGTAAGGAACTTCCAGCAAAGTGAATATAGAGTCAAAAACAAAAATGATCAAATGATTTGGGATGAAACTGAAGTGAGAGAAAAGTGAAAGGGGTATTTTAGAGGTTTGTATGGAATGTTAGTGATATACTGAAGAGCAGAATTGGAGAGATAATAATAATAATAATAATAATAATAATAATAATAATAATAATAATAATAATAATAATAATGATGATGATGATGATGATGATGATGATGATGATGATGATGTTGGAAGGGACCTTGGAGGTCATCTAGTCCAACCCCCTACTCAGGCAGGAAACCCTATACCATTTTGGACAAATGGCTGTCCAGTCTCTTCTTAAAAACTTCCAGTGTTGGAGCATTCACCACTTCTGGAGGCAGGTTCTTCCACTGGTTAATTGTTCTAACTGTCAGGAAGTTTCTCCTTAGTTCTAGGTTGCTTCTCTCCTTGATTAGTTTCCATCTGTTCTAGGTACCCCCTATACTATACTGTGCATTTGTTTTTTCTTGCCTAAATGTAGAACCTTACTTTTTTCACCATTGAATTTCATTTTGTTAAATAGCACCCAGTATTCAAGTCTGTCCAGATCCTTCTGTATCTTAAGCCTGTCTTCTGGAGTGTTGGCTATTCCTGCCAGCTTGGTGTCGTCTGAAAATTTGATGAGTTCCCCATCTATCCCCTCGTCCAAATCATTGATGAAGATGTTGAAGAGCAGTGGGCCCAAAACAGAGCCCTGGGGCACCCCACTACACACTTCCCTCCATGTAGATGCAGTTCCATTGAGGGCCACACGCTGACTATGGCCGGTCAGCCAGCTACGAATCCATCTGGTAGTGATGCTGTCTAACCCACATTTTTCTATCTTATCGAGTAGTAGGTTGTGATCTACTTTATCAAATGCCTTACTGAAATCCAAGTAAATTATATCTACAGCATTCCTCTGGTCCACTAATTTTGTCACTTGGTCAAAGAATGCAATAAGATTTGTCTGGCATGATCTGTTTTTGACAAACCCATGTTGACTTTTAGTGATTACTTTGTTTGCATCAAGGTGTTCACTGATTTGTTGTTTGATTATCTTTTCCAGAATCTTCCCAGATATTGAGGTCAGGCTGATAGGTCTGTAATTTCCTGTATCCAATTCCCCCCCCCCTTTTTAAAGATGGGAACTACATCAGCTCTTTTCCAGTCCTCTAGTAGTTCCCCAGTGCTCCAGGATTTTTGAAAAATATAGTTCAGTGGTTCTGAGATCACATCTGCCAGTTCCTTGAGAACCTTGGGGTGTAATCCATCTAGTTCTGGTGATTTGAACTCGTCTAGGCTGGACAGGTGCTCACTTACCATTTTCTTGCCTATCTTGTGTTTCTATTCTGTTTTTTATGGCACTATTTTTGATAGCTTGGTCTGTTTTTTCCCTTTGTGTAAAGACAGATGCAAAAAAATGAGTTAAATAGTTCTGCTTTCTCCCTATTGCTTGTCACCTTGCCACTTTCACCCACTAATGGACCAATCATTTCCTTAACTTTTTTCTTGTTTTTTACATGTTGAAAGAAGCTTTTTCTGTTATTTTTGGCTTTGGTCGCCTTAGTTCATTATGAGCCTTAGCTTTCCTCACTTCATCTTTACAGGCTCGGGCTATTTGCTGATATTCTGACTTAGTTATGTGCACCACTTTCCACTTTCTATACTTGTCCTTTTTATCTTTCAATTTATCAAAGAGTTCTTTATGCAGCCATAATAGTGTTGAAGAAAAACCTATGCAGCCATAATAGTGTTGAAGAAAAAATAGGATGAAAATGCACATTGCAAGAACCTTGAAAAAAATGGTAAAGATACAGTACAGATGGTATAACTAGAAAAATGTTCAAATATAGACATGGTTTATTATGAAGTGATCTGCAAATTATTTAAAATGTGCTTAACAGTTGAAGAGTTGACATTTTTCTCCTATATAAAGGGAAGAGTAGCAAAAATTAATGGGGATGGTGTGTTCCTGGGAAAATGTAAGAAGTGACAGTGAACAAAATCTGGTAACTGCAGTGAGTCATTATAATGGGTAGGAATGTGGATATCGTATTACTGATCATGAGCAGGTCACTGAGAAATGAATGAGTATGAGAAAAATGTTCATTATATGTAGGCTGATTTGAAGAAAATCTGAATTATAGAATGCTTTGTGCAAAAACTGAGTTGATGGTTCGTTGCCTAGGGCCATAAGAATGTTATATGATGGAAGTACAGCATGCATGAGAATAAATGAAATTCTTATTCAATGGTTTAATATTCAGCAGGGAGAAACCCAAGGATATCTGAGGCACCCTTGATTGTTGAATGTATTTATGGATATACACCAAAAGAATGTCTATGGAGATTCTCAGAACACTGACAGTTGCAGTGTTCCGGGAGATCATGCGATCACATTTTGTGACCTGCTGACAAGCAAAGTCAATGGGGAAACCAGATTCACTTAACAACTGTGCTCCTAACTTAAGAACCACAGTGATTTGCCATGGCGAGTAAAGTCGTAAAATAGGACAAAACTCACTTAACAAATGCCTCACTTAAGCAACAGAAATTTTGGACTCAATTGTGGTCATAAGTTGAGGACTCCCACTATGATGGTCGACAGAATATTAAAAGTGTTGTTATGGTGTTGCTTTACGGACTTTGCTTTAAATGAGCAATTCTGCTGAAGATATTGTGGTTTCATTCATTTGCTTCAAGTACATACATTGTTCAAAGATAATGCGGTATGTTGCTTGCTAATCATAATGCCGTCCATTCGATCTAATTATCAGCGGCTCTGTGGACCAGCTCTCTCCACATTTCCCAATCTTGTACAGCTTCTGTCAGTTGTTTTATGCTCTGGCTAGTATTGGCTTTGACGGTGTCTAGCCAACATATTTTTGGGGTGACCTCATTTACTTTTACCGCTGACCATTCTGAGCATAACTGCCTTCTCCAGTGAGTTTGATCACACATCATAAAGTAAAGCAGAATTTCATAATGTTCGCCTTCCAGAAAGATGTCTGGTTTTATATGGTCCAGTACATGCTTGTTTGTCATATCTGCTGTCAACGAATGCGCAGGAGCCTTCTCCAACACCACAACTTAAAAGATTCAATTTTCCTCCTGTCTAATTCTTTCACGGTCCAGAGAGCTATGGGAAGCACAATAGCCATAGACTAATCTGCTTTTATTTCCCAGGCTAATGTCCTTGCTTTTCCCTACTTGTTTCGTGTTCATCGTTGCTGTACGACCCGGTATAATTCAACACTTTATTCTGGACTGCCTTCACTGTTTTGATCCAGCTGCGATCCTAGAATCAATAGAATCCTAGTGATTCTAGAATCAATTAGAATCTTAACCTAGGATTCTATTGATTATGCCACTCAGTGTACTACAACCCAAAATGCCTTAAAAACACTCTTAATTAAGATTTCCACTTTCTCCACATTACCTAAGAATCCACCAACCTTATGATAGAGATATTTATTGAATGTCAAACTTCTGGTGTATAACAGATCATAGTAAGTGGAATTCCTTCACTTATTTTCAGTGTTTGACTGAAACATTTGCCAAAACTTGAGAATGCAGTGATAAAACTAAGCAGGACATAAATAGAAAGACGCAGGCCTTTATGATACAAAGCCTGAGATTTCGACTGCAGTCCTGCACGCAGTTCATTAAGATGAAGGATTATGGAACTCAAAAGGCCCTTACTTGGGAGAAGAATTTTAGGGCTTTACATTTAATATTTAATCTACTTCAACATTAATGGATTCCCCCCACCCCAAATGTGCAACATCTCTAGTATTAAATTGCAGGATTATCTGGAACAAAAACACCAATCTGGCTTTTCATTATGAGAGCCCAGCTCCCTTTATTTAGACATAAAGAAGAACTTGGTTTGTGTTAACAAAAACAGAAGCCAGTGCTGAATTGCATTACCAGTCAGAAAATGAGACAATCATGTTGGGTTGAATTCCTTCCCCTCTGCATGTCCCCAATCGCTCTGGAGGGTTGAAAGACTATTTAGAATAGATTTGAGAAATAAGCAGGGATGATGCATGGTAGAAGAAAACAAATGGGGAGGGACGGGAGACTCCTAAGCTGAATAGAAATTTCCCCAAAATGAACAATGGTTTGATGACACTTTCTTTCCCATTTATTCTACAGAAAACATTCTATGAGAGAGAATATACCATACGATTCTCCCATCAGAATATATGTTGGATTCCAGTAGTTTTTTCACTGCTTAAGACCTGAACATTTCTAGAAAAAAATAAATTAGCTAAAATCATTTTTTTGCAAAAGATTCTGCCTGAAGAATAGTACTAAAATACATTAACATAAGGCAGATGGTTAAAATTCATTCCCATAAGGATAGATGGAAATAGAAACCTCTTAGAGCAGAGGTTCCCCAAACCTTTGGGCACCAGGGACCGGTTTCTTGGAGAGAGGTTTTTCCGTGGACCAGAGGGTGCGTGTTTTGTGTGTTGCCTGCATCTCACAGATGGGTCTTTGCTTCTTTGTGTGGCATGCCGCGGTCCGGTACTGGTGGCATGCCATGGCCCGGTACTGGTCCACAGACCGTGGGTTGGGGACCCCTGTCTTAGAGCATCATTCATGATATAGTATTTCTTCTGATTGCACATTCATAGTATTTCCAGGGTTTTCAAGATGAAAATGCTAGTCTGCTAATTCAACATAGAGTTCCTCTTATAATTCAGAATTGGGAAATACATCCATAGGCATAATTATATGTCTGTGTTTTTAAATGTATGTGGTTTTAAAATGTTTAATGTTATATTTTTATTCTGTTTTTAAATAACTTCCCCCTGGCTAGCATATATTTTTATTACTATTAACAGCTTTGAGATTTTTAAAATAACGAAACACCTCCACCAGACCCGTGTGTGTGTGTGTGTGTGTGTGTGTGTGTGTGTGAGAGAGAGAGAGAGAGAGAGAGAGAGAGAGAGAGAGAGAGAGAGAGAGAGAGAGAGAGAGAGAAAGAGAGAGAGACAACCACTTTTGAAAATAAATAAGCAGCTTTATATGCTCATATGAGATCAGATGCCTCGGCTATGAGTACAAATGTTCAGGCATGCAGAACTGAAATGTTTTATCAGCACTACAAGAGGCTGTTCTCAGATGCGCAGGTATTATTATACAGGGCAGGGGTGGGTTGCCCATTGTCAGCAAGCATCTCCCTACTCACAGATGGCAGGTGTGGGTAAGGTGGGTGGCCCCCAAATCTTAATTTATGATCCATAAAAACAAAGATATTGTCAGAATCCATTTATATCATATTCATAAATGGAATGTTTCAAACATTATTCCATGGATTCTGCCATCTCCCGAAGAGAATAGATGTGTATTGAACCGGCAATAGGCATTTCAAAGGAAAGGAGAAGCCTTTTGAACTGGGGAAACAAAAGGGGGGGGGCTAGCATCTGGTTTTTGTCACGGAAGACAGCAATAAAACATGAAGGGTCCTAAGTTCCTTTTTCCCATGAGATGGATGATACGAGAGAAAGGATGGGGGACTGACCAAATGAGGTTAAGGCGGGTTAAACCAGGAACTCTTTATAAGGGTTTACTTCGTGGAATAATATTAAGTCCTGTCTCGTTCCTACAACCAAGCATGTCATAGTAAAGATTCTTTTTTGGAATAGATTTGACTCCAAGTATTTTGTCTTCCTAAGACGTGGTTTGGGGTGGGTCCCGACAGATATCCTGCTTTCCTTGATTGAAACAAATCACTCCAGAAAGATGAGAAGGGAGCAGGATCTGATCTTCCTTACAAACTTTTCTGCCCAAACTTCCCCTAAGCAGAACTGAGCAGATCCCTTACAGCTCCTGTCTTGCTATCTTCATCCTTGATTAGGCTATGATGAGATCCCTTCTTGGAACTCCTTTCCAGATTTTCTCATCTGCTATGTTGTTTTTTTTTAATCCTCTCAAATCTAATAACAAGCAACAGTGACCCCACCCAACAGACCCCTGTGTGTAGGTATGGGATATAATTTAGCATATAATTCCTGAAATGTATCATTATTAATGCATTTGAGGTAGTTTTGCTACATATGCTTGACCAAACTGGGAAAATGTATACACGCTAAGCTAAACAAGTCTTTTTTAAAAACAACAACAACAACCAGATCTATAGCTGATGATAATTAATTTAACAAACAACTCATCAATTAATATTCAAAAAAATGCTGATAATAAATACAAATATATCCAAGTAAATTCCTTTTTGAGTAGATTATGAGCAACTCCTGTAGTAATTTTGGTGAAATAAATTAAAATGTAGTAAATTACAAGTAATTAAATATGAGGCAATTTATGCAAGCCTAATTTAATGTTTTCTCTTTTCTATCATTGTTTATGCAGTATGTTATTTTCCTTTCCATACATAAATAACAATGGTTCACTGAACAGTCCTGTTGAGATACAGAACTATTCTTTTAAAAGAAAGCAATCTAAAAGGCAATTTGTTAGGATCAAGATTTCAATTTAATAGGTGAAATAATTTAACATATTTCAAATAAACCAATAAACTTTTCAGTTTGAACCAAATTACTTTTGAAATAAAGTTATTACAAGTGAACCGTTAACAATATCCTAATATAAAAATTGATCAACTTTTCTTCGAAAACATATAGGTACACAAATACACATCTGTGTTTATTTCCTCTATGGGAAAGTATCCTATAATATGCTGAAATGTTTCATGGCCACTAATATGAATGAACAACCACAAGGATCAGACTTGGTGAATAATATGATTCAGAATGACAGATGGGAAGTGGATCTTGTTTTAATTAATAATTAGAGCTAAGTTATTAGAATAATATCTGTATTAAGTGTGAAACTACAGGTAGTCCTTGCTTAATGACCAGTCACTTAACAACCATTTGAAGTTATGGCAGACTATCCCAAAGCTAATTACAACCCACTTGGAAAATGGCAACTGCTTCTTGGGGTGCACCATGTAGCCCATATTACACCCCTCCTGCGTGAGCTGCATTGGCTACCAGTTGCCCTCCGGGTGAGATTTAAGGTGCTGGTACTTACCTTTAAAGCCCTACATGGCTTAGGTCCGGGATACTTGCAGGACCATCTGCTGCCGGGAACAAATTCCCATCGTCCAGTACGCTCACACAGAGAAGGCCTCCTCAGGGTACCGTCAGCTAGGCAATGTCGGCTGGCGACCCCCAGGGGGAGGGCCTTCTCTGTGGCAGCGCCAACCCTAAGGAATCAGCTCCCCCCTGAGCTTCGGATAGCCCAAAACCTCCAATCCTTTCGCCGCGGCCTCAAAACACACCTGTTCCACCAGGCTGACCTAGACTGACAGGCATTTTAATTAATTTATATTTAGTATTTTTAATTCATTTTTAAATTCTCTAATTTTTTATTGCACTGATGTTCTCAATTTCATTTTATCTTGATTTATGTACTTATTATATGTTTTGTTGTTAGCCGCCCTGAGTCCTTCGGGAGATAGGGCGGGATATAAATCCCATCAATAAATAAATAAATAAATAACCTTGCTTACCTTCACTAATGCTGCTCATTTTTTTGAATAGCCACTTCCGGGATCGAGCTGCATATCCCGGTAATGAAGCAGCTTGCCACTGTGCAATCCTGGAAGCACCCTGTTTCCCCCAAAGTAAGTCCTATCCTGAAAATAAACCCTTATTTAAATAAACCTACTTGGGGGGTGGGCCTAATATAAGCCCTACCCAAAAATAAGCCCTAGCTTTGGGGCGAGGCACACACCTAAAAATCAAACAAGGGTGGGGGATGGTATGGAGCTGCCCCACGTGCCCCACACCCACTCACCTTGCAGCCAGGCCTCTCCTCGCTAGCCCACTTCTTTTGTGGCATCTTCTGCAGCCAGGCCTGCATTTCTCAGTCACAGGCCTTTCCGGAAGGCCACTGCAGCCAAGAACTGAGTTATTTTATTTTATTTATTTATTTTAATCCCATTTATATCCCGCCCTTCTCCGAAGACTCAGGGCGGCTTACAAGCTTAGCAGTAGCCTTCATTCTATGTATATGCCTATGAATTCAATCCATAGTTTGGTACTCAGCTGCATAGGCCTTCCAGAAAGGCCTGACTGCAAAATATAGCTGCAAAATGAATGCTCCTTCGGTCAGAAGAAGTGGGCTGGCTGGGCGGAGTTGTCAGTGCCAGAGTTGAGTATAAAAGACACCCTCTGAAAATAAGACCTGGTGTCTCTTTTGGAGGTAATAATAATAATAATAATAATAATAATAATAATAATAATAATAATAATAATAATAATAATAATAATAGTAGTAGTAGTAGTAGTAGTAGTAGTAGTAGTAGTACCCGGTCTTATTTTCGGAAAAACACGGGTAGCTGCTCAGAAAAGGGTAGCTATTTGTGGGATTACAGCACAATCCCAGCAATAAATTGCATGTTGGTTTGCTTGACAGGGAAAAGCCTAAGGGGATCCAGTGGAATGGGAAAAACAGGCCCAAGAGCTATGGGGACCCAAGGGGCAGGAAGCAGAACATGGGGTGTCTCAGGGGATCTGGGAGGCCTTGGGAGGCACAGGGCAGGCAGTCCTACATCTGTGCTAGGTCTCCCAGGTTCTGCTCCATCCAAGATACCCTGTGCTCTGCTTAACAAAGGCATCAGGAGACAGAGGTGGGAGGATCGTTAATCAAGTTATTGACCGGGACTCTAACGGTCAAAATTCTGTTAATGATAGGGAAATACTACCAGCAAAGTTTGGTTCCTGTATGCAGGGCTTTTTTTCCTCATAGAACGCTCAGAACGGAGTTCCGGCACCTTTTTTGGATAGAACCTTGTAGGGTAGGCAAGGCGGGTTGTATGACACGTGTGAGTTCCGGCACCTTTTTCTTTTACAAAAAAAGCACTGCCTGTATGCCATTCTTTTTAACCATCTAATTGAACTGCAACAAATCAGAGCTAACAGGATCATGTCTACTTTTCTTTGCATTTTGTCTGCTCTCTTGCCACTTTCAAATAAGGGAAGAAGCAGGCAAGAAAATGTCCTAGCTGATAAACGAGACCTTAATATTGGTGAAAATAAGCTTATCTATCCAGACTCAATTTACAGGCATCAAGGAAAGGTTTATTCCACTACATAGTTCAGTAACACTGATGCTGCAATCAATCAGCAAAAATACCAGCATTTTCAGGAAATATAACCTTTGCAAGAAGGTACGAAGCTTGGAAGAGGACCTAATCAGCAACTCTGGAGTGGAATTAGTTCATTCTCTCCATCTATAGGGTGATACATAAAAGGTGCATGCTTTACACATATCAAATGATTTAGGACAGGCTGTCAAAAAGAGCAAATTCATCCAGAATCTCTCAGATCTATGCAATCTACTGATCTAATGGCCCAGCATTCAAGGTGAAGAAATAAAGCAAAAGTGATCTAAAGAGAAGCTATAAAGCCACATATTTAAAAAGGGCCCTTTCAGCGCAACAAGCATCATCCATTGTGAATCGAGCCAACTTTCTATTTTTGAAACAAAGAAGAAGATCTCAAAGGCAGGAAATGTAAAAAGTGAAGAAAAATCCCATACAGATTTCTGGAAATGTTTTGGTGGAACTGATATTTCTATTCAGGAACAGTTCTTTCTCATGAAACTGAAATCAACATTACAGGTTTTATGAAATGGCTGGTTTAAATTTGATCAGTCTAAGGATTCTGCCAGACATCTGTGCTATACAGATAGTCCTACCTAGAATTCTACAACAATTCATTTAGTGACTGTGTGAAGTTACAAGGGCACAGGAAAGAAGTGACTTACGACAGTTTTTCACACTTGCGACCATTGCAGCATCCCCGTGGTCACGTGATCAATATTCAGACACTTGGCAACTGACGCGTATTTAAGAGGGTTGTAATGTCCCGTGGTCATGTGACTGCACTGGATCTTGATCACATGAGCAGGAGGGACGCTGCAACGGTGGTAAACACGAGGACCAGTAGTAAGTCACTTTTTTCAGTGCTGTTGTAACCTTGAATGGTCTCTAAAGGAATGGTTGTGAGTCAAGGATTACCTGACACAGTCTTTCAGTGCAGTAAACCAAGTGCTTCTTTTTCCCTTAAGGCAAAGATTCCCTTATCTTACGTTCTCCATATATCCCAATATGTAGAACGTGATATCCTCATTCTGCCTCTAACAAGCAGAAATTGAGGCCGCTTATCCATTCACCCAAATCGGTGCTATAAAACTAACAAGAGGCAGAACAAACAAAGCAAAAATGAAAAAGGTATTTAGTAAATTACATTCTAGCCCTTGCTAAAAATAGACCTTTTGCAAATGCCTTTTGAAGTGATATGAGGGAAACAATGCTTCTGGCAGACTTTCTGACAGCAGAAAAATTAAAAAGGTTGTGAGGCACACATCCATATAAATTGTCAAGGTCAAAATTATGTAAAGCAAGCCACTTTTAATAAAGATAAATAATAGCCCAAGTTTATTACAGAGAAAGAATTCACGTATGTACCAGGGTTCCTGATCATCTATTGTCCTTTTTCTGGTAGTTTGTTCTTTTTGCAACCCATTTTTATTATTTTTTCAACAATGATGCATACAGGCTTAATAGAATGCTCTCCAAAATAGCTCAGTTTTTAACATCCCAAACATCATTCTAGAGGAGGTTGTTTGATTTCAGTTGGGAGGCTATTCCACAGAATGCAGTATGAACACAGGTACAAATACACACAGCATCCAGCGTTGGCTTCCCTCGCCTGCTGGAAGAGTCAGTCACACTACAACGAGTCTGGCTGTAGATGATTCAGTAGGCCAGACTATTTCAGGTTTGATTGATGGTCCTGCAGATACCCAGATACTGAAGTGTAAGCTCTTATCCACCAATCTAATAACATGTCAGGACATTACAAAACAAAAGATGGCTGCGTTTTTCAAACACAGCAGTCCACCTGCTCTAGTAAAACAGAATCCTACCTTAAGATCTGTAGGGAATGTTCTGCTACGTTAATCATATTACAATCAGTACTAGTTTGCAAAAGGGGAGTTAGGATCATAGTTATCTTACCTTATATAGGTGGCCCTCGATGTACAGCCACAACTGAGCCCAAAATTTGTGTTGCTAAGTGAACTTTGCCCCATTTTACGACCTTTCTTGCCACATTTGTTAAATGAATCACTTCAGTTTGTTAATTTAGCAACAGAGTTATTAAATCTGGCTTCCCCATTGACTTTGCTTGTCAGAAGGTCGCGAAAGGTCATCACATGACCCCGGGATACCGCAACTGTCATAAATATGAGCCAGTCGCCAAGCCTCTGAATTTTGATCACGTGACCATGGGAATGCCACAATGGTCGTAAGTGTGAAGAATGGTCATAAGTCACTGTTTTCAGTGCCATTGTAACTTCGAACAGTCACTAAACGAACTACCTGGAGTATTCTTATTTTTAGCAGATAGCATAACTTTTTCCAGTCAGTTTAGAGAATGTGAGGGCTTTCCTTTAGTTATTTTATACCTTAAGAGCTCCTAGATTTATTAAGCCAGCCATTAATTAAGGTATAGTCTCCTGTATCTCCAGTTTCACACTGAAATCTCACTGCCTTTAGTAAAAGAACATTCAGCTTTTTCTATTAGGCTGGGAATGGATTCTCACCCCAAGCACCTTAATAATAACACAGCTGTGCTCCTATGAACAATGTATTCTCTGTATAGTATCTGCTTTACAGATGTAATACTTATTTTCGAAGTACACGTTTAAAGTTCATAAATGAACTTCTGCAAGAAAGCTTAAGTGCGAACCTGAAAAATTAAACCAATTCAAGTTCAGTACAATCCCCAGTTCATTCTGAAAGTTGCCCAGTCTGACTGAGTTATGTTTTGCTAAAAAAAAGGTCTCCCTCTGTAGATCTGAGAATTACTTGCCCATCATGTCTGAAATTGTGCTGGGAAGGGAACACTTGATGCTTCAAGCCAAATCAGAAATTCTAATCCAAATCAGTTTAAGACCAGAGAGGGAACAAAGTCTAGATTTGAAACAAGGCACAAGGGACTTATTAATGAACCATCCAGATCTACTAGTTATTGCAATGAGCCTGTTTTTTTTAAACTGCTTATAAAAAAAGAAAGTTTGGAACACATGAATGGGAGAGACTGCCAGGTTCACTTGGAGATAGATGCCTCTAGGCAATTAGCTGTTGTACCACATACCTAGTTCACTCGATATTGCATGGATAATGATATTTGGGACCTGTGAGTATTTGGGACCTGGCATCGCCACAGGAATTGGCACCAAAGCTAGATAAAGTAGCCCAGACAGCACATCGTGCCAGACAGAAATTTCATTCTTGCCATTTAATCCACAGAATACAATGTTTTAGTGCTAACCAAAGGTGCCCCAATTTACAAATTGTATTCCAAGGACTATTCCTTATCAAGCGGATGCAGGAAGGACAGTTTCCATTCTGTATACAGCCTTTTCCAATCTGTTGATCAGCGGATGTGCTATTAGTTACAAATTTAGGAAACTAATGTTTTGAAACAGGTGGAGAGCTCTCCAGATAGGGAAGGTATAGATTCATATTCTCCCTCTGTGTGTGTGTGTGTGTGTCTCTCTCTCTCTCTCTTGCTTTTTCTTGCTTTCTGAAATTTTATATAAAGCCCAACTTACTTTCAGTGACTCCAAGTGGCTTAGAAAGATAAAATCCCTGTAATAAATCAATAACACCATCCCTCTGGTGACAGCAACTAGACCATCCACTTGATCACCTCCATATCACTATGACTTGGTGGGGAAAAAAAAAAGAAAACCTTTTTCTTGGTCCCACTAGATGAACTTCCTTAGGAGAGAGGACCTGTAGTATTTCCTGCCTTCCCACTCTTGTAGGTTGGTAGATATGATTGGGAAAAGACTGCATCCTCAGGGCTGATGAACTGCTTCTGGTATTGCGCTGACACCATGCAAGTACCCAGAAATTCAGGATAATGCTACCGTTATTCATCAGAAAAACAGTTAAAGGAAGGATGACATAAAAGAGCTGTAGAAATCAAAGAAAGCATCATTTCAACCACTGGTTTCTCCTCACAATTTGTTTTCTGATGTGATCCTTCTTCAAAGTGTTGGGGAACAGAGGAAAAGCATAGATTACCATATAAAGGTAAAGGTAAAGGTTCCCCCGCACATGCGTGCTAGTCATTTCCCACTCTAGGGGCCGGTGCTCATCTCTGTTTCAAAGCCGAAGAGCCAGCGCTTGTCTGAGGACGTCTCTGTGGTCATGTGACCGGCATGACTAGACACCAAAGGCGCACGGAACGCTGTTACCTTCGCACCGTAGTGGTCCCTATTTTTCTACTTGCATTTTTACGTGCTTTCGAACTGCTAGGTTGGCAGAAGCTGGGACGAGTAACAGGCGCTCACTCTGTTACGCGGCACTCGGGATTCGACCCGCCAAACTGCCGACCTTCTGATCGACAAGCTCAGCGTCCTAACCCACTGAGCCACTGCGTCCCTAGATTACCATATAGCACAATAAAATCAGTATGAAGTTCTGGCTAAATATATTTTATTTCTATTGTAAAACAATGTCCTTTTGTTCGGTTTTGGAAGAACCGGCGAAGAAAAGGAAAGTTAACCACAACACATCATAATCTTAACCCACTTTAAAAAAAAAAAACCCTACTACTAAGAAACAGAGCAAATCAGCAATCAATAAAAACTAATTCTTTAAAAAGCGAGCAATATTTTAAAATACAGCTGTATGTGCCTACTCTGTAGCAAGCTTCATTAAATGCAATCAAGCAAATTCCAAGGCCTGTTTTATAAAATGACAGACGAAAAGCCTGAAAATAAACACTAAAAAGCGTAGAAAATTAAAACATCACTTGGTTCCAAAAAAATGTTAGAATCAGGGCTACGAGACATCTCCAGAAATAAACCGCCTTTCCACATTCCTTACTGAACTTAAAAGCTTCCATCGTGGGAGATCAGTAAAACATACCATGGACTTGAAAAACAAGAGCACCACATTGAGAATTCCTGTATATTCCAATTCATGTAAAGAGAGGCCATTCCACAGAAAAGAGTAAAAACTGTGGAGCTGTCCCCTTTATTTTCTGGATGCAGGGATCTTCAGAATATTCTGATGGGGTATATGTACTGGGCAGATTACATGAGTCACTTCTATGTAAGGGAGGCATTCTGTAAGTAACTAGGTGCCAAGTCATGTAGGACTTTGAACTGCACTCAGAAACTACCCATAACCAGTAGGCCAAAAACATGAGATTTAGATCATGTACTAGAGCAGGGGTGTCAAACTCAATTTCATTGAGGGCCACATCAGCATTGCGGTTGCCCTCAGGGGGCCGGGTGGGTATGGCCAGGGTGGGCGTGGCCTACTGGGTGGGCGTGGCTAGAGTGTGTATGGCCTACTGGGTGGGCGTGGCCAGCTCTACATCATTCGCATCAAGGGTGCCTATGGGGACCTGGGCAGGAGTGGGACAGATCTGAGGGTCTCTGGCAGAAGGAGGGTCTCTGGGCCAGGGCCAAGGCAGTGGGGGCCGTTCCCTCACTGTTTCCAGGATGGCTTCGCGGGCCACATGAAACCACTTCGCGGGCCGGATCCGGCCCCCGGGCCTTGTGTTTGACATGTCTGTACTAGAGTTTGGAGCTCAATTGCTATCTTTAGGTGGACTTCAAAGGCAGTTTCATGAAGAATACATTCTAGTAACCCAACCAGGAGATCATACATTCATGAGTCACCACTGCTAGGGCCTCTTGCCAGCTGCAACTGGAACATCCAATGAAGCTGATCAAAGCCTTTCATTCATGGATTTGCCTACTAGGCAATATAGGTAGTCTTTGACTTAGAACCATTTGTTTAGTGACCATTTACTTAAAACTAGTTGTTTGGGGATTTTAGAAGTACAGGTCAAGCTACCTGACCCTTCATGTTTTTATCTACAGGAGCTGTGTGGAAGACTTCTAGTAAATTTCCTGGGATATAATCTTTTCCATGGGTTTTTCTGCCAAATTCTTTCTCCTGGTCTCATACCTAACTATACAACATGCTATTCTGCATTCTCCATCAAAAAAAAACCACTAACTACAGGTAGTCCTTGACTTAGAACAGTTTGTTCAGTGACCGTTCAAAGTTACAACAGCCTTGAAAAAAGTGACTAAAAAAGTGACTAATGACCATTTTTCACAGCTACAAGGGTTGCACCATCCCCATGGTCACATGATCAAAATCCAGATGCTTGGCAACTGACTCGTAACAGTTGCAGTGCTCTGGGGGATCATATGATCCCCTTTTGTGACCATCTGACAAGCAAAGTCAGTGGGGAAGTCAGATTCAGCTAACAATTGTGTGACTACCGGTAATTTAACAGTTGCATGGATTCACTTAACAACTGTAGCAACGAAGGTTGTAAAATGGGGCAAAACTCACTTGACAACTGTCTTGCCTGGCACTGTAAGTTTTGTGGCTCGATTGTGGTTGTAAGTCAAAGATTATCTGTAGCTGTGAGTCCAGGAGGCTAATTGCAGGCTTACTCTTTTAAACCCATATGGAGTTAACATCAGGACAGAGAACCTTTCCACAGAAACTCCATCTTTTGTCCCTTCCTGATCTATTTCATTCATGGTCCTTCTAGACCAGGGGTGTCAAACTGCCGACCCACGGGCTGGTTGCATCAGATGGAGGCCGTGCCCACCCCAGCTCCGGCAATGCGAACAAAGTCACGATACGTTGCAACATGTCATGTGATGCGGCAAGTTTGACACCCTTGTTCTATCTAGACCAGGGTTCAGCAACCTGAAACAGTGAAAGAGCCACTCGGAAACAGTTCCCTCACAAAAGGAAAAACTGGGAGCCACAAAAACTGTGTGCGCATGCACGTACATGCGCGCATGTGCAGAACAGGGTTTGACTGAAGAGTGGAGCCAAGGCGAGATATGCACTTACCCTGCATATTTGAATTGATTGGTTGAACTTTTTTAGTCCCACTTTTTTTTTTGGACTGCACATGGCAGAGGACTGGGAGCCGTGGGTTGCAGACCTGTGATCTAGACCAATAGCCTCCTAGCCTCTGTTCCAGACACCTAAGGCATCACTGTCTCAGCCTAGAAATGTACAGCTGAGAATCATCATAGTATTGGTATCTCACCACAAACAGATAAAGTCTCCTCAGATGGAAGAAGCTTTCTCTCTCTTCCAACATATGATGAGTTAAATGGAGGAAGAACAAAACAACAACAAAAACAAGGTGTCCCTCTACCCCACAGCTAAGTAGATACAAAATAAATTAGGGACTTTATTGAAGGGATCAGATTCCATACCCTCCACCTTCCCACACATGCAACCTTAAAATTGAAGAAACATTATACCCAGGCAAAGATGTTCTTAATTCCTATTGGTAGCATGGCCTTTGTCCTAAGTTCACCCTGCTGTAATTAAGCACCATGGCACATGTTGTTGCTTGACAACTTCTGGAAAGATAATAATGTGACCTTAATGGGATTTTCTGTGGCTTCACTTTTAACTTTCTCTGCATTGCAAAATTGTGCTTATTCTCACTTCACTTAATCTACGAAGCTAATAATGCACACAGGCAGAGACAAACCTCTTAGCACAAGAACCCTTCTGTTAACCTTTGTTCATACATATCGAAAAATACTTAATGAACGGAAGAGAGAAATGGAGATTTATTTATTTATTTTTTTAAAAAATAATAATTCCTGCCATCTCTAAATACCCTCTAAGATTTCAGCAAAGCACAATACACTCAGCAAGCAAATAAATCACACAACTAAAGAAAGTTTCAAAAAGAAAATGGATGTTCCGGTGATTGCTTACATTTGATGCTACAAGGCAGTATGTAGGGCAAAAAAATGTGATGATAGATGGTAGCAAAGAAGAAAAAAACCTGAATGCTAGATAATGTCCAGTTTTTTCTATCTCTTTGCAGTCATCTTGTGATAATCCCAAATTACATATAACTGGATGGATGGATGGAAATTGTGGGTTAAGTGTCTGGATTTTTTTTGTTTTTGCACTCTGTAGTTTTATTATTGTTGCAACTCACTGAGATTTGTGTTTTACAAGATGGAGAGCCAGATACAGGTGGTCCTTGACTTACAACCAAAATTGAGCTCAGAAATTTGGTTGTAAGTCACTGCAGTCATTAAGTCGAGTCAACACATGACTGGATTCAACTTTATGACTGCTCTTACAATGATTAAATGACTCATTGCACTCATTGCACAAATCACACGGTCATAAGTCCAAATCCAGTTTACCCAATGGCCCTTTTTTGCTGGAAAATGGCAAAACACTTAACAAAACACAATCACGGGATGCTGCAACTGGTCATAAATTTGAGCTGGTTGTGAAGCACTGGAAATGCAATCTTAAGAATGTGTCCAGATCTTGAATTCATCCCAGAAGGAGCCTTAAAAATGGTGACAAGAGGCTGCATTTTGGTGATCTGTTTTGAGACTGGACATACCCACTAAAGCAGCTTATTTTTAAGATTGCTGAAACGCTTGTCATAGATAATGAAACTACAATGGCCAAGTTTTATAACATCTTAAGCCAAATCAACCAAGCCATATTTATGCCAATAAAACTTTGTTCTCCTGTTTAAGAACTTCATTAATATTGTTAGTCTTCTTAGTGCTGAAAAAGTTAAGGCAGAACTAATATTGATATTAGCAGTTCTAAAAAAACCCATGACATGAGCCACTATAAAAAGGGGAGAGGGAGAGAGAGAGAGAAAGATTTTTTTTCATGTCACATTATTGTGTTTAACCAAAAGCCTTTGAATTCTGGCATTCAGACTGGAGTCAAATTTCTGAACAAGGCAAGCAAAAGAGAACTTAAATATTTTGCAGCCCTAAAAGTTCAGATTGAAACTGGGAAGAATTCCATTGACAGAATTGAAGTGATAAATACTATGGTCTTGAAACTCAAACATTCTTTCACCATTCAGAAATTTACAATATTTAATGTCTGTTGCTTTTTTGCATTCTTGGCAATGAAGGTGTGCCATTCTCAAATTTACTGCCTGCTAATTACCATTTAGAATATGTCACCTGCCTTGGCATCAGTTAGTGTCAAATTAATAGGGTTTTCCTTTTTTCTCTTAGCTTCATGCACAATAACAATTGTTAGGTCACTTCCCTTAAAGCTCAGTCTGAAGGAGAAAAGAGACAGCAGCCCAATTCCTAAAAACATCTTGAAGTCTCTGATCTGCCTTCCCAATAATTAAGGGTCTCTTTGTCTTGTTCAGATTGAGTTTCCACTTGTTGGCTCTAGCCCAGTCCAATATAAATAGAGGCTATGAACTCAGAATTGTTTTCTTGGATTGAAAAGAAAAGCAAGGATAGAGTTATACGACAACATACTGGTCTAGCATGAAGTATCTACTCAGGCCGTCTGATTTCTTTAATAATCAGTAATTACCAACTGTAATTGTACCAACACTAATCAGTAGAGACCAACTGATACACATTTTGTTTCATTGAGGCATTGTTCTGAACTGCTATCCCTTCTCTGGGAAAATAAATAAATAAATAAATAATTGTTTTATTGCAGATTGTACTATGGCAGACCCCTTCATGGATTACTGCCTTGTCGTGGCGAAGGGGCTTGCGTAATTCAATGAAGCTATGAGCTATGCCATGCAGGGCCACCCAAGACGGAAAGGTCATAGCAGAGAGTTCTGACAAAACGTGATCCACTGGAGAAGGAAATGGCAAACCACTCCAGTATCTTTGCCATGAAAACCCCATGGACAGTACCAAAAGGCAAAACGATATGACGCTGGAAGATGAGCCCCTCAGGTCGGAAGGCGTCCAATATGCTACCGGGGAAGAGCAGAGGGCTAGTACTAGTAGCGCCAGAAAGAATGAAGCGACTGGGCCAAAGCCGAAACGACGCTCAGCTGTGGATGTGTCTGGTGGTGAAAGGAAAGTCCGATGCTGTAAAGATTTTTAATCGATAGGAACCTGGAATGTAAGATCCATGAATCAAGGCAAGCTGGACGTGGTCAAACAAGAGATGACAAGACTGAACATCGACATCTTAGGTATCAGCGAACTAAAATGGACAGGAATGGGAGAATTTAATTCAGATGACCATCAGGTATACTACTGAGGGCAAGAATCCCTCAGAAGAAATGGAGTAGCCTTCATAGTCAATAAAAGAGTAGGAAAAGCAATACTGGGATACAATCCTCAAAATGACAGAATGATCTCAGTTCGAATCCAAGGCAAACCATTCAATATCACAGTAGTCCAAGTCTATGCCCCAACCACCAGTGCTGAAGAGGATGAAATTGACCGGTTCTATGAAGCCCTACAGCACCTTATAGAACTAACACCAAAAAATGATGTCCTTATCATCATGGGGGATTGGAATGCTAAAGTAGGAAGCCAAAAGATAACTGGAATAACAGGCAAGTTTGGCCTTGGAGTACAAAATGAAGCAGGGCACAGGCTGATAGAATTTTGTCAAGAGAATGCGATGGTCATAGCAAACACTCTTTTCCAACAACCCAAGAGACGGCTTTACACATGGACATCACCAGACGGTCAACACAGAAATCAGATTGACTATATGCTCTGCAGCCAAAGATGGAGAAGCTCTATACAGTCAGTAAAAACAAGACCAGGAGCTGACTGTGGCTCAGACCATGAGCTTCTCATTGCAAAGTTTAGGCTTAAACTGAAGAAAGTAGGAAAAAGCACTAGGCCACTCAGGTATGAATTAAATCATATCCCTGTTGAATATACAGTAGAGGTGACAAATAGATTTAAGGAATTAGATCTGATAGACAGAGTGCCTGAAGAACGATGGACAGAGGTTCACAACATTGTACAACAGGTAACCATCCCAAAGAAAAAGAAATGCAAGAAAGCAAAATGGCTGTCTGAGGAAGCTTTGCAAATAGCTGAGGAAAGGAGGGAAGTGAAAGGCAAGGGAGAAAAAGAAAGATACACCCAAATTGAATGCAGAATTCCAGAGAATAGCTAGAAGAGATAAGAATGCCTTCTTAAATGAACAGTGCAAAGAAACAGAAGAAAACAATAGAATAGGGAGGACCAGAAATCTTTTCAAGAAAATTGGAGAGATGAAGGGAACGTTTCATGCAAAAATGAGTATGATAAAGGATCAAAATGGCAGGGACCTAACAGAGGCAGAGGAGATTAAAAAGAGGTGGCAAAATTACACAGAAGAACTATACAAGAATGAGCTTAACATCCCTGATAATCACAATGAGGTGGTCACTGACCTCAAGCCAGACATCCTAGAATGTGAAATGAAGTGGGCCTTAGAAAAGCTGAGCAACAACAAAGCTAGTGGAGGTGACAGTATTCCAGCTGAGCTATTCAAAATCTTAAAAGACAATGCAGTAAAAGTGCTACACTCAATTTGCCAGCAAATTTGGAAAACTCAACAATGGCCACAGGATTGGAAAAGATCAGTTTACATTCCAATTCCAAAGAAAGGCAGTGCCAAAGAATGTTCAAACTATCGCACCATTGCACTCATTTCTCATGCTAGTAAAGTCATGCTTAAAATCCTACAAGCTAGACTTCAGCAGTATGTGGATCGAGAACTACCAGAAGTGCAGGCAGGATTTCGAAGAGGCAGAGGAACTAGAGATCAAATTGCCAAAATACGCTGGATCATGGAGAAAGCTAGAGAGTTCCAGAAAAACATCTACTTCTGCTTCATTGACTATGCTAAAGCCTTTGATTGTGTGGATCATAACAAACTGTGGCAAGTTCTTAAAGAGATAGGCGTACCAGACCATCTTATTTGTCTCTTGAGAAACCTATATGTGGGCCAAGAAGCAACAGTGAAAACTGGACACGGAACCACTGATTGGTTCAAAATTGGGAAAGCAGT
Source organism: Vipera berus (assembly GCF_964194415.1). NCBI lineage: Eukaryota > Metazoa > Chordata > Lepidosauria > Squamata > Viperidae > Vipera > Vipera berus. The sequence continues at coordinate 258,782,759 of NC_138203.1, forward strand.
CCAGCAAGGCTGTATACTGTCACCCTGCCTATTTAATTTATATGCAGAGCACATCATGAGAAAGGCAGGGCTAAATGAATCAAAAGTTGGAATTAAGATTGCCGGAAGAAATATCAACAACCTAAGATATGCAGATGATACCACTCTAATGGCAGAAAGTGAAGAAGAACTAAAGAGCCTCTTGTTGCGAGTGAAGAAGGAGAGTGCAAAAGTTGGGTTGAAACTAAACATTAAGAAAACCAAGATCATGGCATCCAGCCCTCTCAATTCCTGGCAAATAGATGGGGAAGAAATGGAGGTAGTGACAGATTTTATTTTCCTGGGCTCCAAGATCACTGCAGATCTGTAGCCAAGAAATTAAAAGACGCTTGCTCCTAGGGAGGAAAGCCATGGCAAATCTAGACAACACACTAAAAAGCAGAGACATCACCCTGTCAACAAAAGTGCATATAGTCAAGGCTATGGTCTTCCCAGTTGCAATGTACGGCAGTGAAAGTTGGACCATAAAAAAGGCTGAGCGCCAAAGAATTGAGGCCTTTGAACTATGGTGCTGGAGAAGACTCCTACGAGTCCCTGCGATCAAACCAGTCAGTCCTAGAGGAGATCAACCCTGACTGCTCTTTAGAAGGCCAGATCCTGAAGTTGAAACTCAAATACTTTGGCCACCTAATGAGAAGGACTCACTGGAGAAGAGCCTAATGCTGGGAAAGATTGAGGGCAATAGAAGAAGGGGACGACAGAGAATGAGGTGGCTGGATGGAGTCACTGAAGCAGTAGGCATGAGCTTAAATGGACTCTAGAAGATGGTAGAGGACAGGAAGACCTGGAGGAACGTTGTCCATTGGGTCACGATGGGTCGGACACGACTTCGCAGCTAACAACAACAACAACTATGGCAGAGGAAAGAAGCATAATCTTTGGAGTCACTGTCATGAATGGGCTAGATAGTTGCAATGTCTACAGCATAACAGTTTGCCCACAACTCTAATAAAAAGAATAGAATGACAATGAGTTTCTGCTTGATACAGAAGTAGAACACATACTCCACTCAGTAATGTTTCACTTATAAAGCCACACACTGTATCTGTATCATTACCCAACAATCCCTTTAAATTTGGGTAGGAAATCAATTCATGTAGCTCTGTAAAATGCATTCATTCTTTTTCCATTTTTTAAAAAAAATTCTTTCTTTTTTTTACAAATGAATTATTAGGAGCTTCATAAGGTTCTACCAATAAATAAAAGAAGTCTGAAGGAATGAAGTGTGATGCTTGCTTCATTCACTCCAGAAACAAAACAATCCATATATGTTGTGTAAGTATGAAAGAATCCCAAAAATGCTTTTTCAATAGGCAACTGGACTTTCTTTCTTTCCTTCTTTCTTTTTTTAAGACATTTTGCTTCTCATTCAAGAAGCTTCAGCTCTAACTGGTTGGTGGGGAATGGAAGGATTTATATTCCTGGCAAGCAGCTGATCATTTGCATTCTTTTAAAGAGTTGTGGAGGCCATTTGGAGGTTTATCTGTGTCCTCAGGGTCACCTGAGTAGTGCAAATGGGTGTGGAGCCTTCTTGGAACTGCTGTTGTAGACTGGAGATAGATGATGTCACATCCCTCCCTCTATTGAGAGAGGGCTGTTCAGTCCTGACACAGATGTCCTCTTTGACCCCATGACCTGGATGAGTGAAAATCTCCTGTAGCTGATGATCAACCCTTTCACATTGCTCTGTAGGAGTTTTGGTCCATTCTACACTTCCAAACCATAACAGTTGAGGGTTTTCCAATATGAGCTACTTAGTTCAAATCCCATCACAGTAATTATATGGAGTTCAAAACTGAATCTTTACGGGGCCATTTCAAAACACGGAATTTATTCTTCTCTATGCATTCTTTCATAGGCTTGCATGTATATTTGGAATAAATGTCTTGCTACCTTCCCACAGACTTCAGCTATGACAGACGGTGTCATAGTCTCCTGTAAAATTGTCTGATGTGAAATTTGCCATTGTTGTCAGCTGGCAAATGGCAAGTTGTCCAGGTACCCAAACTATGCCAGCATGAACCCCACACTTGGCAGGAGGCTCTTCTTGTAGAAGGCAGCATCTGGTTTGCACTAGGTGGAAAAATACCCATGTAGACCATAAACTTTAACTGTGGACCATATGTTAATAAAATATTCCATTGTAAATCTTGGGATTTACCCAAGCTTGGGGTGGGGTGGGGTGTTGGCAAGCATCCATGTTCTCCTTAGTGACCAATTAATTCCATCTTGGCCTCCCTTAGGAAGACTCACTATTGCCCAAGCTGATAGTCATCAGTGATGATTTTTGTAATGTCTTTTCACTGTAGATATACCTCTAGAAAAAAAGATCAGTGATGAAGAAAGCCAATGTTTGTGAAATAATTAGGGTAGGGCTGGGCTAACACATTTCTGGTTGTTGACTAAAATACTCACAGAACTGGTCCTAACATAATTAATTAAATTATGGGGTTGCTTACTTTTTTTTACACTGCCATATCACAGGTTGGATGTCTGTGTTTATGAAATAAATGACATAAGCACAAAACATTAGTGCTATTTGCTCACTCAAACTTTTTATATATCAGTGTCATCCCCATGAAGCTCTGCTAACATAACCTGAACTAAACTGTGTTGTTTCTCTGTGTCATATAATATAGGTGGGTATATGCATAATTCTGTATTTATTTATTTGTTTGTTTATTTTATTTTTGTCATGTTTATGTAATGTATATCGGAGGTGGTGACCCTTTGAGAGCTGTACGTAACAAAATTTCATTTTAACTCATGCTGATTAGTGTGCATTCAAAGTGACAATAAAGTTCTTGTTCTTATTTTATTCTATTCAGTGGCAAAGACATGGGGACTTTCAGAAAACTTTAAAAAGTGAGAATACTTTTCCCCTCCCCACAGAACTAGATAACTCTGGAGAGTCCACCAGTAGGAACCCAAATGTAACGTGTCCATATTCTGCCAACTAGATTGAAGCCAGTTTTTACTCTTACAGGCTGGCTTGGAGTTAACTCTGCCTACCATGTTGCTGCCAACAGCACTAGTGTAAAGGGCAGAGATTGGCCTGTAAAACTCAGCAAAGAAAGACTACATTAGTTACAGCAGCTGCCTTGACATTAAAGGTATGCACTGGGTGACTATCAGCCACCGCATCTCTGGAAGAGAAGGCAGCCATTAAGTAGATATTCGCTGCCATCTGTTGGAAGATACGGACCATTTCGTTCTACACAGTCAAGCAATGGCAGAGAAGCTGACATTTGTTTCATCGTTGTTGTTGTTTTTTAAAAAAAAATGGTAGAAGATGCCAATGACCAGGTGGGAGAATGGTGCTCAAGAGAAGCATATCAGAAACTTGAGTGAAGAAGCATATGGAAAAGAAAGGCAAGATTAGGTAAATAAGGTAAAAAAAAATCAACACAGAACTAAAACAGAAAATGACTATCTGAGAACTTTTTTAATGACAAAAAACCCCCACAAAATTATATAGGCAATGTGACTTGGGAGGGCAGAAAGAATCAGAATGGAGTGACAGTTTCAAAATCACAGAAATTGGCCTGGAACTTCTTTGTGCTACTGGGAAGAAAGCAAGAGATGTAAGACAATTTCTTGATGGGATGAATGCATTTCTTTCCAGCTCGCTATGCCAGAGAGTTTATATACACGCACCATGTCTTGCAGAAAATCCAAGAATCTTACTGAATATTAAAATCACAGAACACATTATTTATGGAGAAAGGGAAGTACTCAAGATTCCTCGGGGATCCTAGGAGCAACAAATCTTTCCTATCACTGAGACTGTCATGCAGCCTTGTTCTTATTTCCCCCCTCACTGAAGAGGCATTTTTCAAACAAATGCCTAACATTAATCTTAAGTTAATTTCTTTATTTCCTCCCAGACATTTACACCCATTTTTTTTCAAGAATGTTGCTAAGTATCTGCTCTTTTGTTTCCAGTGACTCCAGGAAAGTCACCCACATTTGATCCAGAGCTGAGAATGCTCTGGCTTTACTCTCTCCTTACTCAGCCAAGTAATTTGCCCCTTGCCCCATTCATGTATTTGTTCCAGCAGCCTGGGGAGCCGTAGGCAGACCTAATTTCCTTCTTCCTTTATTCTAATGGCACAAACATGCTAACACTCTCAGCCCTTTTTCTGTGGAGGTAGAGAGCAGGGGGGGCGCGTAGAAACTTTGAGTAGTTGGCAAAGAGCTGCATCTTTGCAGCCTTTTGTAGCTTTTAGTCAGCTGGAATGAATGGAAGGGACTTCCATTCCCAGCGCTATTAATCTGGTTGTTACTACAAACATTTAATTCACTTTACAAAATAGTGCTAATGAACTGGATGCCTACCCCACCCCCTCCTGCTTTTGACCCTCCCTGCTGCTACCAACTGTTCCACAACCACAATGCTTGATGTGCAAGTCACATCCTTCTTAAAGAAGCGGTGATGCTCTCCTTCGGTTTCATTCACACTTAGACAACACGAGGGCTGCTGTTAACTTCAATCATTGCACACAATTAGTTGTTTTTTGGGGTGTTTTTTTTTTGCACAAATCATAGCCCTCAGCCAGGAACACAGCCAAGCAAATCTGTCAACAATGGGGAGGGGAAGGGGTTCTCCTTTTAAAAAGGAAGCTGGGTTGAAGTTTAAATTACAACGCCCTAACCCCTATCTGGAAGAGAAAAGCATCCCAAATGAATTCTGTTACCCTTGGAAAGTTTCCAGTATATAATTTGTTCCAAAGGCAGGCAATGATGAGCTAATAAAGCATACCAAAATGAGCAAGCTCCTCTTACATACCTTTTGGCTATCAATTATTGCTATTTCTCTTTTGCCTCCCATCCACCTCAGGCCATGGACCATCCCTTCTTTTTCCTTTATTCATTTCTACTAAGTTTAGAACACAGAAGAAGAAGAAGAAGCAACAGGAAGAAATTTAACCATGGGCCTTGGTGGGAGATTGCCCTGGACAAATACCTTATAATAAATCCAGATTCTCGTCGGTCTTCAAGCACTGGTGCATACAGTGGTTGCTATAACACAAACAACAATAGTACCAAGCTATTAAGATTTCAACATAGGTTACTGATTAGGAAACTCTGAATTCCCTCTTTTTATTCCAATAGATAGCTGCCAGACTCCCCAAAAATACAAGAGACACCGAGTTTCTTCTAAGCAGTTTCCTTGATTGTTCCTTACCTATAGACAGAAATCTTGCCAAACTAAAGCAAACAACTTGCATCATCAAAGATACAGTCTGAGAACTTCTGGGGAGGAGCCCTCTTAACTCTCTTCCTCCTAACAACCAAACTATCAAAATTTCACTGTCTTTTTAGTCCTCTAGAATTCAGCCCCTCCCTCCTGGGAATCCAGACTAAATTCCACCACAATACCAGAATTGCCAGGTTAGGCATTTTTCTCCCCCAATTTGCAAGATAACTATTCCTTTTCCTTCCTACATCTGGTGCAAGAATGCAGTGTTCTTTTTCAAGAAATAGAAAACATTATGTCTTTTAGCACTAACAAAACACAAAGTTCTTAAGATTTAATAGCACCACTATGATTAAAAAAACATGACAGGTGTGTGTTGTAAAACCATACTGAAAAGAACTATTTTAAGAATCAATATTGTTCCTACCTGTATGCTAACAGAACTGTACTTATTGTTAAAGGCAGCATATGTGGTTACAATCCCACACTCATTAACTTGGGAATAAGGCCTATGAAGACAAATGGTCTAACTTTGACTAAAGAGAAACAGAGAGCATTAGAAATGGACTGTTTTTATTAATTGTCCAAATTATTATTCTTCAATTCTGCAAGTATATTTACAATAGCATACTTAAGTTTAGTAATATATATCGCTAGCAATTTCTTGTATTTCACCCATGCTTTGCATGGTTTTATTTTATTTTTGTTGCTATTTTATTCAACTTTTTGGTCTTTCTTTTTTCCAAGCATCCTTGAAACCTTGATGTATATTTTTTTTTATAAAAGATGAACTGAAGAAAGTCAATTCTATTTGGAATTGCTTCCTTGGTCCACAATATAAGAAAGCTTTCTCCCCTGCAAGAGACAGAGTGAAAGCCTTTTACTATACAAATAATTTCCAAAGAGATAACAATTTAAAATCTGTAATTCCTGGAGAATTTATGTAGCATTAGCCTTGGTGGACTTTGATCAAAGAGTAGTTTTACTAACATAATGTTTTTAAACGGAGGAAAAAAGGACATAGCAATAAAGTTGGAATTTAACTTAAAGAGATTTTAACTCCTTTACATTAATCTTCCTCAAACTGACTGGAATGCAATTCCAATAATTTTCCAGCCAATATGTAGAATAGAATAGAATAGAATAGAATAGAATAGAATAGAATAGAATAGAATAGAATAGAATAGAATAGAATAGAATAGAATAGAATAGAATAGAATAGAATAGAATAGAATAGAATAGAATAGAATAGAATAGAATAGAATAGAATAGAATAGAATAGAATAGAATAGTTGGAAGGGACCTTGGAGGTCTTCTAGTCCAACCCCCTGCTCAAGCAGGAAAGTCTATATCATTTCCGACAAATGGTTGTCCAATCTCTTCTTAAAAACTATTTCCAATAGCTGTGCTTACTGAGATGTGATGAAAAGACACTAAAAAAACCCCAACCTACAGTAGCTGGTCAGACAGCAACCTATCTTCAAGACTCTTTTAAAAAATACAGTTTGTTCCCTTGAGGAAACCTTACCCCATGAAGCACAATGAGAGGTAATAAGGTTTTGGGGACCAGGTTAGAAACTACCCCAAGTCATTCCTCAGAAACCAAACACACCTTGTCATTGATAGAGGCAATATTTGTCAGAAGGATTAGAAATTAGAAAGAACAGTCATTTTTTTTAAAAAAAAGCTCACGCAATTCCCCTCCCTTTGTTTATTTATTTTCTTATTAAATAGATTTATACCACACAGTAACTCCAGGCCCTATCCAACAAAATGAGTTTCAATGTGGAGAAAGCAAAGTTTTACATTTAGGCAGGAAAAATCAAAGGAACAAGTACAGATTGGGTGAGACCTGGCTCCAAAACAGTAACTGTGAGAGGGAACTTGGAGTCCTAGTGGACGATCACTTGACTATGAGCCAGCAGTGTGCAGCAGCAACCAAAAAAGCTAACACAATCCTGGATTGTATAAACAGAGGCATAGAATCAAGTTCATGTGAGGTATTAGTACTGCTTTATAAAACCCTAGTAAGACCACAGCTGGAATACTGCAGCCAATTTTGGTCACCATATCACAAAAAAGTTGTTGAGAGTTTGGGGAAAATTCAGAGAAGAGCAACTAAGATGATCAAAGGCCTGGAGACTAAAACATATGAAGAACGGCTGCAGGACCTGGGTTTGGCTAGTCTAAAGAAAAGAAGAAACAGGGGAGACATGATAGCAGTATTCCAGTATTTGAGGGGCTGCCACAAAGAAGAGGGAGTCAAACTATTCTCCAAAGCACCAGAGGGCAGGACAAGAAACAATAGTTGGAAACTGATCAAAGAGAGAAGCAACCTAGAATTAAGGAGAAACTTCCTGACAGTGAGGACAATTAACCAGTGGACCAGCTTGCCTCCAGAAATCATAGCCACTCCATCACTGGAGAGTTTTAAGAAGAGACTAGACATTCACCTGTCTGAGACGGTATGGGGGCTGGACTAGAAGACCTCCAAAGTGCCTTCCAGCTCCATTCTCTATTCTATTCTATTTTTGAGCCTTAGCTTTGAAGACCTTTTTATTTACTTTAGTGAAAGAAATAGCAGACGGCTGTGGCCCTGATCTTTCATTTGAAGGATTTCAAAAGGCCTTGACAAGAAAGAAAGAGAGAGAGAGAGAGAGAGAGAGAGAGAGAGAGAGAGAGAGAGAGAGAGAGAGAGAGAGAGAGAGAGAGGGGGGGGAGAGAGGGAGAGAGAGAGAGAAGCTGGCAAGAGTGCTAGGCATAGTATGAGAAACTAAAGAGGGTGTGGAATGAATATGTAGAACAATAATTTATAATATAAATTTTTCAGCACTCTTTCATTTCAATCTTGGGAAAACATAAAACTCAATTAATTTTTGTGCCAATATAATTGACCTACTAAGCTAAAACAGGGGGTTTAGATTTACACGATTCTTTCTCTATCTCAAGGGGAGAAAAATCACCATTCCTGGAAGGGGTTTTTTTCCTTCCTTTTTTCAGAGGGAACATGAACCTGAAATTTTTGAGCTATGGGTCATTATTCGTGTTTTCTATATAGAGTGAAGAGAGTCTTCACTCTGACTTGGCTCGGTGTCACTATATTCCAATTCCCTATTGTTGTGCATTAGCTCATTTTAAGTGATGACAGGAAATAGCCACAAATACTACCTTTTGGTACAACACTGGCTTATTTGAAGTTATTTTAGGATGACAGTTTTGTTTTTAAACCACATTTCAAAAGACTGCAGATGGAAAAAAAATACTTACAGGGGAAAAAAAGATCAATAGAAAAATAGCATGCTCATGACAGTGAGCAACTTTATCATATCTATTTATTTATTTGAATCCTGCCTTTATTATTTTTACAAAGAAGTCAAGATGGCAAACATATCCAACACATCTTCCTTCCTCCTATGTTTTTGGGAAATTTCGATACTTTCATTGAGTCTGCTTAGGATCTTTCTGATGCATTGCAATTTCTGATTACACATAATATTTCTCAGATAACAGTCCATAAAAGATAACACAAAGAAATTAGAATCGGTCATTAAGGAATGGCCCCATAACTTTCACAAGCTCGGAGATAGTCTTGCATAAGGAATTGTCACCCCTTATTCGTAGTAGACCTTCCAAACCATCAGAATAACCTTTTACACCTCAGATTCAGGACTGTTTCCAAAAAGAACATGTATCACCTCCCAGTTCTAAAACACAACACTTCATACCACAGTAAGATTTTATGGTTCTGCATGGCTTTAATAACCCTGTCAGATTGGCCAAATGTTCAGAAGAAATTTGCATCTGCCACGACAGTGTCCCTCAATCTGAACAACTTTAAGGTATGTGGACTCCAACTCCCAGAATTCCTCAGCCATTAGAATCACTGTGCTAGAACTGCTCCTCTTCTGCACATGAGCAGCAGAGCTAGTGCTCTATCCAAGGTGCTGAAGAACAACATCTACTGAATCTAGCTAAACCAAACCTTTGTTATTTAGGCAGCCCAGGCTTTACACTGTCCAAATTTTCTTTTGCATTACCTTGTAGGCACTGCATTATACAGTAAATTTCTAAAACAGCTGTTGGTATTCTACCCACATATCAAATGCAATAACCTAAAGCTTGTTTCTTGGAAGCTAAGAGGTTAAAAAAAAGCTGGAGCACCCACTGCGTAAGAGAAGGAATATCAAGCCATAGGACAGCTACTATCATTAGTACATTTCTCTCTCTCTTATTTTACTCCTCAGAGAATAGTTTGAAATAACTGTGTAGCGTATTGTACCTCTGTCCCGGATTTATTTGCCTTGTTTTATAATAAAGATCAAATTTAAAATCCAGACATTAAAAACAATAGTTACAGTGGTAAATAAAACAAACAACTATAATTAATAACTAAAATTAGCAGTTAAAATTAGCACTTAGAAGTGTGCACAAAACGATCATTTTAAGGGCTTCTGGAAAACTAATAAAGAAGGCATACTATTTAGTTCTGCAGGGGGGTGCATACCAAACAGCTGTGATGGCAATAAAGGAAATTTAGTTCCGCACTGCTGCCAGACGAGATTGTAGCAACTACAGCTAGTCCTCAACTTACATCTACAATTGGGACCAGAATTTCCATGGCTAAGCATGGCAGTTGCTAATTGGTTTGAAACATTTTGCTGCTTATCCAGGTAGCTTCTTCAGTCTCAAGAAAACTAAAGAAGCTACTTGGATAAGCAGTGAAATGTTTCAAACTAACAAGAAGTCCAGTTGCCATGACTCAACTTCCAGACAACTCTATCTGGGTGACTGACAATTTTCCTTGACAAGGCAGTTGCTAGGTGAACCATGCCCAATTTTATAGCCTCTTTCGGCATGGTTTTTAAGTGAATCAATGTAGCTGTTAAGTGTATCATGTGGTCATTAAGCAAATCTGGCTTCCCCCCATTGACTTCATTTGTTGAAAGCTGCCTAGGAAAGTGGCAAATGGTGACACTGGGACTATGGGACACTGGTTGCCAAGCACCCAAATTTTGGTCAATAATATGAGGTCTGGTCATAAGGCCCTTACTAATGAATGTTTGTAAGTCAAGAATCTATAGGCAAAACATAGTACAAGGTTCCTATCAACGAGGTACTCTCTCAAACTATTTGAAACAGTGTCATATTACAGGATCTTTCTGAAATTATAGCCCCTCTTAAGAAGCACCTCCATCTCGTCTGGATTCAATTTCGATTTCATGTCCCTTATATACAGCCAGTTACTGAATGCAGGTAGAGATTTAGAGGAGCCACACTATCTCCTGAAGATTTCATTGGTAGGTCTGAATGACATCAGCATTCCAACAGCCTCTACGTCCAGATTTCCTGACGATCTCCACTGGTAGCTGGATGTAGATGCTTAAAAGCACTGGAGACAGAGTGGCACCCTGAGGGACCCATTGCAATATATTTCCCATTCTGAGAAGCATGTATCTCCTAGGAGACCATGTGAAATGTATCTGAGAGACAGAAGCAAAGTCACTTCAAAGTCATGCCTGATATTCTAATGCTTTTCAGGCAATCCAGAAGGATTCCACACTTTATAGTTTGAAATCCACTAAGAATTCAAGAAGCATCATCAGAGTTACACTTCCTTTGCTGATACCCGAAGCTTATACTCTGGAAAGAGTACAGAGAAGAGCAACAAAGATGATTAGCGGTCTGGAGGCTAAACCTAGAACTAAGGAGAAACTTCCTGACAGTTAGAACAATTAACCAGTGGAACAACCTGCCTCCAGAAGCTGTGAATGCTCCAACACTGGAAGTTTTTAAGAAGAGACTGGACAGCCATTTGTCCAAAATGGTATAGGGTTTCCTGCCTGAGCAGGGGGTTGGACTAGATGACCTCCAATGTCCCTTCCAACTTTACTATTATGATTATGATTATTCCTCATGCCAACCAAGCCAACCCTGAAGCCAGTTTGAAATGGTGAAGATCATTTGGTTCCTCAGGGATTGCCTGATGTTGACAAGCTATTACTCTCCCCAAATGTAATAATAATGATAGTGATAGTGATAGTGATAGTGATAGTGACAATGAGAAGAAGAAGAAGAAGAAGAAGAAGAAGAAGAAGAAGAAGAAGAAGAAGAAGAAGAAGAAGAAGAAGAAGAAGAAGAAGAAGAAGAAGAAGAAGAAGAAACAACCTTGGAGGTCATCTAATCCAACCCCCTCCTCAAGCAGGAAACCTATACCATTTCAGAGAAATGGCTGTCCAACCATTTAACCAACCATTTTAAGTTAGAGCTGCTTTTAATGCTTTTCTCTATCTAATAAATGTTTCAGAGACACACTCATGAAATTAACTAAGTTAACATAACCTGAGGGGTCCTTGGTGCTCTCTGATCTTGGTTGTTTTTCCCAGACATTTCATTACCCAAACAAGATAACATCATCAATGCCACCTAGTTTAGGTAATGAAATGCTGCAAAAAAAAACCAACCAAGCTCAGAAAGTACCAAGGACAAATATTCTCCTTTATCGATTAGCATAACCTCCCAGTTAAAAGTTCCAAGCCAAATAAGAGAATTATCCAGAAGACAATGGTGAAGTATACCGTAACAAGGAGCTTCTTCTTCCTCCAATATCATGAACTGAAACTGTTCCAGTTTAACCATACAAGTTGAGTAACTAGATAACATATTTAGCTCTATATCAAGGTCAACACAAATATGATGGATTTTATCCACAAAATAAAACCACTGAATGCTTAACAAGGAGTTTCTTGAGGATTCGGTAATAAAAGTCTGGGAGATGAAACCAGGATATATGTCTATGGAGATTCTCAGTCATTCACCCAAATCATGTTGTTAACCACACACTTTTTCAACACACTTCTTCCAAAGGTAGGATATCTCCTGCTCAAGTTCGTATAGGAAATGCAAATTGAAAACACACGCAGACACACACATACAATAAGCATAAGGAATAATTATCATCCTGAAACACCTATTTGGAAGGAGGGGGTTCCCTTTTGGGGAGGTTGTTTTTCATAACTATTATGAGTGGCATCAGGAGAGACATACACTTAGCTGCAAAACCTCATGTCATGACAGACACCAACTAAAAATAGCTAAGAGGTCCTCACCAAGCAACCCAATGCTTGTTTTCTTTCCTTGTTCAATGCTTACTTTGTAGACAGATCAGAAGGCATACCGCTTCCCCCAAAAAAATGACAGCTGAAGATGGTCAAAGTGATAAGTGTGAACAAGCAGAGGAATCACACCTAACAAGTAAATGGAATTTTTTTTTAAAAAAAAGTGGTGCAAGGAAGACTTTATTATAACTGAATCTTACCACATTTTGAGGAGATGCCTCTTCATCAGGGGAATGGTATAATCCAGATAGCAAAAGATGTTATTAGCGTTATTAGCAAAGGATGTTAAGTTGGTGTTATTCAGCGTGATGAGAGAGGTTGGTACAGCAACGAACACCAAAATAGGAGCTATAATTTCTCGTTCAAGGTCAACCTCCAGTCTGAATTTCAACTTGTTTAAGAAAAAAGATGATTGATGTATCGCATGCTAAAGTATTGTAGGCCTTTCTCAAAGCTATTCTGGGATGATTGCCACCTACACTCTAGTACACCTGTACTCTAGTACAGTAATACATTAATGAAAAAAAGCACTGAGAAATAGTAACGTACACCCCATATTAGAAAAATAACAGAGATCAAAGGCTTATGAAGTCCAGGTTCGTTTCTCAGAGCAACCAATCATGCACCTGTGGAATCTTACAAGTAGGACATCAGTCCTTTCAACCTGAGGCATTGTTGCTCTAATTCTGAACAGCACAATTATTTATTTATTCATTCATTTATTAAATTTATATGCCACCCATCTCGCTGTCCAAAGGACTTTTTATTTAATTGAATCTTACCTACCAATATATGCAGATGCTACAATCTGCCTATACCTAACAAAAGCTCAGAACAGGGCAAGCAATGATCTTCTTCAAACAGTCATTCATGGCTCCTAGGTCACCTCATGTCTCAGCTACTGCAGCATGGTCTATGTGGACTGTCCTTGAAGACTACTCCGAAGCTTCCAACTGGTCCAAGCTTCACATATTTGTGACACATATTATTGACAGTTTGCTTCTAGGTGCAACGCAAGGTATTGATCATTACTTACAGCATAGAGATTGATTACTTCAGGGATCACCTGTCTTCCATAGTTTCTGCCAGGGAGGGTTGGGGGGCCCCCAGGTCCCTTTGCTTAAACAATGTCATCTATCAGGACTCTGGAACTGGACTTTTCTGTAGCAGCATCTGATCTCTACAAAGAGATTCTTCCTGAGAGATGAATGGTCCTCACACTGCTCATATTTACAAAGAGCGTTGAAGACCTGGGTCTTTGCCCAGGGTTTTAAAAGGTAATATGGTTTTTCTTTGTTTATTGCCATCTTTTATTACAACATTATTTCATTGTTCTTCATGTTTTTATGTGTGAACACCCCGGGGTTGCTGGGTATAAGAAGGCATAAAAATTAATAAAATAGTAATCATCATCATCATATTATTATTCCATGTTCCACTCTATGGAACTTTGAAGAAGCAGGATAGAAAGAATATTGAAACTTAACTGTGGTGCTGGAGAAAACCATGGAGAGCCAAAGAAACAAAGAAATGGGAACATCAAACTAACCAACCCAGTTTTCTCACCAGAAGCACAAAAGATTAGAGTCAAATTGTTCTACTCTAGACATACGATGAAAAGATCTATCTCTCTAAAGAAGGCTATAATGCTGGGAAAAGTGGAAGGTAAGAAAAGGTGATGACCAGCAGCAAGGTGGACTGATTCAGTTAAAGCAGCAATGCATGCACCATTAGAATACCTGAAGATCCAGGTTAGGGAACAAATTGTTATGAAGAAAATCAATTGATATAGTCACTAAGAGGCAACAATGACTTGATATAGTATAATCAATCAAATTCTGAACTGAATTATTACAGCAGCTCTCCTTAGTTATGGGGTGCCAAGAATCTCATCTACAGTACCTTATACACTGACAATAAGCTTATTCTCCAAGTGCATGAACAGAGGGATAGAATCAAGATCACATGAAGTGTTAATATCACTTTATAATGCCTTGGTAAGGCCACACTTGGAATACAGCATCCAGTTTTGGTCACCACCAGGGCTTTTTTTCTCATAGAACGCTCAGAACAGCGTTCCGGCACCTTTTTTTTTTTTTTGAAAAAAAAAAGCTTTTGCACAAGCTGTGCTGCTATTGGCTTAAGCCTATTGCAGGCTTCGCTCTTTTATGACTCATGGACTTCAACTCCCAGAATTCCTGAGTCAGCTATGCTATTGGCCTTTGGAAGCCAATAGGAATTGCTGCTGAGCTTGCCAAAAGACCCAGCAGGCAAATGTTGCACAGGCAAGTTGCAGCGAAGGCTCCCCAACTCCTCCCTGCTCCCCAACTACACCATCTCAACTAGGTAAGTAAGATATTATTTGCAAATAGGATATCCAAGTATGACTCAAGGAAATTTTCCCTGCATGGAGGGAGTAGTGGTTTGTTTCACTTTTCAAATTGCTGTAGGGAAGAAATGATGATTAGAAAAGGGCAGGAAGTTATTTTTATTAGGAAGAATTCATTTATCCCATGCTAGATCTTTGGGAGCTTAGTACCACCAGCACAGAACATTTGCTTTTCTGAAACTTCATTCAAATTCAATTCCTGATAGGGGCATTTTAAAAAAAAATGTTAGTTATTAAATTTATATGCTGACTATCTCACCAGGATGACTCTGAAGTCAAGGAGAGGGCTTGCAACTTCTGTTTGTAGTTATCCTAACCCTAACCCTGAAATAGATTTGGAAAGAGCAAGGACTTTGATTAAATGGAAATGTTCCTAAGCATAGAACTGTTGAGTTAATTTGCAGCTGTTTCTGCTGTTTTCTTTTTATGTGCTTATGATTTCACATCACATTTTAAAATCAGCCAAATTGAATAGGAATAAGATTGTGACTGAAAGAATACTAATTCTGAAATATAGTAAATATCTTTAACAAGTAACGTTAAATTTAGCTTTAGTGTAATTTGCTTGTTTACTGTAGCTAAAACTGGAAATTATATTTCTAAAGCATTAGTTTGGATCATTGGAAAGAAAAAAGATTTAATATTTATGATTCAAAAATATAAATATGTGAGAAACGTGTTTTTAAAGACCTTTGCAGCTTGTTCTCATATATACCCTGCCACAAAGGAATAACTAAAATTATGAAATTTAGAATCTACCAAGCTTCCCTCCCATGGACAGAAGACAATCCATGGGAAATGTGAATCCATAATCCATAGCTTTAGCAGCAATAATAAATCTAATTATGCTATGCATATTTAAGTTAGCCAAACCCTGGAGCAGTGGTAGCAATCTTCTATCACAATGGCAAACCCTTTAAGATTATATATTGTTAATCATATAAGTGAAGAAATGAGGAAAACTGTTGCATTTGATACGGACTCTGAATACCATTCCAATTTCTTCAAGTGAATGTGAACATGGGTTTTCACAGATGAGTCTAATTGCCACCGCAACAAGAGCTTCGTTAAAGACTAAGACAATTTCAGCCCTTTTGTTCATCAAACTTGTTGGACCACCTCTGAGACTTTTCGATCCTTCAAAGTACGTTGATCTGTGGTTACTCAGAGGACGACATTCGGCCATAGATACTAAGAGCAAGGAAAGGAGTCAAGAAGATTTGGCAGACGAGAATTGGACAAAAGTTTGGAATTTTCTATGAACATTTGCCTTAAATACAATAAATTAAATGTATGTTAAGAATTGAATATATAATTGTTTAATTATATAAATAAATATATAAATAAAATTATATAAATAAAAGATTAACAAGATGAGAGTTCCAGCACCTTTTTTTTTTTTTAGAAAAAAAGCCCTGGTCACCACGATGTAAAAAAGATGTTGAGACTCTAGAAAGATTACAGAGAAGAGCAACAAAGATGATTAGGGGACTGGAGGCTACAACATATAAGGAACTAACTGTTGCTGGAATTGGGTATGTCTAGTTTAATGAAGAGAAGGACTAGGGGTGACATGATAGCAGTGTTCCAATATCTCAGGGGCTGCCACAAAGACGAGGGGGTCAAGCTGTTCTCCAAAGCACCTGAAGGCAGGACAAGAAGCAATGGATGGAAACTAATCAAGGAGAGAAGCAACCTAGAATTAAGAAGAAACTTCCCGACAGTTAGAACAATTAATCAGTGGAACAACCTGCCTCCAGAAATTATGAATGCTCCAACACTGGAAGTTTTTAAGAAGAGACTGGATAGCCAATTGTCCGAAATGGTATAGAGCAGTGATTCCCAACCTTTTCTATACCCCACACCCCTAGAACGCTTCTGATATATTCTCGCACCCCTTACAAAAATTCAAAATAACGGCAGTGAATTATGCATATACACTATAATTTTGAAAACCCAAGTTTTTGTACCCCCTGGAATATCGTCTCGCACACTCAGGGGCTGCCAGCACCCCTGGCTAGGAACCCCTGGTATAGGGTTTCTTGCCTGAGCAGGGGCTGGACTAGAAGACCTCCAAGGTCCTTTCCAACTATTATTATTATTATTATTATTATTGTTGTTGTTATTATTATTATTATTATTATTATTATTATTATTATTATTATTATTATTATCATCATCATCATCATCATCATCATCATCATCATCATCCTTCCCTGAGGGCAGAAAATCTCACAATCTATCCAGAAGAAGAAAGTTGGAGGAAGTTTGTGTCCCTATTAATTCTAAAGAGAGGGGAATGGGTATACAATGTTCTAAGTTGGGAAAACCTGGGAGGGTGGAAGATTATATTCAGAAAGGATATGTTCAGCAATGCAAAATTTAATCTAAGATCCCCTCCCCCAAAAAAGGTTTTTCAGAATGTAAACGTTATGCTCCTCTGAAACAATACCCAACACATTAGCATGTAAAATTTGAAGTATGCCAAAACACAGCATTTCCAGATAAAATTGAAAGTTGGCATCTCTCATTGAATGACAGTCACCGAGCCCAAGGATGTTTCAGGAGCTAAACTTTCCAAAATAGAAAGCTTTCAAATCAAGAGTCTTTAATCACTGAGTTTTTAGAGTCAGTATTTCCACAGAGTATTTTTTTCCCCAACTAAAAGGCACATTTCTTCCTCTCAAACACCATTTCTATGCTTTCAGCCCTACATTTCATTTTTTTATAAAAAGAAATCAGGCAATGCAAATCACTACTTTTGAAAGCAGCATTATGAACATGTCTTTGCAACATTTTAAGGAGCCTCCCACATGGCTTTCTTTGTGAAATGGATCAAACCGTTGTGTACTGAAAACAAATTTCAAATTTCCAATAGCTAGGGAATCACACATAGGCAAATTAGTCCAGATATTTTGCAGCTGTACTGTGAAATTGGAATTTTCAATGCCCATAAAACTGAATGTGGAGTTAAGTAGGATATCAAATTATCTTGGTAATAGCTGGTCAATACAGCATCTTCCAAACCAGTTGCTTTTATCAAATTTTGTTTGAAATATTCTTTGTGTATCCAATGACACCTGGGCAAAGTTATTTGCTGGCATCACCGTCTAATGGATTAAAACCCTGCCAGATTCCTGTGAATTTGCTCTGCATGTTTGCTACTTTTTACTAAATAGTAAAAGAAGTATCCAGAGTAATAAAAGAAGTATCCTGATAGCTTTGTGAAAATTGCCTAAATTACTGAAGCTGCATCATTTTGATGTTATGTCAATTTATGCCTCTTTCATGGTGAAGATGCCTGCATACCCATGAAAGCAAGAGTGGTTTATTTAATTATTAAATAAATAAATGTCAAGTCACCTTACACTCATATACACATACATGCTTGCACACATATTCAAAGGTGCCACCCTAGTTGCTTGGCTTTCTAAAACAGGCTACAAAGTTTGGAGTCTTAAAGCTCTATTGAAATTCAAGATAATTTCTTGAAATATCAGAACCTCCAGCTTTATCCCTTCATGGCCTTCAGATATGTGATGGCAAGAACTTTTTTTCCCCCTGATAGACGAATACCTGGCCAGACTCTACTAAAACTTTAAGATATATGGCACCAATTTATCTCTATATTCTGGGTGGTGGCTTTATTTGCCCTACAGTTGCACCCTTCATTCTTCTTTTCTGTATCTAACCTTATATTCTAATCTTCTTCATCCTTTTTCTATATCAGGAGTCTCCAAACTTGACAACTATAAGACTTGTGGACTTCAACTCCCAGCCAGCCAGCTAGTCCACAAGTCTTACAGTTGCAAAGTTTGGAGAGCCCTGTTCTATAGTGTACAATGGGTTATCCCCATTGTTATTTCATTGTTTAGATTCTTATCCCTAAAACAATTCATATTTAACAACAAAAAAACAACAACTTAAGACTACGTTAAGCAGGAAGAAATGTTAGCACCATTCTTAAGAAAGCCAAGAAAATACTACTTAATGTTTTGGCCTTTAGACAGAAGTATGAATTTGCAGAATGATTTGTACTTTGCAAAGACAATATTTGACACCATAGCAGTAGTTTAAAATGTGAGCAATGAGTGAATGTCTGCCCCATCATGATTCTTCCACTACAGAAGTATCTGAATTCAGACTTTGTGGGAATCTGAAGAGTCACCAAACAAACACAAAAAACGGGCTCTGTATATAGGAATGTGTGTGTTTGTGTGCCATCTGAAAAATGGGAGATCAGCACATAAGAATAACTACCTACCACAATCTTCTTCCCTCCTGTATGCGGTTATTACAGAGCAAAGCTTCCAACATTAAACACCAAAATTTTCAATTCCTACATTAATGGGAGTCAGAAGCTCTTGAAGATCTAATGCAAATCTCCCAGAAATCTTGCAATAAATGTCTAGTTGCTTTCTGCCTTACCCATTACCAACAAACGTGAGGCTGATTTGTCATTACTGCCATTTGTTAAATGGAGTTAATTGTTCCCCACAAAGCAGCAGCTAATGCATAAACTATTTTGCTATCTGAATTCTTTGGGGAAGGCTGCAGTAGCGCTCAACATCTGAACCACAGAAAGCAGAACATTTTTAGCAATCTGCATATTCTGAAATGGCATATTTTGCTTCAGGCTACTGCTCTGCTGCTTCCAGAATGTTTGGGAATTTACTGGACTCTTGAGAACAAGCTGGAATCACTTCCGAGGTGGAAAACACAGTACCTAACGTGGATAATCTCTGGCCAGTTCACAACCATCCATGTGAGATCCTTCTGCTGGAACAGCAGGGAATTAAATACTAATAATCCATCTGTGGCAAAACAAATAGCTCTTCTGACAGAGAGTTGCCTGGCCCAGAGTGCCGATCTGGCAGCTAGAAAATGGTACCTAAGCAGATGGGATCTTTTAAAATTCCCCAAGCATATTTTCCTTTGTTTATTATTGGCCTGAACTTCTGGTTTCATATATTCAATTACATCTATTTATACAAGGTGAACTATCTGCCTTTTCTTGATCTTCTGCTAAAATCTACCTAATTCCCAGTCCACGTGGCCTTGGCAACAGGTTGCAGAAGCCTGCTCCAGAAAATAGCATTAAATTAATCAGGACACTTTCCCATTTTCTTTTTTTTTTTAAAAAAAGAAAAGAAAAGGCCAGTGCAATGGCTTAGCAGTTAAGTCAGTGAAAGCTGAAAGCCCAGGTTTGAGACCCAAGTGCCCTGTGATGGGGTGAGCGCCCGTCCTCGCCCTAGCTCCTGCCAAACTAGCAGTTTGAAAGCATGCAAATGTGAGTAGATAAACAGGTACTTCAACGAGAAGGTTACTTCATTCTGTATTTTCATGCTGATCACACGATGACGGAAGAATCTCTCGGACAACACAGGCTCCCTTGGCTGAGAATTGGAGATGATCGCTTGAGTCGGTCACGACTGAACAGGAGAAACCTTTCAACTTTTGTTTGTTTGTTTGTTTTTTAAAAAAGAAAGAAACCAACATATCTTTCCAGGGCAGTTTAAATGTGATGCTACCATGTGATCTCGATATTCAAGTTAATAACGGACATGCCGTACCATTCTTTTTTTTTAAAAAAAAAAGAAATATCAACTGCAAGCAACAATAATAAACAAAACAACTTAAGCAAGTTAAGCCAAATAGCATGAAAATCCACTTTTTTAAAAAAGGATTATTTTAAAATGTACAAAAAGAATGCATGTTAGCAATCCACAACAGTAGTCCTCGACTTACGATCACAACTGAGACCAACATTTCCATTGTTAAGAAAGATGGCTGTTGAGTGGGTTGTACCCAATTTTGCCATCTTTTTTGCCACAGTTGTTAAGCAAATTGTTGCTGTTGAGTGAATTGTGCGGCCTTTAAGCAAAACCAGCTTTCCCCATTGACTTTGCTGGCCAGAGTCTGGCTGAGAAGGTTTTAAATGGTAATCGCATGACCCCAGGATGCTGCAACTGTTGTAAACGCATGCCGGATGCCAAGCAACCAAACGTGATCACATGTCCGTGGGGCTTCTGTACTGGTAATAAGTGCAAGGACATGTGTGTGTGTGTGAATGTGTGCGCACACACGCGCATTTGTGTGGGTCTCTCTCTGCAACGTAGTTCAGGCCGCCCTGTTTGGAATCAGCCCGTCCAGAGAAGAGGGAGCAATGATTAATCTCCTAGCGATGAGTACTAAAAAGGATGAGTCTAAAACAGCCCATGTGATTTACCACGTAACCCTTTGTTTCAGCCAGAAAGAAGTTTTTGCCTGTCCCTTTTCGTATTTCAGCGATTTTCCCAGCATAGCCGACTTCCTGTCTGTGGTCATCCCCCACCTTTTGCAGTGACCTTTCCCAGCATGGCTGACTTCCTGTCTATCCTCTGGGGTCGCCCCCCTCCTTTTGCAGTGTCCTTTAACAGCATGGCCGACTTCCTGTCTGTCCTCTGGGGTCGTCCCCCACCTTTTGCAGTGACCTTTCACAGCATAGCTGACTTCCTGTCTGCCATCTGTGGTCCTCCCCCACCTTTTGCAGTGACCTTTCCCAGCATGGCCGACTTCCTGCCTGCCCTCTGTGGTCCTCCCCCACCTTTTGCAGTGACCTTTCCCAGCATGGCCAACTTCCTGTCCACCCTCTGCAGCTGTCCCCCTCTTCCTATAGCAAGGTTGACAAGTCCAAAGAAAGTGGATTTGTGTTGTTGAAATGGTTGATGTTAAAGGCAGATCTTCTGTCTGCAAATGTTTTGCAATGAGGAATCACGGTTTGTATAAAGTGTAGTTAATATGTTAGGTTTTTAAACTGTGGCTTCCACAAACCAATTTCTCATACCTGGGAGACTGTGCAGTAACATTGTTACGAAACAACCGAACCTTTAAATCTCTTCTTCTTGTGCATGAAAACTGGAGGTGGGGGGGAGTACTCAGGATTTGCTTTAGCATCACCTCATGACCCTAAATCATAGCAGAACATCTGAATGCAGCCTAATGGGTTAAGAAATGTTTCATTTTAAACATGCCTTTCAGGTCATTTTTTTTCTTGCACAATTACAATTTAGGTTTTAGGAGCTATGATAAGCACAGTGGTTAGAATGCAGTATTTCAAGCTGATTCTGCACACAGCCTGGAGTTTGATCCTTACCGGCTCAAGTTTGAATCAGCCTTCCATCCTTCTGAGGTGGGTGAAATGAGGACCCAGATTGTTGGGGGCAATAGGCTGACATTATAAACTGTTTAAAGAATGCTGTAAAGCACTATGAAGTAATACATAGGTAAGTGCTAAGTGCTATTTAGTACCCAGAGAGTTTTAATAAAAATCAGCTGTAAAAATATGCATGAATGCATCTAACAATTCCAATGTGTCATCCATCCATCCATCCATCCATCCATCCATCCATCCATCCATCCATCCAATTAACTACCTATTGGTTCCTGGCACTCATGGCTAAGAGCTTCATCACATTATACTAACTTATAAATATGACAGAACTTACTAACAAAGGGGGGGGAACTCACCATATTTAAATGGATCGATATAACAGAAAATTTGCAAAGGAAAAGTAATTTCCTAGTGCCAACAGGTTCTTTTCCCTCCAGGGCCAGGTAACTCCATTTAAAAGAAATAGGTTCAAATTAAAACAGAAACCTGGCATTGATTCCACACTGCTTAGACTTACAAGTTCAATGAGAAAATACTAGCTGTGCTCAACGCTTCCAATGTACAATGCAAAACAGAAAAGAAATGGAACTGGGGAAGGGGGGAGGCAGCATCCAGCTCATTCCGCAAAGTATTTATCTACTCCCTATTTCATATAAAGCAGCTTTGCAGCTGTAAATTTCTTTAACTCAACCTTGGCAAGACACAACGGATTTGGAGCTTGGTCCCTCAGGCTGAGGCAGTAAGCCTTTTTCACCCTGGATGGGATGGCATTCCCCCAGACTGAGATACTGCCCAATTTGATCTGGACTCACAGCTTGTTTTCTTGTGCACCAATTGTACGTACCTTTCCTGGATTGGGGGGGGGGGGCTTGCTTACGGTCACACATGTTTTGGTCACTTCCCACTTGGATTACTGCAACATGTTCTTCATGAGGCTGCCCTTGAAGACTGCCTGGAAGCTGCAACTGGTCCAGAATGTGGAAGTGTGAACTGGATTGGGTACCCCTAACTTTGCCCATGTTGCATCCCTATTGTGTGAGCTGTGCTGCTCCCAGTTTCTCCTGGGTGCAAATAAAAAATTAAACTGCATTTAAACTGCTCTCTTAATACAGAGAACCCAGCATTCTGCAGGGACACACACACACACACACAAACACAAACACACACACACACACGTCAGATGCAGAATGAAAAAGACAGCTTTTTGACACTGAAAATTCCCATGAGATTTCTGCATTTTTAGAAGCGAACTTGGGTGATATTGCCAGAGGGCACCAAGCAAAAGGTATCAAGGAAGCCATCAATCGGACGTGTCCCCAACAGAACGTGTCACTTGTGGTTAAGCTCAATGGAAGGAGATTCGGTTCCATACGGCCATTAATGTACTAGTACAGGAAAAGGAAAACTGTTGGAGAAAACTCTTGAGAGATCCAATCAGAAGAGAGAACTCACTGGAAAAGACCCTGACGTTGGGAAAGATGGAAGGCAAAAGAAGAAGCAGAGGATGAGATGGTTAGATATAGTGTTATCAACCTAGTGGGCATAGGTTTAGGCAGACTCAGGGAGAACAGGGGGCCTGGCATGATGTGGTCCATGGGGTCACAAAGTGTCAGACATGACTTAGCAGCTGAACAACAACAACAGGCAGAGAGTTGCAAATTTCACTATTCCATGTCTAGGTCCCGGTTTTGGCCCTGGATGCAGAGTCCAGCTTGATGAAGATACTGATGTTCACTTATGAAATACACTACATTTCTACCTCTTATGACAGTGCAGGGAGACTTCAAGTACAAGGAAATCCCAGAGATTTCAACGGACGTTGCAGGATAATCTCAGAAGACAAGCAGACTGCTGAATAAGAAGAAAGGGGAGGATGGTCATTTTTTGCTCCTTTGATAATGCAAGATGAATTTCCTACTTAATTAAGGACAGAAACTTTGTTCTATGGCAATGTAATAATTGTTCAAAGAGCAAGTTTAAAATAAACACTTCTGACTGCTTTGAAGTAGACCTCTAAGTAGCAGAAAACATTAGCTCATCAACCTGGATTACGCTATCAATTATTGTTTCCTATTCTTGCTTACTCAGTCACTTCTAAAAGCTGGAGGCTTAAACATTTGGGCAATGGGCAAGTAAAAACATGTGCACGTGACACAGCTCCGCAATTTTTCCACTGCAGAAGTTCGTCTTACCACAAATCGAGACAATCCTACTAGATCCTAACCAGAGGCGAGTGAAGGTTGCTAGAGACCAAGCAAAGGGGAGAATTCTTATTCAAAATGCTGCAATAAAAATTGAAATAGGAGAAATAGATCTTAAGTTAAAGCCATATTTATGCTGTTAGAAGTGAAAGAAGTTTATTTTAAAAACAAACGTATGAAATGCCTGTCAGTCATTCTAGTCTACTGCACTTTTCAACCGAACAACTGGATAGACTGCACCCTGAATGCAGATATCATGTTTCCCCAAAAGTAAGGCCTACACCAACAATAAGGCCTAGCTTGATTTTGGGGGGTGGGCCTAATATAAGCCCTATCCCAAAAATAAGCCCTAGTTTTGGGGCAAGGCACAAACCTAAAAATCAAGCTAGGGAGGGTGTGGGAGCTGCCTCATCTGCCCCACACCCACTTACCTTGCATTCCGGCCTCTCCTTGCCAGCCCACTTCTTCTGAGGTCTCTTCTGCATTTCTCAGTCACAGGGCTTTCCAGAAGGCCTGTGCTGCCAAGAACTGAACTACGGATTCAATCCATAGCTCAGTTCTGCAAGACCTCAGCAGCCGAGCACCAAGCCGTATACTGAATGCATAGCTCGGTACTTAGGCCTTCTGGAAAGGCCTGACTGCAAAATCCAGGCCCAAATGCATCTGTAGAACTTTGGCCCCAGAAGAAGTGGACCAGCTTGGTGGGGCTGTCGGTACTGGAGGAGAGGTAAGGCCTACCCTGAAAATAAGACATGGTGCCTCTTTTATTTTTGGGAAAACATGGTAGTCCTCGACTTACGACCATAATTGAACCCAAAATTCTTACAGATAAGCGGGACAGTTGATAAGTGAGTTTTGCCCCATTTTATGACCCTTTTTGCCATAGTTAAGTGAATCATTGTAGTTGTTAAGTTGGTAACATGGCTATTAAGTGATTCTGGCTTCCCCATTGACTTTGCTTGTAGAAGGAAACAAAAGATGATCCCAAGACCCCAGGACACTGCAACAGTTGCCAGTTGGCAAGCGCCCAAATTCTGATCACGTGATCATGGGGAGGCTGCAACAGTTGTTAAAGTGTGAAAAACAGTCGTAAGTCACTTTTTCCAGTGCCACTATTACTTTGAATGATCACTAAATGAATGGTTGTGAGAACTATCTCAGTTCCCCACATCTAACCATGCCATGGCTTTTTGTTTTTTTTTTAAAAAGCCAGACATGACAGCTTTGCAAATGAATAAAGCATGGCTGAGGAGTTATAGTTTGTGGCATAGGGCTTAATGTGTTGTATCACTCTGGTTTCTCAGGTACTCATGAGAGAATAACCTATGACTTAGCACAATATACAAACCAGGCCCCCAAAGCAGCTTCCCCACCCCTGGCCCAGATTCTCAGCAGAATTACTGAGAATTTAATGCTGTTGTCAATAGAATAGAATAGAATAGAATAGAATAGAATAGAATGGAATGGAATGGAATGGAATGGAATGGAATGGAATGGAATGGAATGGAATGGAATGGAATGGAATGGAATAGAATAGAATAGAATAGAATAGAATAGAATAGAATAGAATAGAATAGAATAGAATAGAATAGAATAGAATAGAATAGAATAGAATAGAATAGAATAGAATAGAATAGAATAGAATAGAATAGAATAGGAATAGGAATAGGAATAGTCTTTACTGTCATTGTGTAACTCACAACGAAATTAAGTAGCAAGTGAATAGAGTGATCTGCGGGCCTGGGTAGCTCACCAGCTGCCCTAACCTCTGGCGTTATTATGGGAAAGGCAGATTCACATTTAGGAAGGTAGCAAGAACGTTGTGGCCCAACAACCTTCTCCACGGCCTTCCTCCAAAGATCTGAACCCTTCTTAGGTGGCCACCACCCATCTTGCTCAGGAGACGGCTTTGCCCTCTCAAGGCCAAGCAAAAAGCCAAGTTTGATGCAGTCATGCAGAGCTGCTTTCCAAATGTCACCAAAGTTCGCTTTAATCTCGCAGGCTGCGGATCTTTTCAATGTGCATTTCCAGGAAAAGCAACCCTGTTCTCTTTTTCGTTTGCTTTTACAAGACCATTTTGTGTCTGAGAGCCAAGCACAGACTCCACCGCCTGGAATCCTCATAGATGGGACAAAAAAGGTGAACTTCACTATATTGGTGTGTTTTTCCCCAAAAAGGATAAATTCCCTGTGCAAATACAAAATGATGTAGGGAAGCCCATGTGAAAGAGAAATATATTCAGTGAAGGAGTGGAATTTGTGGTGGTTTTGGGTTTCTTCATGCAGTTTCCTGCATGGGAAATACTTTCTGGTGGGAATTTGGGGAAAGTGAAACAATGCTAAGAAACATCTTTGATCTGCATTTCAGTCATTAATACACACAAACAGTATTGCTTTTTCATAGCTTTTTCTCGCTGTCTCCTTCCTGCATTAATAATCACTCTATTTCAGACTGGGTCTTGTTTTGATCAGCCAGTCTTTTTAACTAGGTACTCCTTAACCCACTGGACTGCAATTCCCATTATTCCCAAGAAATATATTTGAAGATTGCTAAGTCCAGGAACCCCTTCATGGATTACTGCCTTGTCGTGGCGAAGGGGCTTGCGTAATTCAATGAAGCTATGAGCTATGCCGTGCAGGGCCACCCAAGACGGACAGGTCATAGCTGAGAGTTCTGACAAAACGTGATCCACTGGAGAAGGAAATGGCAACCCACTCCAGTATCTTTGCCATGAAAACCCTATGGACAGTACCAAAAGGCAAAACGATATGACGCTGGAAGATGAGCCCCTCAGGTCGGAAGGCGTCCAATATGCTACTGGGGAAGAGCAGAGGGCTAGTACTAGTAGCGCCAGAAAGAATGAAGCGACTGGGCCAAAGCCGAAAGGACGCTCAGCTGTGGATGTGTCTGGTGGTGAAAGGAAAGTCCGATGCTGTAAAGATTTTTTCTCCATAGGAACCTGGAATGTAAGATCCATGAATCAAGGAAAGCTGGACGTGGTCAAACAAGAGATGACAAGACTGAACATCGACATCTTAGGTATCAGCGAACTAAAATGGACAGGAATGGGTGAATTTAATTCAGATGACCATCAGGTATACTACTGCGGGCAAGAATCCCTCAGAAGAAATGGAGTAGCCTTCATAGTCAATAAAAGAGTAGGAAAAGCAATACTGGGATACAATCCTCAAAATGACAGAATGATCTCAGTTCGAATCCAAGGCAAACCATTCAATATCACAGTAGTCCAAGTCTATGCCCCAACCACCAGTGCTGAAGAGGATGAAATTGACCAGTTCTATGAAGCCCTACAGCACCTTATAGAACTAACACCAAAAAATGATGTCCTTATCATCATGGGGGATTGGAATGCTAAAGTAGGAAGCCAAAAGATAACTGGAATAACAGGCAAGTTTGGCCTTGGAGTACAAAATGAAGCAGGGCACAGGCTGATAGAATTTTGTCAAGAGAATACGATGGTCATAGCAAACACTCTTTTCCAACAACCCAAGAGACGGCTCTACACATGGACATCACCAGACGGTCAACACAGAAATCAGATTGACTATATGCTCTGCAGCCAAAGATGGAGAAGCTCTATACAGTCAGTAAAAACAAGACCAGGAGCTGACTGTGGCTCAGATCATGAGCTTCTCCTTGCAAAGTTTAAGCTTAAACTGAAGAAAGTAGGGAAAAGCACTAGGCCAGTCAGGTATGAATTAAATCATATCCCTGTTGAATATACAGTAGAGGTGACAAATAGATTTAAGGAATTAGATCTGATAGACAGAGTGCCTGAAGAACTATGGACAGAGGTTCGCGACATTGTACAACAGGTAGCAACCAAAACCATCCCAAAGAAAAAGAAATGCAAGAAAGCAAAATGGCTGTCTGAGGAAGCTTTGCAAATAGCTGAGGAAAGGAGGGAAGCAAAAGGCAAGGGAGAAAAACATAGATATGCCCAATTGAATGCAGAATTCCAGAGAATAGCTAGAAGAGATAAGAATGCCTTCTTAAATGAACAGTGCAAAGAAATAGAAGAAAACAATAGAATAGGGAGGACCAGAGATCTTTTCAAGAAAATTGGAGAGATGAAGGGAACGTTTAATGCAAAAATGGGCATGATAAAGGACCAAAATGGCAGGGACCTAACAGAGGCAGAAGAGATTAAGAAGAGGTGGCAAAATTACACAGAAGAACTATACAAGAATGAGCTTAACGTCCCAGATAATCACAATGAGTTGGTCACTGACCTCGAGCCAGACATCCTAGAATGTGAAGTGAAGTGGGCCTTAGAAAAGCTGAGCAACAACAAAGCTAGTGGAGGTGACAGTATTCCAGCTGAGCTATTCAAAATCTTAAAAGACAGTGCAGTAAAAGTGCTACACTCAATTTGCCAGCAAATTTGGAAAACTCAACAGTGGCCACAGGATTGGAAAAGATCAGTTTACATTCCAATTCCAAAGAAAGGCAGTGCCAAAGAATGTTCAAACTATCGCACCATTGCACTCATTTCTCATGCTAGTAAAGTCATGCTTAAAATCCTACAAGCTAGACTTCAGCAGTATGTGGATCGAGAACTACCAGAAGTACAGGCAGGATTTCGAAGAGGCAGAGGAAATAGAGATCAAATTGCCAACATACGCTGGATCATGGAGAAAGCTAGGGAGTTCCAGAAAAACATCTACTTCTGCTTCATTGACTATGCTAAAGCCTTTGATTGTGTGGATCATAACAAACTGTGGCAAGTTCTTAAAGAGATGGGAGTACCAGACCATCTTATTTGTCTCTTGAGAAACCTATATGCGGGTCAAGAAGCAACAGTGAGAACTGGACACGGAACCACTGATTGGTTCAAAATTGGGAAAGGAGTCCGGCAAGGCTGTATACTGTCACCCTGCCTATTTAACTTATATGCAGAGCACATCATGAGAAAGGCAGGGCTAGATGAATCAAAAGTTGGAATTAAGATTGCCGGAAGAAATATCAACAACCTAAGATACGCAGATGATACCACTCTAATGGCAGAAAGTGAAGAAGAACTAAAGAGCCTCTTGTTGCGGGTGAAGAAGGAGAGTGCAAAACTTGGGTTGAAACTTAACATTAAGAAAACCAAGATCATGGCATCTGGCCCTCTCAATTCCTGGCAAATAGATGGGGAAGAAATGGAGGTAGTGACAGATTTTATTTTCCTGGGCTCCAAGATCACTGCAGATGGGGACTGTAGCCAAGAAATTAAAAGACGCTTGCTCCTGGGGAGGAAAGCCATGGCAAATCTAGACAGCACACTAAAAAGCAGAGACATCACCCTGTCAACAAAAGTGCGTATAGTCAAGGCTATGGTCTTCCCAGTTGCAATGTATGGCAGTGAAAGTTGGACCATAAGAAAGGCTGAGCGCCAAAGAATTGAGGCCTTTGAACTATGGTGCTGGAGAAGACTCCTGCGAGTCCCTTGGACTGCAAGGCGATCAAACCGGTCAGTCCTAGAGGAGATCAATCCTGACTGCTCTTTAGAAGGCCAGATCCTGAAGCTAAAACTCAAATACTTTGGCCACCTAATGAGAAGGAAGGACTCACTGGAGAAGAGCCTAATGCTGGGAAAGATCGAGGGCAATAGAAGAAGGGGACGACAGAGAATGAGGTGGCTGGATGGAGTCACTGAAGCTGTAGGCGTGAGCTTAAATGGACTCCAGAAGATGGTAGAGGACAGGAAGGCCTGGAGGAACATTGTCCATAGGGTCGCGATGGGTCGGACACGACTTCGCAGCTAACAACAACAACAAGTCCAGGAAGAGTAAAGTTACCACATCTGGGCCTGCTAAATTCTAGATAGCAAAGACTGATGCCATTTAGCAGTTGTGCAGATGTTTTTCATAAAACTGGTGGTCTTTACAACCATAATTGGGACCAAATTGCTTGTTGCTAAGCAAGGCAGTTGTTAAGTGAGTCACGTCGAATTATAGATCTTTTTGCCATGGTTAAAGCAGTTCATTGCAGTTGTTAAATGAATCACATGGTCATTCGGTGAATCCAGCTTCCCCCCCACTGACGTTGCTTGTTGGAAACCGACTGGAAAAGTTGCAAATGGCGATCACGTGACCCTGGGATGCTGCAACCGTTGTAAATACATGCCGGTTACCAGGCACCCAAATTTTGACCATGTGAATGTCAAGGATGCTGGGATGGTCATAAGTGTGAAGATCAGTCGTAAAGTTAATTTTTTTTCAGCACCGTTGTAACTTGGAATGGTCACTAAATGAATGTTTGCAAGTCAAGACTACCTGTAGAGATAAAATATCCTATATAGAATAAACTTGACTACATGGTTGAAAAAGAAGCTGAGTAATAACCATTTAAAAGGGACACGGTGGCTCAGTGGCTTAGGACACTGAGCTTGTCGATCAGAAGGTCGGCAGTTTGGCAGGTCGAATCCCAAGTGCCGCGTAACAGAGTGAGCGCCTGTTACTCGTCCCAGCTTCTGCCAACCTAGCAGTTCGAAAGCACATAAAAATGCAAGTAGAAAAATAGGGACCACTACGGTGGGAAGGTAACAGCGTTCCGTGCGCCTTTGGCATCTAGTCATGCCGGCCACATGACCACAGAGATGTCCTCGGACAAGCACTGGCTCTTCAGCTTTGAAACGGAGATGAGCACCAGCCCCTAGAGTTGGAAACGACTAGCACGCATGTGCGGGGGAATCTTTACCTTTACTTTTTAATAACCATTTGTGAAACTTACACTCAGCCATGATACCATTATCATTAAAATAAAAAGATGTACAAATACAAAACCCAGTGCTTTGAAAACCATTTTTTTTCCCTGTAAAGTCAGCCAGCATTTGTCCGTATTTAAGAAATGGCAAAGAGATTTTGCAACAAATCATTATCATTATTAGTTGCAGCTGGTTCAGGCATTTATGTGTGAAATCTCCTGTTTTATATTTATTTATTGGGAGACCCATCACAGACCCATAAATCTTCCTCCATAACAGATCTGAAGGCTTTGCCTGAAAATCTTATTAACTGATGGGGGAAGGCAGCCTTATGGTGTAGAAGACAGAGCTCACCACAAGCAGATATAGAAAAAAAAGGTGGCTGGCTGTGATAAAATGCAGGTTGCAGGAAGGAAACAGCACTTCTAAACAGTAGAACATGTGTATCTATAGATTATTCATTAAAGGCCTGAATGTACTCTGGCACATTTCTAATTACTGAAGTTCATTAAAGGACAGCCTTTTTTGAGCTAAACAAGAAAACTTCCTTCTGTATCATTACAAGAATAATTGAAATCTTCTTTCCATTAAAGTTTAAGTTGGATTTAAATATCTTTCTTCTAGAATATAAACACCACATAATTTCATGCCTGCGTGGGCCAGGGAGTACAAATTACATAACCAATATTTGAGAGGTCATCCATGCCATAAAGCAAATTAAACACAAAACAAGAACTCGATGCTAGAAAAAGTGACACCAACCAGAAAGGGAAATAGAAAAGCAGATCAAAACAAGGCAGGTAAGCTCAGGGAAAACATGATTTGTATAGATCTGGTTCATGCACTATACTAAGCCATGATCCAGTTAACTGTGCTTTATGGCAGGGGTCCCCAACCTGTGGGTCGCGGCCTGATACTGGTCTGTGGCCTCTTGGCCACCAGAAGAGCTGGCAAGTGTGCCCACATGCACACGCACCCTCCCCACTTGCGCTACTGCCACCGTGCAGGTGCTAGCAGCTCCATTTGCACATGTGGGGGTCACTAGTGCTGCTGCCAGTATCACATGGGCACTAGCGTCCCATTTGTGCATGCGCACAGGCGCTACTGCTGCCTCTCTGTGCACGCCCGTTTTGTGTATATTTCCTTGCTCCAGAAAGGTTGAAAAGCGTAAAACTAGCACCGCCATGGGTGCGCATGGCCTGCTTGTGCATGCACACAGGTGTTAATGCCGCTGCTGTGCACACGCCCGTTTTACATATGAACACGCCAGTACATATCCTTGCTCCAAAAAGGTTGGGAAATGTAAAACCAGTGCTGCTGTGGGTGCGCGTGGCCCACTTGCATACGCATACAGGTGCTAGCACCACCGGTGTGCATGCCCGTTTTGCGCATCCACACGCACATACTTTTCCCTGCTCCAGAAAAGTTGGGGAGCTCTGCCTTATGGAATATCAGAATGGCTGAGACATAACTCCTGGCTTACAAGCCACAATATCTGGATCCACACTACAGTATGAACTAGTTAGTCCTTGACATACAACCACATTGGAGCCCAAAATGTCCGTTGCTAAGCAGTACACAGTTGTTAAGTAAGCTGTGCCCCATTTTACAATCTTTTTTTTGC
Organism: Vipera berus; assembly: GCF_964194415.1. Classification (NCBI taxonomy): domain Eukaryota; kingdom Metazoa; phylum Chordata; class Lepidosauria; order Squamata; family Viperidae; genus Vipera; species Vipera berus. The sequence goes on from NC_138203.1 coordinate 258,815,192, forward strand.
CAGAATTGTTAAGCAAATCACTGCACTGCACTTGTTAAGTGAATCTGGCTTCCTCCTATTAATTTTGCTTGTTGGAAAGATTAAAAAGCGGTGATCACATGACCATGGGACAGTGCAAGTGTCATAAATCCATGCCAGTTGTCAAGTGTCTGAAGGGGTATGGGCAACAGTTATAAGTGCGAAGATTGGCCATAAGTCACTTTTTTCAGTGCCCATCACTGAACAAATGGTTGTAAATCGAGGACTACGTGTAATCCAAATCCAAACAATAATGATAACAATAATGTAATAATAATAATAATAATAATAATAATAATAATAATAATAATAATAATAATAATAATAATGATGATGATGATGATGATGATGATGATGATGTGAAAAACCACTGCAAGACAAAAAATTTAGCTGGATTCCTAGATTTGCAGCCTAATGCAAGACATGCTAAGAAGAATGTAGCATTATTAATCATGACTAATAAATTGTTTGGCCAAAAGGCCTGTATTTCAACAGAAACTATACACAAGGAATGCTGAACCTGTATGAAAGGGGCCTGACATTCATTAGTATGGAAATACAATTATTTGGTTAATTGTGAAGACAGGCAATGTTTACATAACAAAAGACAGATCCCCCAAAACACCAGCATTAACTTTTAAGAAACCAGATTTCTAGAGCTCATCATTGCAAAGAAAAAGCACTTGTAAATTGCTTCCATAAATTTTCAGTAAGTATTACTGAAGTAAGCAAGGTTTCTGGTTTCTGTTCTTTACATTTAAATATCCTTATTTGGCCATTACATTTAGAAGATTGCCATTTATCAGTGCGATTTATTTAGTTGATTTTTTAAAAAAAAAAAATCCTTCCTTTATTGTTTTGTTAAGTAACTCAAGGCAGCAAACGTACATAATTTATTTTATTTATTTATTAAACTTTTATGCCACCTGTCTCCTCTGTAAGGGGATTCTGTGTAACTAATACTCCTTCTTCCTCTTATTTTCCTTACAACAACAAACCTGTGAGGTAGGTCAGGGTGAGAATGACTGGCCCAAAGTCACCCTAGCTGGCTTTCATGCCTGAGATGGGACTAGTACTCACAATCTCCTGGTTTCTAGACCAGCACCTCAACCATTATGTTAATTGGTTAACATTTATCTAGATAGCAAGCCTACGTACCATATCAAAACCAACATTGTGAAAGCAGCTGCAAATTGTTCATTTCTTAAACTTCTAAAATCTGGTTTTTTAAAACACGTTTTTCATACAGATTATTTAAATCCAGCCTTAAACCCAGTCTTTAGCCACTCACCCAGAATGGAGAACATCTGCTTCTCGGCAATGTATTAAGAGTATAAGTGCGTTACAACATTTTATATGTTGTAACGCAGAAATAATTTTAGTGAGTTCAGTGAGACTGCTAGGTAAATGTATACAGGATTGTAGCCAAAGCTAACTTGCAGATAAATAAAAACATTTTAAACTGCAAAAATGTTTAGTGAAGCATAAGAAAGTGTTTTGAATTTTTAATCTCTAAATTCAATAAACTCCATCTTTTGCAGATTTAATAGGACTGTATATTTTGGTTTGCAAACTTAATGAACTGCGTTGTTAAAGATAACATCCAACAAGCTAAAGCAAAACATTTATGCACCCAGGATTATATCTGTACTTAATATGTTAGAATCAGGAGGTCCAATCGGTTGATCAGCCACCATAGAAGGGAAAAGAATAAAATATATACCTCTACTCTCCCTATGATCAGTGGAGATTACTGATCAAAAAAGTATTGCTGCATTAACAGGATTCTGCATGAGCCTTTTAGCAGTTTTTACTGCATTAATTATCTTTTTTTCATTTCGCACAAAAGCTTCCAAAACAATGCAAGGTGAGTAAAATGAAGTTAAGAGAGGAGATCTGCTGCCAGCACTTTTATTTTATGCACACACAGAAACCTGCACATAGACATGAAAATAATTAATAAAATAATTTTGGATTTAGCTAAAATGAAATGGGATTCTGTGCTGCAGGGATGTGTGGCCTTTTGGTAGCTCAGAATGATATATTTCAATTAGTAATTTTTTTAATGAGGTCAAAAGCTGTACCGACAAAAATGACATCAGAAAACATACCCCAAATAATCAATATTTTTCTTCCAGCCAGGGCTAAGATTGTTTTAAAAATTTCTTCCTAGGTGCAAATGGGACACACACATCCTTCCTGCAGCTACACCCATCCAGCCCAAGGTCAGCTATGCTAGCTATTTATTTAAATTGTCAGAGCAAACCACATAATAATGGTGCATCTAATTTGACTCTAAGGAAGAGTTTCAGTAGAATTATAGTATCTCCAAAATATGTCCATTACACACTGAGTAATTCAAAGAAAGATTCTGTGTATTTATATAGAAACCTAGGACTGTTTTTTACCCAGCAAACCAGTATTATATCTTCTTCTTTCCCTGAGTTTGGTTGTTCTCTTGCAGAGGTTTCATTACTCAACTAGATAACATCAGCAGTGCTATAATGGAGTCTCTATTTATATACAGATACTCTTCGACTTTCAACCACAATTGAGTCCAAAATTTCTGTTGCTAAACGAGACAGTTGTTAAGTGGGATTTGCTCCGTTTTACAACCTTTTCTGCCATTGTTGTTAAATTGCTTCATTGCACTTGTTAAATTAGTAACGCATTGTTAAGTGAATCTGGCTTACCCATTGACTTTGCTTGTCTGAAAGTCACAAAAAGGGAAATCACATGACCCAGAAAACTGCAACCGTCATAAATAGGAATGAGTAAGTTGCCAAGAGTCTGAATTTTGATCACATAACCATAGGGATGCTATAACAGTTGTAATTGTCATAAGTCACTTTTTCCAGTGCTGTTGTTACTTTGAAAAGTCACTAAATTAACTGTTTTAAGTTGAGGACCACCTGTACAGTGGCTTGCCCGGTCAGTGTTGGTGGGACTCTTCTTGGTGGTTCCTTGATCTTTTCCCTCTCTAAAGTGGCAAATACTTGAAACATCTTAAAAACCACGCAACCAAGAGAAGTAAAGGCTGGCAAGGCTTTTAATCTCAATGAACCCGTAAGGAAAACAGTCAAATCCAAAGCAATATTAGAAGAAGAAGGAGAAGCTTCCATACTGGTATCACAACAGATCGTGCTTTTGTTCACCCCCAACTGATCCAATAATTTAAGCTGGGTAAAGATCCCCTGGAGGAGAATTGTGCTTTAGCTGTTGGGATCCTAAGCCAAATCAAATCAAAATCTTTATTACTTTATGCCAGAGAGGTGCTAAACCATTTTTGAGATTGAAATTCATCATCTGCATTTGGAAATGCGTCACCAGCAAAGAATGCAATGCCCTTGTAAGGAAGAAACAGGATTTTATGCCTAGAGGAGATCAACCCTGACTGCTCTTTAGAAGGCCAGATCCTGAAGCTAAAACTCAAATACTTTGGCCACCTAATGAGAAGGAAGGACTCACTGGAGAAGAGCCTCATGCTGGGAAAGGTTGAGGGCAAGAGAAGAAGGGGACGACAGAGAATGAGGTGGCTGGATGGAGTCACTGAAGCAGTAGGTGTGAGCTTAAATGGACTCCAGAAGATGGTAGAGGACAGGAAGGCCTGGAGGAACATTGTCCATAGGGTCGCGATGGGTCGGACACGACTTCGCAACTAACAACAACAACAACAACAACGATCTGCTGACCATCTGCAGATAACAATTGGAACTTGGGACAAGGAAGCTACATTAGACTTAACATTGGCTACTGTGGAAAAAGAGACAGGGTAAAAGAACAGAAAGGGGTGGAATGTAGAGAAATAAAGAAAAGGTCAGAAACAGGACGAAGAAGAAGAGAAAAAAGATGAGGAAAATGAACACACAAAATACATACACTGAATAACTGCAGAAAAACTGCACGTTTCGATAGATGGGCCTGTGGGTAGGTATGTGTGTTTATTAAAGTTTATTATTTTTTACTGGATTAAATGAATAGATGACAACCTATAATAAGACATACATGTGGGGCATATATTCTCTTCTATCAATAATTATACATGCTAAGCACACCTCATAATCAACTCCCACACAAAGGCAAGAATGTATTTTACTTTTTAATACCATGCTGATATTTTGAATAATCGCTTTGTAAAATCACACAGATTCAGTTCTGCCACGTTTATCACTATTGACCCTGGTTATTATTATTATTATAGAAATTCAAAGCTGGTTTTCGGATAGGAAAAGTAGGGTGTTTTTTGTGTTTTTATCTTTCTAATTTAAATTATTTTTGGCTGTAGCTTATTTTAAGAACTGCTAAGTTCCTGACTGGTCTTGCTGGTCTACCACAGATGCTTTTGACTATTCTGATGGATTTTCTTCTTTGTTCTTTCCTGTTATCTTTACGTTGTTTAAATTCCAATAAGTTGGGCTTATCTTTGGCTTTTTATTTCCCTACAGTAGTAAAACTCTATTATAATGGTTGGCAGACAATCTAAACTGCTGCAACAATCATCTTGGCAAAGCAAAATCTGCCTCCAAGAAGAAAAAAGAAAAGAAACACCGTTCCTCTTGATGAAATATTCTATTTTAAAGAAAAGGGAATTTGACTGTCCTCCTTGGAATCTTAACTTAATTCTGAATATCTCCCCTGTGAGGCTAGTTGGGCATTTGGGGTATTGCAGTTCAAACACACCTCAAGATTGGGGGTGGTATCCTTGGTGCTTTCCAAACTTAGTTGTTTTCTTGGAGACATGTCATTATCCAAACTAGGTAACACCATCAGAGGTAGTAGCACTGATGATGTTATCTAGTTTGGGTAATGAAGCGTCTACAAGAAAATAACCAAGCTCAGAGACCACCAAGGGCCCCTCATTTCAACCCTGAGCTACAAATACTCTCCTTTGCTGATCCCTCAAAGATGCTAGTTGAGGGTAGGGGTATCTGCAGTAGATGGTCAAAAAAAGTCAAGATGGCATCCATAACAATAAAATTGAAGTCCCATCCCCTTTTATGTGTGACAAACATTAAGATGGACCAAGCTTTGGGCACGCTGGCATTCTGACATTTTAGATTACCTTTCTGGAGGCCCCTGGTTGAAAGGAAGAATTATTTAATGCCTTTCTAAGTTTATCTTCCAATGATGAATTCAAGTCTGACATACCTTGAAGCTCATGAGCAACATCTCAACTGTTCAACTCACCCCCCCTACTTAGCTTCAAAAATGTTTAAAGGATAATTCTAGACTCCCAAACTGATGCTCCTTTGGCCTTGGTCAGGTTTCCTATTCTATGGACTTACATTTGAAACATCATTATTCTAATTTTAAAGATAAGAAATTGGCATGGTGCAGCTCTTAAGAGGCGGCCTCCAGACCCTTATTTGTTTTCCAGAAGACCTGAAGAGTAGCTGAAGCCCAATTTTTCAGTTAAAATATTAAGTCATTCATTCTCTTTCAACCCACCTTGCCTATATCAGGCTGAGAGTAAAATGAGGAAACACCATTTTATGTACAGGTAGTCTTTGACTTACGACCACAATTGAGCCCAAAATTTCTGTTGCTCAGTGAGACATTTGTTAAGTGAGTTTTGCCCCATTTTACAACCTTTCTTGCCACAGTTGTTAAGTGAATCGCTGCAGTTGTTAAGTTAGTAACATGGTTAAGTGAAGCTGGTTTCCCCTTGACTTTGCTGGTCAGGTCACAAAAGGGGATCACATGACCCTGGGACACTGCAACCATCATAAATATGAGTCAGTTGCCAAGCGTTTGAATTTTGATCATGGGACTATGGAGATGCCGCAACGATTGTCTGAAAAATGCTTATAAGTCACTTTTTTCAGTGATGGTGACTAAACAAACTGTTGTAAGTTAAGGACTTGTATATGGATGTATAACTAACTAGACCAGGGGTCTTCAAACTTGGCCCTTTTACGACTTGTGGACTTCAACTCCCAGAATTCCTTAGGCAAGCTGGCTGAGGAATTCTGGGAGTTGAAGTCCACAAGTCATTAAAGGGCCAGGTTTGAAGACCCCTGAACTAGACCTTATACAAAGAAAAACGTTAGCCTCTTCAAAGCCAAGATCTCCTGAGAAACACTGGTTCAACAATAGAAATTAGAATGATGGTTGGTTAGTTTTATACCTACTTTTTAAGGGTTTCAGGATGGTTTGCATAGGGCCTTCATTTTCCCTTATTCCCAAGTTTTGGTCAGATCCCCAAATCTCACATTCAGTTTCCATCAATTTGCGTTTCCTCAATCCTAGCACAGCACCTTGACCACCAGTGCATCATAGGACCTCTAAGGCAGAATGAACTTACAATACGAGGCCAAGCCAAGAAAGCACAAGATAGATCCTTATTGGCTGTATTAGTCCCCATGTCTTATTAATATCAATACTCTTAATATCTCAACTGAGAGTGTTGATGGGGTTTTTTTTCTTTCTAAATCAGAGATGGGGAAGTTTGTTGTTGTTGTTAGCTGCGAAGTCGTGTCCGACCCATCGCGACCCTATGGACAACATTCCTCCAGGCCTTCCTGTCCTCTACCATATTCTGGAGTCCATTTAAGCTCATGCCTACTGCTTCAGTGACTCCATCCAGCCACCTCATTCTCTGTCGTCCCCTTCTTCTATTGCCCTCGATCTTTCCCAGCATTAGGCTCTTCTCCAGTGAGTCCTTCCTTCTCATTAGGTGGCCAAAGTATTTGAGTTTTAGCTTCAGGATCTCGCCTTCTAAAGAGCAGTCCGGATTGATCTCCTCTAGGACTGACCGGTTTGATCGCCTTGCAGTCCAAGGGACTCGCAGGAGTCTTCTCCAGCACCATAGTTCAAAGGCCTCAATTCTTTGGCGCTCAGCCTTTCTTATGGTCCAACTTTCACTGCCATACATTGCAACTGGGAAGACCATAGCCTTGACTATACGCACTTTTGTTGACAGGGTGATGTCTCTGCTTTTTAGTGTGCTGTCTAGATTTGCCATGGCTTTCCTCCCCAGGAGCAAGCGTCTTTTAATTTCTTGGCTACAGTCCCCATCTGCAGTGATCTTGGAACCCAGGAAAATAAAATCTGTCACTACCTCCATTTCTTCCCCATCTATTTGCCAGGAATTGAGAGGGCCAGATGCCATGATCTTGGTTTTCTTAATGTTAAGTTTCAACCCAAGTTTTGCACTCTCCTTCTTCACCCGCAACAAGAGGCTCTTTAGTTCTTCTTCACTTTCTGCCATTAGAGTGGTATCATCTGCGTATCTTAGGTTGTTGATATTTCTTCCGGCAATCTTAATTCCAACTTTTGATTCATCTAGCCCTGCCTTTCTCATGATGTGCTCTGCATATAAGTTAAATAGGCAGGGCGACAGTATACAGCCTTGCCGGACTCCTTTCCCAATTTTGAACCAATCAGTGGTTCCATGTCCAGTTCTCACTGTTGCTTGACTTTACTAGCATGACTTTACTAGCATGAGAAATGAGTGCAATGGTGCGATAGTTTGAACATTCTTTGGCACTGCCTTTCTTTGGAATTGGAATGTAAACTGATCTTTTCCAATCCTGTGGCCACTGTTGAGTTTTCCAAATTTGCTGGCAAATTGAGTGTAGCACTTTTACTGCACTGTCTTTTAAGATTTTGAATAGCTCAGCTGGAATACTGTCACCTCCACTAGCTTTGTTGTTGCTCAGCTTTTCTAAGGCCCACTTCACTTCACATTCTAGGATGTCTGGCTCTAGGTCAGTGACCACCTCATTGTGATTATCAGGGACTTTAAGCTCATTCTTGTATAGTTCTTCTGTGTAATTTTGCCACCTCTTCTTAATCTCTTCTGCTTCTGTTAGGTCCCTGCCATTTTGGTCCTTTATCATGCCCATTTTTGCATTAAACGTTCCCTTCATCTCTCCAATTTTCTTGAAAAGATCTCTGGTCCTCCCTATTCTATTGTTTTCTTCTATTTCTTTGCACTGTTCATTTAAGAAGGCATTCTTATCTCTTCTAGCTATTCTCTGGAATTCTGCATTCAATTGGGCATATCTATGTTTTTCTCCCTTGCCTTTCGCTTCCCTCCTTTCCTTAGCTATTTGCAAAGCTTCCTCAGACAGCCATTTTGCTTTCTTGCATTTCTTTTTCTTTGGGATGGTTTTGGTTGCTACCTGTTGTACAATGTCGCGAACCTCTGTCCATAGTTCTTCAGGCACTCTGTCTATCAGATCTAATCCCTTAAATCTATTTGTCACCTCTACTGTATATTCAACAGGGATATGATTTAATTCATACCTGAGTGGCCTAGTGCTTTTCCCTACTTTCTTCAGTTTAAGCTTAAACTTTGCAAGGAGAAGCTCATGGTCTGAGCCACAGTCAGCTCCTGGTCTTGTTTTTACTGACTGTATAGAGCTTCTCCATCTTTGGCTGCAGAGCATATAGTCAATCTGATTTCTGTGTTGACCGTCTGGTGATGTCCATGTGTAGAGCCGTCTCTTGGGTTGTTGGAAAAGAGTGTTTGCTATGACCATCGTATTCTCTTGACAAAATTCTATCAGCCTGTGCCCTGCTTCATTTTGTACTCCAAGGCCAAACTTGCCTGTTATTCCAGTTATCTTTTGGCTTCCTACTTTAGCATTCCAATCCCCCATGATGATAAGGACATCATTTTTGGGTGTTAGTTCTATAAGGTGCTGTAGGGCTTCATAGAACCGGTCAATTTCATCCTCTTCAGCACTGGTGGTTGGGGCATAGACTTGGACTACTGTGATATTGAATGGTTTGCCTTGGATTCGAACTGAGATCATTCTGTCATTTTGAGGATTGTATCCCAGTATTGCTTTTCCTACTCTTTTATTGACTATGAAGGCTACTCCATTTCTTCTGAGGGATTCTTGCCCGCAGTAGTATACCTGATGGTCATCTGAATTAAATTCACCCATTCCTGTCCATTTTAGTTCACTGATACCTAAGATGTCGATGTTCAGTCTTGTCATCTCTTGTTTGACCACGTCCAGCTTTCCTTGATTCATGGATCTTACATTCCAGGTTCCTATGGAGAAAGAATCTTTACAGCATCGGACTTTCCTTTCACCACCAGACATATCCACAGCTGAGCGTCCTTTCGGCTTTGGCCCAGTCGCTTCATTCTTTCTGGCGCTACTAGTACTAGCCCTCTGCTCTTCCCCAGTAGCATATTGGATGCCTTCCGACCTGAGGGGCTCATCTTCCAGCGTCATATCGTTTTGCCTTTTGGTACTGTCCATAGGGTTTTCATGGCAAAGATACTGGAGTGGGTTGCCATTTCCTTCTCCAGTGGATCACGTAAGCTATCTTATTTGCAGAGATATTTTACAAGTTAACTCACCAGACAGCAGTACATATGGTTTTATATTAATTTTTTAAAACCTTCAAAAAATGTTTTCCTAATGCACTTGTCACATAATAGGCAACTAAGTGCATCCAGCTTTAGTCTAATGGAAGAAATTGTGTAAACATTATTATAAAGAAAGCTGTTTCCTGGAATTCCACTGGGCTAACACCTTCTGTCAAAAGTTTCTAATCAGAAAATGCAGAATACAAAAAACAAACAGAATACAAAATATAAATGTTGTGCCACAAACATGCATGCACGCATAGGGTTTTTTTAGTTTTAGAAGACTCTGAATACAATGCGTTCCCAAACCTCAATCTGTCCAGAAGTGATAGAGTTTCTCATAGAAAGTATGAGAAAGTAATAAGAATTGTAATAGTACATATCTAGATGTTTGAGAAATAGGGGCTATGATGCCTGTCTAAAAGTTGTTGTTGTTAGTTGCGAAGTCTTGTCCGACCCATCGCGACCCCATGGACAACGTTCCTCCAGGCCTTCCTGTCCTCTACCATCTTCTGGAATCCATTTAGGCTCACGCCTACTGCTTCACTGTCTAAAAGAGCTAGTGTTAAATCTCTACTTAGCTATGCAGTTTGTCAGATGTCATCTGCCTACCACATACTGCTGTTGTGAGGACTGGAGGAGAACCATGCACCCAGTCAGAAGTTACAACTGGTCCAGAAGGCAGATGTGCATGCAATGTTGGGCACATCTAGGTAACATTCCTATTGTTCAAACTGCACTGGCTTCCACTTTACTTCCAGATGCAATTCAAGATGCTGATCATTAGCCTGAACCCTCTACCTGGCACCTAACAGGGCTATTTTCAGAACTGCCTTTCCCTGGGGGCATCTGCTGATCCCACCAGATTGGATAGTATGGATATACTCAAGTTCCTTCCCTGAAATACTGCCTATTGTCCATGATTGCCCCTAACTTACAGAACATCCTCCTTCTGGCATTCCAGCAGGCTGTGCTATCCCACTTACTCACACATACACGTAATGGTGGGTTAGTGGATTTATTAATATTCCCCAGCAATTCCCTTCACCAAAAACCCAATTTCCAGCTAAAAGCTGACCAAGGCTAATCCATTCAGCAATGGCCAAGGAGTCCATAAGGCACTTGAAAGTTTCCCAAATGAGATAAACCCACCAGGCAAAATTAAGTCCACGCACAAGAGAGCTCACAAGGCAAGAAAAGTGTAGAGTTCACAAGGCACAGTGTCAATCAAAGCAAGGCAGGAATCACAACGACCAGGAAACACTCAGCTAGGAAATGAACATGTTGTTCCCAGCATTGCCTCCATCTGCTGTGCTAAATAGCCAGCTTCTCGTGCAACCAATCAAGAAGGGCAAGGCTGCCTCCTCATGAATAATCAGGCTGACCTTCACTGTTCCTGCCTTTTCTGTGTCCTACTTGTTTTCAAATCCGGTGCAAAAGGCAGCTCCTCTTCCTCATTATCAACATGCTGTAGCTGCGCGCTTTCCCCACCTGAAGCCTCAGGGCTGTCCTGCTACAGCTGTCCTTCAGCTAGCTGCTAGGAGCCTTTGAGAAACTTCCCTCCAGATGTGCCTCGAATTGGTTCATCCTCCTCAAGCTAACATCTGGAGAGTTATCTGGGGAAGTGTTCTGGGGAGTCATCATATAGGCCAGGGGTAGGCAACCTTGGCTCTTTTATGGCTTGTGGACTTCAAGTCCCAGAACTCCTGAGCCAGCCATGCTGAGGGGAAAGGGAGAGTTTCCAAGCTGAGCCATGCTGGCTCATGAATTCTGGGAGTTGAAGTCCATGAGACATAAAAGAGCCAAGGTTGCCTACCCCTGATATAGGCCTTCACCCTCTTAGCCTTCTGGAAGGCCTAAAACCCCCTCATTTTTATCAAGGCATTGAGGTATAGTGCTAAAACCTTTGGAGGTTTGTTAGGGTCCTGGGAGGTTGATTGAAGTGTTGGTTGTTTAGTTTTTCTCATAGGATTCAAAGGTGTGGCTCTGCTCTCCATTTTCTTGGCCCTAAACTTAGAATTCTTCTTTCTGGAGGAAAATGAGTGTTACAGCCGCTTCCCAGACCTCTTCATGCTACAAATAGCATTGCAAATGGTCACGTCTCAACCAAGTCAGGGTTCACTTCAGGAGGAAACAGTCCTACAACGCAACTATTCACAGACTCGGAGCAACCACAGTTTTATGAGTACAATTTTCCCAATCTGTTCCTGACTGAGGGAAACTTTCCACCTTCCCCAGGGCAGACAAGTCCTATCAAGTAATATGCACAGAAAGACAGTTGTTTTCTTAAATAAATAAATGGATGCTTTTCACAGCAAGGGTAGATAAGGTGGAGCAGAAAGTCTGCCCAGTAACCTTGCTCTTTACTGAATTTGAAACAAATTGCTTTAAATTGGTGACTGTCCTGAGTTTGTATGTGGGAAGCAGGAAACGCAAGAAAACAACAGAAAAGGCTTCAAATAAGCTCTCACACAATCCAAAAAAACAGAAATAAGCTCTCACACGATCCAAAAAAACAAAACAAAAAAACCCCTGGCTTCCTACGAAAAGGGATGTGGCGTCTCCTTTCTACCCAATGATTCACCCCACAGTAAACACAGACTGGATAGAGCATTCTAGTTTCCAAAATTCCTGATCTATTTATTTACTGGAGTGGATTGGTATCGCTATCCAACTTGCAAACCAACTTTTATTAGGCTTACAGAGCACGGACAACTGGTACAAAGCTAACACTGTCCAGATAGTGCAATAGCTGTGTGTCAGTCTAAACTGAATATTAAACTTGGAAGGGACCTTTGAGGTCATCTAGTCCAATCCTGCTCAGGCAGGAAACTCTATATCATTTCAGACAAATGGCTGTCCAGTCTCTTCTTTATATATATTCATATTCATATATTCATAAATTTAATGACCATCAGTAATAGTTAAATTTCTTTAATTTTATAATCAATATGTTAACTGGAAATATCTTTCCTTGATCTTCTCTTTTTCCAACATTAAGCAGATATAGTTCTTGGTACTTTCAATACATATAAAGTTAAGTATAAGCATTTTTCTAGCGTTTGTATGGATAACAATAACATCAGTATGTAACACCTGTTCTAGACATATGTTATTGTACAATTATTTTTGCAAAAAAAAAACCATCTTATGTAAATCGCTATAAGTCCTGTTTTCAAAGTTCTTATTTAGGCTTAGTTTCCCCTCAATAGTCAAAATATTTCTTATCGATTAAAGTTTTCTCAAAATTGATTACATTTAGATATCCAAAACATTTTGTACATTTGTTAACTATTCTTTTACCCCATATTCAAATAGGTATTTTGTCATATAGTACTCCATCCAGTGGTGGGATTCAAATATGTGAACAACTGGTTCTCTGTGTGGATGCCGCTTCCGGAAGTCCATTCTGGGCCTGGGCAACAAAAAATTAGCTACCGGTTCTGCCAAACTAGTGTGAACTGGCTGAATCCCACCATTACCTCCATCTAGTAATTCAAATCATCTCTCTTAAATTTGGCTCCAGACTATTCTTGTTTGAGCTTAGTTTCCCCTCAGTATTCAAAACATTTCTTATCAAATATAATATTTTCCAAATTGATTACATTTGAGTATCCAAAAATTTTATTCATCTAAGTCATCCCATTATTTTTACATTTCCCATATCATAAAAAATACTATACTACATATAAATCACATTTGCCATAGAACCCATTCATATTCAAAATTTAACTATTCCTTTAACCATATTCAAAAGGTGTTTAATCATGTAAAACTCCATCTGGTGGGTTGAGTCATCTCTCTTAGGTCTGGCTCTCACCTTCTTTTGCCAAGAAACTTTCCAAATCAGTGTGTTCAGCTTACCAAGGGGTTCTTCCTGTATTTTTATAAATGTTATGGTAGATGGGAAAAACAAATTTGGTGAAGTGCTTTTAAGTAGGGATTTCACCCATTTGTATTCACTGAAAAGTTTCCATATTCCTTCTCCCTCAATTTCTCTTTTCTTTTTTTGACTCTCAGATTAGTGGTTCTCTTGACAGTTCTATAGTCCATTTTGTCAAATCTTTTTTCTTATCCTATTTTATTTAGAGATCCTGAAAAATAAGATTTCCATTTTCAATATTATAGCAAAATCTGGCAAATTCTCCTTTATCTGTGTTAAACTATATTTTTCTTTGTTTGTAGCCTCCATCTTTAAATTACTTTCCTCTGGGTTTTGTTCCATTATCTGATTTACTTGTTCATTCTTTATCATCATTTTGTGGGAATTTTTTAATTGTAAGTTTAGGTCAGATATGTGCTCATTTAAGTCATTAAAATTATTTTTAATCTCATCATGATTTGAGACAATTCTCTTTTGAATTAATTGCAACACATCATGCATTTCCTCCTGGAAGATCTTTGTCTTGTCTTGAAGTGTTACTCTTGCAGATTGTGCTGTTTCTGGGTGTCTTGCCAATTTCTGATGCAGGGTAGCTATAGTTCTATACTTTCGTCCACCACAAGATGGCAGTAACTATTTATTTTTCAATCTCCAAAACAAAACAAAAATATTTTCTTATAATTTCAACCATATTTTTTTCAAATGAAAAGTCTTGCCAATTTCATAGTGTTCAGTTTTTTTCCAGATTATAATTTTACGTTAGTCCATTTCAATATATTTCTGTCCCCTAAAAAATTAAATCCCTGCTTCCATCTATGGAGGGATGGGGTTGTAATCCCTTTCCTTCACTTTCAGGTGGTTTTTTTGCTTCTTGGGGATCTTTTCCAGGAAATCAGTTTCAAATTAAAGAAGAGAAGATCAATATTCTTACCTAGGTTCCATCACACTGTTCACTGTTGTTCTTAGTTGGTGCTTTTGGAGTTCTGGTGCTGGTAGCTCAGGCTAGACACCGGGATATGGCTGGCCTTTCTCCTGTTGGGTTGGAGGGCTCCCCCTGGATCAAATGGAAAGACCGCCAGCTTTCCATGATTGACAGAGTGCCTTCCTTCTTTGTCACCTCTCTGGATGACTTTAGACCCATTTAAGGGTCCCCTGGCAGTGTAAAAACCAGCTGTAGGGTGCGGAGCCCTGCAATCCCTCGGCTACGTTGATACTGTGCAAAACCGGAAGTCCGACTGCCCAGTCTTTTCTTAAAAACTTCCAGTGTTGGAGCATTCATAGCTTCTGGAGGCAGGTTGTTCCACTGATTCATTGTTCTCACTGTCAGGAAATTTCTCCCTAATTCTACATTGGTTCTCCTCTTGGTTAGTTTCCATCCATTTTTTCTTGTCCTGCCTTCAGGTGCTTTGGAGAACAGATTGACCCCCTCTTCCTTTTAGCAGCCCCTGAAATATTGGAACACTATTATCGTGTCACCCCTAGTTTTTCCTTTCATTAAACTAGACATCCTAATTCTTGCAAGCGTTCTTCATATGTTTTAGCCTCCAGTCCCCTAATCATCTTTGTTGCTCTTCTCTGCACTCTTTCAAGAGCCTCAACATCTTTTTTATAGCATGGCAACCAAAACTGGATGCAATATTCCAAGTGTGGTCTTAACAAGGCATTACAAAGTGGTATTAACACCTCATCTTGATCTTGAGAGCGAAGTGTACTTGCAAACATATCTAACCATCAAAAACAAAATTGTATGTCATGTTAGCCAGCTAAATCAAGATTGACAATCAATGTCTAAACACATCATGGGGGATCCAATGACTCATTGAAAAATGAGAAACCCCATTTTGCAAAGGGAAGGGGGGGGAAATAAACAAAGACACCAATCTGATCCACACCAAAAATATTTGTTCTCCACATTCTAAATGGAGCTACTGAAATGATAATCTGCTGAATCCCATAAATATTAGCTTGATCTAGCCTCTCCTTGTCAACTACCCCAAAACATAAGTCTTATGGCAGGAAATGTTAGATCCAAACAATTGTTAAATATTGCAGTGCACATTAATGATTTCCACTGAACGATAGCTGTGGGAATAGACCAATTAGCTTCTACACATTTGTGACATGCTTCAGTCATTCTGATGGACGAGAAGAATATAGAAAGGAGAAAAGTCAACTGACTACATATTATTTGCCAACCTGCCTTTTTTAAAAATCAGACATTGAAATTATGTTAAAACTTGCTTCAAATGGCACGGTGATGTCACTGATACCCCAAGAATAAATTGCAAATGGGAGGTAAGAGGAAAGAAAGGGTTTTCTCACATAAGAAATGCTATTGGTGTTTTGTACTGAAACAACTAATTGGGAGAAGACAGAAACCAAATTCAAATTAATGTAAGAATGTTAAGAAATAACAACAGCACCAGCCTAAACAGAAATACTTAGCCTGGCAATATTTATTTCTGGGGAAAAAAATCTTAGAAGAATATTGGAGCACAGGCTGAATGACACATACAATGGCTACCACAACCATAGGACAATGCAGTTTGAGGGTAGATTAAACAGAAATATGTTTCTAAATCAAAGCAATTGTAGTTCTGTTCTCTTCTATGATACAAATACAAATACAAATTTTGCGGGTGCCGCATTTCAAACAGGGTTTGAGAGAACAGAAATACGTTATTAAGAATCTGGATTTGTTTCACCTGCAGTGGTCCTCTGCAACTAATGGAAGAATTCTCACATAGAAGAATGGAATGATTTGATTTGATTATCCTGAAATGAACGGCACAGCGTAACCATCCTAAGTTCTAGAAAGGCAGATTCCATTTGAAAAGAAGAAAAACATTCTTATAATACAGGTAGTCCTCATTTAGTGACTGCCTTGTTTATTGACCATCCACAGTGATGACAGTGATGAAAAAGTAACAACAGGCCTCACACTTATGGCCTTCACAGGTCTGTAAAACAAACAAAAGCTGACGACTGCAAGCTGTCATGGTTTCATTTAGTGACTGTTTCACTTAATGACCAATTTTGCCAGTCCCAATTGTGGTTAATTTAAGGACTACTTGTACAGCTAATTATCCTGCGAAACGCTGGGCTTCTCTTTGCAGAATGAATTTGACCAGATGCTGTCAATGCTTTAATTGGGATTCCTGTATGAAATAAAAGGTTGAACATAATGGCCCAAATGGCCCACATTATGATCTTATGATACATTTTATAAAAAAATATTTGTATATAAGCAAGATCTTTGATATGCTGGAGCTCAGTTTATTGTTTTCTGGAATGGCTTCTCCTCTATTGCCTTAGTTTTATCTCTGTAACTTTGGCCATCCTGTACAGCCAGAGCTGATTCTGAAAATATGGCAGCAATTCTCTTATGAATTTCAGCTGTCTAGCTTGCATTTGCAACATCCTGTTTATGGTTGCACTTGGATGGCAGGAGGAACAGATGCTATAAAAGCTCATAAAGCAAATAAATATAAATAAACAAGATTATGTCACAGCAAATGAAATGACTCTAACTGTGCATGGAATATGTAATATGGGAAAAGCAGAAGAAAAGCTAAACACTGCAGGTCTTTAATGCTCAGTGCAATGGCCCAGCAGAAAGGAAAAAGGGGATTATTTATTTAGTGTATGGCATCTACAGAGGTCATGGAATCACTGATGTACAAATTTAGTTTAAATAAAGCATAAGCCATAATAAAATCACCATAATATGGAGGCATAGAATTGCAGTGGGATAGATGTTACAATTAGATATTTAAGGAAGCTAGCCATCTAACTGCTTCTGATGTGGATACAATAAGATCATCCCAGGTGCCTTAAAATTTCCTGATTAGACATTCTTGAACTATATACATTATGGTGTATGGAGTATAGATTAGTCTACCTCCATGATGGTATATTTGGGCAACATTCTGTTTTAACAGAGCGGTTAAAATCTATACACATGGCGACTGAACTGGATATTGCATGCCTCATGGTTAAAAACTACAGAGGCAGCAATTACACAACAGTTCTTTTAAGAATTCACTGGCAAAAGATATTGGATCCATATCTTGCAACTAAATCTAGAAGACTTAAGTAGAAATAAAAAAGGAATGGTAACAGTGCAAGTGTCCCATTGCTCTATTCACAGAGAATATTTGTGGCTGTGTTGAAGCTTCAACATTGATTGCAATATTGAAACAGTTACTATGGAAGCACCAGTTCCTACACTTTTCCCTTGCCTGTATTTACACTTACTTGTTACTCTTTCCTTTGATTACAGACCATTCTCATTCATACATTCATTCATTCATTCATTCATTTCTAATACAACTCTTCCCACAGGAAGCTTCATCTGGCTTTCTTGCACAGAATTTGCAGAGTTGCTGGTTTCCAGGTAAAGTTCTGTGGCATACTAGATGTGTCCAAAATGGCAGACATGGCACAGCAAAATGCATGCCAACCAGCGTTTATGGCAAAAGTCTTTCTGGGTAAAGAAGATAACAAGAGAAAGCCTATCAGTACCTTGGACAGCTGTTCCTCACAAGGGATGGAAGACTTAGTCTTCTCATGAGTAGAGAGGCTAGATTTCACAGGAGAAATGGCTGGCTTATTCTACCTACACAGCCTTTTAAACCCTCACTTTCTTAATCGCTTGGGGATATAATCAATCTACAGTTGAAGAGAGGTCTTTGAAAACAGCGGAACAAAGAACATTTCCTAGTGAGCCAGCCTTCCTTCCAAATTACAGAAAGTAAAAAAACAAAGTGGAGCATAACACTTTCCAAAGGCTTTAAAACAACAGCAAAGAGCTTAATCAAGGTTTTGACTAAGAAAGTTACAAAGGGATAAATGGGCCAGTATTAATTTGAAGATAAAGGTTTTGCCAAAAAATGCTCCTGACATTACATGGAAAATTAACGGACCAGACCTTCCTGGGAATGATGACTGTCAGATATCATATCAGAAAATATAACTGGTGGAAGTTACAAAATAAGATGGTAAGTATAATATGCACTGGATCGTGTCATTAAAACTATTGAAAGACAGAATGGACTAAAGCCTTAAGGGTATAAAAAGTGAACAGGGGAAAAAGAGAGAGAGAACCTTGTTCAAAGCAATCTGCATCTGTCAAGTCTCTTAAAAGTGAGCTGGTTGTGGAAGAGAGAATGGGGGGAAAAATGGACAGAGCTGCTAGATGCATGAAGACACAAAAATGGTGATGCAAAAATGTACTTATTTTCAAGTATTTTTCAAGATTTTTTTTCAAGAATATTTTGGATATCTAAGAATTTGGCTACTAATGTTCACAAAGTGGGAATATTGCCAAAGACCTTTTCCAGACCACAATCCAATGACTTTAGTACTTAAAAGGAAAACTAGTTTCTTTGGAATTCCCCCCCCTGCCCAGTATATTTAGTGCCAGAGACACCACATTGTATGCAGAAAGTGCCAAGTTTGACTCTAAGTATTTCTAGTTTAAAGGTCAGGAAGCACATAATGGGAAAGATCTTGGCCGGATAGTACAGAAAGATCCTATCAGAATAGAAAGTACTACTCTATATCTGGTGGAGGTTTGTTTTCTTTTTATGTGCAGGTCATTCTCTGGGGTGTGTAACTTTAGTAAGCACTGAAGTTAAGGATAGGTAAGGACAATTTACTACAAAACCACTCAGAGAAAGTATCAATAATCCAGTCTTCATTATACAGGCAGATCATTTCAATGTCTCAGGGCCAGTCCTTTCTAAGCATCCGGCCTCAGTAACCAGATGTTATTTCAATGTTTTTAAAGTGGCTCTCCTCCTTCCTGTATTTCCTTCCTGTCTGGTGGCCGCCCAAAGTCAACTAAAAATAGGCAGTTCTCACCTCCTGTTTTGGCAGCTGAGATTAAAACTCAAATATTTCACAGTGAGCAGAGAAAAACGTGGTCCTTGGTTCATTTACTGGTCATAACACAAAGAGGGTTTCAGTTGCATTCCAGCTCTTTTTACCACAAGGCAAAAATATTGCTGTGGTTCGATCAAAATGGATGTCAATGATTATTCAAAGATGAGAATGTTTTTTCCCCCCAGTAGAATCTATTACTAGAGATTTTCTTTCCATTTCTTGGCATTTTAGTACTGTGACATTACTGCAAAAAAAGAGAACTTTTACATCAGGAACACATTTTGAGCCTTTAGTTTCACTTGAAATGATCCGAAAGTCCCCAAAATGGATGGTAAGAGAAATACTGCTATCCATACAAATACAACTATTCAGGTGTCCCTGAGGGCACAGATAAACCTCCAAGCAGCCTCAACAACTCTCAGAAAGAATGTTAATGATCAGATGACTGCAAGGAATATAAACCCTTCCATTCTCCACCATTCAATCAGAACTAAAGAAGTTTCTTGGATGAGAAGTGAAATGTCTTCAAGGAAAAAAAGTCCAGTTGCCTTTTGAAAAAGCACCTTTGTGATAGAAATCCAAGGTGCTGTAAGAGTCTAGAACAGGGGTCCCCAAACCCCTGTCTGTGGACCAGTACTTGGCCACGGCATACCAGCAACTGGTCCGCACAAACAAGCAAAGCCCCATCCATGAGATGCAGGCAGCACACAAAACCATGCACTCTCCAGTTTGCGGAAAACCTCTCTCCATGGAACCGGTCCCTGGTGCCCAAAAGGTTGGGGACCTCTGATCTAGAAAAAGTCAGGTTACAAATGTCAGAAGATGGAATCACAGCAACTGGATTTATTTTTGTGATGGTAGTTTGAGATGTGTTGCCACTCATCCAAGCAGAACCTTTGAGGGGAAGCCTTTCATCAGTCAGAACAAGTTAGTTAGACAGAAGTCATTGGATGGTACCAACTCCAACCTCAGGGCTTTCCTCCTCAAAGAGTGTTGCAATATGTCGATAAAGATTTTCAGTCACTTTTTTATTAGTTTGAAATGTTTTGCCACTCATCCAACAACTCTGCCTACTTAACTTGTTCTGACAGATGAAGCTGCTTGGATAAGTGGCAAAACATCTCAAGCTAAGAAAAATAAGTCCAGTTGCCCTAATTCAACCTTCGGGCCACTTTAGCTAGATGATTAAGAATTTTCACTGACAGGTTACAAATGTTATTCTTGTGAATCTAAATCAGGGGTCTTCAAACCTGGCCCTTTTATGACTTGTGGACTTCAACTCCCAGAATTCCTTAGCCAGTGTGCCTGGAGTTGAAGTCCATAAAAGGGCCAAGTTTGAATACCCCCGATCTAAACTATGTCTATTTTCAACTGCTACCCATTGTACCATGTAAACATGTGTATTCTCAGTGTAACAGAAGAAATGCCATATGTATTTTTGTTCTGTCTTCCATCTTTGCAGGTTGCAGAAGGCCAAGAGTAGGTATCCAACAGGTGATCTGTTATTTTAAAGGGAATCCAAGCTATTAAGATAAAAGTAAGCTGACAAGGGGAAGGGGAGTACACCATGCTTCTTATTTAACACAAATCACCCATCTACACAAAATCCATCTGAGGATCCCTAAAAGAACAGAGGTGTGAAACTGAACTTCCAAAAAATATATGCTAAGTTTTGTAATATGATGTTTTGCTACTTATCCAAGCAGCTTCATCTGTCAGAACAAGTTAGGTAGGCAGAATTGTTGGATGAGCGGCAAAACATTTCAAACTAATAAAAAAGTGACTGAGAATCTTCATAGTTTTGTAATAATTCTTAGGGACAAAAAAGTACCACCGACTTTCAAAATAATTTGGTGGAAAATATTATGATATGTGCTTACCTGTAAGACCATATAGGCCTGCAATCTAAAATTCCTCATTTTAACATGTTGATTGAACAGGTTTTTTATATTAAAAGCCTTAATTTTTTTTGTGTCACAACGCTATTTACAAAACAATAATAATCTATGGGTTGGCTGAGCTAATGTATTTCAGAAAAAGGTCCACATGTCATTGTTTCACTCTTATCATGCAAAACAGTGAGAAAACCTACTGAGAAACAGAGTCTATATTTTGTATTTAGTAGATCCTGGGTATGTAGAACTTGCAAAAAGCAATATGCTGATGCAAAAAGGTCTATGAGCACTTGTCATATAATTTGTGTAAGGGTTTTTTAAAAAAAAGCATGAACCAATCCAAAAAGTAGTAACCAACAAATCCATGCCACATAATATACAAATGTTCGAGGCAAAAAAACCCCACTGATAAATCCATCGATCTCTATTTAGTTAAAAATTTTCCCACATTATAAACAATCCAGAATGCTACTTCAAGTCATCTGTTATTTAAGCCTTTCCAGAGTTAGATTTTTTTCCTGAAAGCTAAAATGCAACAGCTACCTGACTTTAAAATCTGATTTTTAAAAAAGAACACCTATGTTTATAAGACTTAAGATCAAAGAGAAACTTTGTGGTTTCTTATCTAGCACCTCACTTTCACTTCAATTCACTGAAATAACCAATATTTAACAAACTACCTATTTCCATATTCACTACCCTAGTTAACTTATATCAATGGTTTAGTTTTGTTAATGTTCCTGATTTATAATACTTCACTACCAAATGCAGCTTGATTAACAAATTGGAAGATCTTCATCAATAAAATGGATGAAATATCATTTTTAGACTCAATATGCAAAGCCAAATTATTATTGGGGGGGGAATCATTCCTTTTCGAAAGTACTAAAGTTCAAAGAAATAATTTCAAAAGTAGCCTAATCTTAAGTACCAAATAAATATTCTGCCAATTAGAGATGAGCAAGTAAAAAGTTTTACATTAAGCTTAGAGCTATTTTAGATAAAGAGCTAGTGTGGCGGAGTGAATCCAGCTAATAAATAAATGATTTAGAGTAACAAAACATATTTTTATTGCTAGATAGCAAACAACTTGAGAAATATTTAAGGAGTGTAGTTTATTGTGTGTTCTTCTGAGATCTCATTAACTTTCAAGCAAGAAACTTTGACGTGCAATACTGAGCAAGGTTCATATAGTAAAATTTGGGGAACAGTGATGAAAGCAAGTAAGGAATTTTTCCTTCATAGGAAAGAAATCTGCTGCACTGTAACACAGAGCTGTCATGGGGTATAGTCCCTTTAAGAACTGATAAAAAATAACCTGTTGCTAAAGATCATTTACAACTTTTTTCTAAATCTTCTATTTTTAGAAAGGCCCTGATGTGATAAATTGCCTAATCTAGAAATAGCATTGCAGAAAATGTTTTTTCCCCTGATTTATGTATAAACAGAAAAAGCAGAACTAATTAAAACATGATTTCTCCAAACGCAAGCAAAAAGCAGCTCTCTAAATGTGAAATTAAAATAGTTTCAAACCATGAAACTTTTTTGAGGGTGAAGGTTCGTTCTCCGAGCTTGTGGGTTGGTTTATGGAACATTTCGTTACCAGGCTAGGTAACATCTTCAGCGGAGTTTAGGGGATGTCAGTGTCAGTGCTCCTCTGTTTATAAAGGCTTGGTGTGGTCAGTAGGTCTTGTGATGAGTCAGGTGTGGGTGTGTTAAGTGAGCGTCTTGTAATGGGTCTTGGGATGGGTCAGGTGTGAGATCAGTGAAAGTCTTGTGAGGGATCTTACATCAGGTGAGAGTCATTAGGAGGCAAAGTGCTGGTTGTGGGGGGGGGGCTTGCCTGGGTTGGTTGAGGGTTGGTGCTGTCTCGGGTTGGCTGTGCGGTTGATTTGATTCTGAGGTGTTCGTAGGCTGGTGGTGGGTCAATGTGTCTGGAACTGCTTCGATGAACTCATGAGCATGGCTGATTTTTGTGTTGCTCCAATCAAACTGGTGCTCTTTGGTGTCGGTGTGGGCAGAGATTAAGGATTTGGGATTGTGGCATTTGACCAGTGTTCGTGGGACCTGGTTTTTAATTGACGTGATGTTTGTTCCAGAATTGGTAGAATGGTTTGCAAATGTTACAGTTGATTTCTGTATCTTGCCCTTGGTTCTGGATAATTCTTGGCGGTGTGCGGCTGTGGGTCTGTGAGCTATTGCTATTCTTAGAGGTTGGAGAATTCTGGCTGTCATTTCTGACATCCCTTTAGTAAATAATAATAATAATAATAATAATAATAATAATAATAATAATAATAATAATAATAATAATAATTTGGAAGGGACCTTGGTAGGGTTAGTTTTTGTGCGGTGGTTGGCTGTGTGGTGTGTTGTGGTTTGGGTGCTGTGTATCGAAATACGAAGTTTTGGGGATAGCCGTTACGGAGAAAGACATCAAGCGGCCGTTTCTCTTCCATTTTTCTTAGTGTTGTGGTGCTGAAGAGGGTCTGGATACAGCTTCTTTTGTGTGTGGTGGGGGGTTGCTTGTGAAGCTGGTCCTTGTGCATGGGTTTGTGGCAGACGCGGGTTTCCAGTTCTCCTTGAAACTTTTTTCAGAAACCAACCCTCCTTGAGTGCTATTACCCTTATATTACTCTAAGCAGTTGCTGACAGTTAGTTGAGAAGATTCTTCTGCATAGGCTATAACAATAAATCATTTAAACTTAATCTTCACATGTAGACCTGGTCTTTATGTGCCTGACATTTTCAGAGACTTATATGAATATTTCAAGAAAAGATACATTCTATAGGCTTCTTCTTCCCACACACTGGGACCAGTGGAAATTTGGTGGGTCACCTGCTCACCTTAGACAACTGAGCAATATTAACATAATGTCAATTTGCAGCTTTGGAATCACCTATTGCCTTTTCATCCTCAACTGTACAGTAAGTCAAGACCAGCTCTGTCAACAATATTTGTCATTGTCTTCTCCTGTGTTTGTGTGTGTGTGTATGGTTTTTCAATGTATTCTGGAGACTTGAGAGTTCCAAATAGCTTCCCATCTAACTACTTATCTGGTGCAGCCTTGCTTAGTTATTTTAAGTATTAGCTAAGGTCAGCTTAATGCTGTCATCTGCAATGTTCAGTTCCTCACTTGCTGATGGAGCTGATTTCTGATTTGGGACTACTTAGTTACTTTCAGTGCATCTTGCCTATAAAAGATGACCTTAACTCATATATGTTGCTTTGATGTCCTCAGAAGAAAGATACAATATAAATTTAATAAATAACATACCAATAAACTCCATGCCTAGCTGGTAGTCACTAGCTCCTTCTAGTTTTATTTCTAAATAAGAAAACCATGGAAACAAGTCCTTCGTGAACACTTCTGAATTGAGGCACTTTTAGGCTACAAAGGCCCATTTGTATTAGCCGCGCAGCAAAGAGGATGGATGCTTAAGGGGAACTTAAACTTCATAAACAAACAAATACTCC
Source organism: Vipera berus (assembly GCF_964194415.1). Taxonomy (NCBI): domain Eukaryota; kingdom Metazoa; phylum Chordata; class Lepidosauria; order Squamata; family Viperidae; genus Vipera; species Vipera berus. Next base: position 258,839,683 of record NC_138203.1, read on the forward strand.
CAAAGTAAACTGTTACATATAAGCTCTGCCAAAGTATTTTCAGAGAACAGAATATTAAAGAAAACCACCGTGAGAATGAAGCGCAATCAACATCAAAAATTCCACCATCTCATACAAAGGATGCATACCAAAAACTACAATATTTTATTAGTGAACAAATCATATTTTTTTAAAAAAACTTATTTTAGAGGAGCATGAAATCAAAAAATACTATTTCTTTTCTGTTCTATTTCAGACTATCCCCGAGAATTCAAAATTTTCCACATTGTCTATAAAAGGATCTGAATCTTTAAGGATTCTACATGGAGCACAGAGTATACTGACTGTAGTATCTCAGTCTCTTGATACCCAGTTGAACCACAGGCTCACTCATCTTTTTTATTTTTAACATTTTCTTTTATTTCCCATCTGTTCACAGGGTTGCCTTGTTTAGATGAAGATGATCATTGGAACGAGAGACAGATCTTAGCTCCAAATTGACAGGTGCTACTCCAGCCTCACATTCTTGTTCTAAGAATATGTGCTCACTATGAGGCCTCTCTCCTAGTAAATATATTGTATTAAGCCTATTTTTGACAAAATCCACTACTAGGATACTATCCAAAGACCAAAAGGAAAAACAAACTTGGCCTGAAAAACTTGAAAGCAAAAAACCAACTGTTAGCAAAGGCTGAATATCTTCCAGTTGGCTTCAAAGGCAGTTCTTCGTTCCATTAGATATCCATTATTATGTGCTTAGTTGCAGTAAAAAGCACACTTATCGTCTGTGGGATCAGCAAAGAAAAGCTAAAGTGGTCAGAGTTTCTTTCTTCCTCTCTCTCTCTCTATACACACACACACACACACACACATATATACATACATACATACATACGGTATATATATATATATATATATATATATATATATATATATATATATATATATATATATATATATATATATATATATATATATATATATATATATATATATATATATATATATATATATATATATATATATATATATATATATATATGTATTTGTCAAGGTTTTTTGAATGGACCTTGCTAATTAACTCTTAAGATGAGAACATAAATAGTTCGAAATGATCATCTTAGCCTCCCAAATTCTTTATTAGCAATTTGAATAATTTGCACAAATAATGAGCTGTCATAAGTTGACTAGTTCCTGTGGATAAGCCCTGAGCCGGGCCAAAACAGGAATGAAAGAGTTAATTAGCAAGGTCCATTCAAAAAACCTTGACAAATACTTAAACATACATTTGCCTTGCCTTCCAGCTAATATAAGAGAGAAGGAACCCGTGGCTCAGGAGGTTAAAACACTGCCTGATATATAATCAGCCCGGGTTCGAATCTCAGATAAAGGGTATGACTAACTGATGAGAACATAAATAGTTCGAAATGATCATCTTAGCCTCCCAAATTCTTTATTAGCAATTTGAATAATTTGCACATATATATATATATATATATATATATATATATATATATATATATATTGTATATATATATGTATATATATATATATATGTATATATATATAAAGGGACGCGGTGGCTCAGTGGGTTAGGACACTGAGCTTGTCGATCAGAAGGTCAGCAGTTTGGCGGGTCGAATCCCGAGTGCCACGTAACAAGAGTAAGCGCCTGCCGGCCACATGACCACGAAGATGTCCTCGGACAAGCACTGGCTCTTCGGCTTTGAAACAGAGATGAGCACCGGCCGGCCCCTAGAGTTGGAAACGACTAGCACGCATGTGCGGGGGAACCTTTACATTTACCTTATATATATAAATAAAATAAACATAGGTCAAACTGATGAAAAAAATCCACATGGTGCGGATTTCCTAAACTCAGAAATTGGGGTAATGAAATAAAATTGGGATGACATTTAAGCAAAATGAAATCTGCTATGTGGCTGACATTCTGTGCTAGCCATAGTACAGTTTATTTCTTAACACAAATTATATTAGCACAGCTATTGCAATTTTTTAAACCAAGGTTAATGGCAAACTTCTACAAACAAGGATATTCAGCAGATGTGTGGATTTCAACTCCGAGTGGCATGGTGGTCTAGTGGTGAAGACGCTTGCCTCCCACTTGGAAGGTTGAGAGGTCAATGCTAGTTAGTGGCAGATATTTCCCTCCTAGGGCTCAAAGAAAAAAAAAATCTGCTGTGAACTCCACATGGTATCAGAAAGGCATCGACCAGTAAATGCTCAGCTCCATCCAGTTGCCCCGACTCTAATCTGAATTAAGGGATTACAGGGTCAAAAAAGGGAGTGGTGCTCATCTCTGGCTCTTAACCGAGGGAGCTAGTGTTGTCTGAAGACTGTTTCTGTGGTCATGTGGCCAGCACAACAATACACGGAGGTGCACAGAATACGATTACCTTCCCACCGAAGTGATATCTATTTATCTCCTCACTTTTGCATGCTTTTGGACTGCTAGGTGGGCAGCAGCTGGGGCAAGAAACAGGAGCTCACTCCATTGCATGGTGCTCAGGTTTCAAATCTGGTCTGTCAGCTTTCCAGCTGACAAACTCAGCATCTTTAACCACTGAACCATCGTACACACCCCCTTATTAAAGATACTAATCGCTTAAATTATATCATCAGTTTCAGACTTCAGCTATATACATCTTTCTCTCTATCCATTCCATCACCAGCTATCCTTTGATGAGCTGTAGTGGACTTCTTTTCACTTTTTTTCTTCTACTGGGTTTTGTCTGGAGAAATGTCATCCAAATTTTGCATTTACTGGCACATATCAACATACACTCTGATTTAGGAGTTCTTGGGAATTCCAATAAAAATACTTTTGTTGGGAACCAGTCTGGGAAAGACTGTCATAGAGCTCTGGATATCTCACAGTATTACGCAGTACAAGTAATCTTTGCTAAATGAGAGGTCATTTTATGACCATTTGAAGTCATGAAGGCAACAGAATGAGTGCTTTATGGCCCATAAAGCACCCTCGGCCATCATAATGGCCGCCATCCCTGCAGTCACATGACCACGTGTCCAGTGAGTCAGTTTTATGGCACGTTGTGGTCACATGATGTATTTTGCTCATTTATGGAAAAAGTTTCCCATTATTCAAATTAATGGGTTCACTTAACAGCTACTGCAAAAATGGACGTGAAATTACTTTGCATTACACGGGTGATCACTTTGGTCACTCTGATGACTTGTGACCAAAATTCCAGACTCTATTATGGTTGTAAGTCAAGGATTACCTGCATAAGAATTAGTTGAAATCAGCAACTGTCCTGTAACACAGAGCTTACATGTCTGTTGTATCTCAGTTTCGTTCTGGGATAAGGACACCTTACAAACTCAAAATTTAAAGTGCACTTACTTACTAGTCTCCACTGTTCTCTCAAAATTGCATTAAGTTTAACTAATTCACAGCAAGTCAGTGTGCCTTTTCGTTTTAATGAAATGAAATACACTAAACGTTGTTTCTAGGAACTGTTGCAATCATATGTTCATTTAGAATTTATTCCTTCAGATCAATTAACCTAAAGTGGTTAAATAAATGAACCATAAACTGTTGGCCGAATGGAAGTTCACGACCCAATGCCCTGAATGCACTTTTTAAAAAGGTGGAACTAGAAATCTACTTTTAAAAACATGATACAAGCACGACTGTTTGAACAGAATTGTGATTTAATGCATGAAGCAACTCAAGCAGTGAGTACATCTGAAAAACATGTCAGTTGAGGAAGGCTTAGTATGAAGGTACAGCACAGAGCTGAGATGAAAAAGAAATAAGGAAGCAGGCAGCTTTCTTAAACAGACAGTGTCTATGGAGATTCTTTCTTGAAGTCCAGGTCTCAAAACTGGGCAAGAAAGTCCAGTTGGCTCGTAAAAAGCATCTTTGGGTTAAATAGGCAGTAGATCTTAGGAACAATAAAAAGTGGAAAGGAAATGGAAAATTCAATCAAATGAAATATACTGGGAGGGGTACGCTTATAAGATAGTTACATAATACAAAATAGAAGTAACCAGAAAGTCAAGTGGGAGCTATTACTGGACTGCAACTTAAGAGATTTATTTGTGGGCCCAATTTTAGGTCTATAGGCCAGAATAAACAACTTCACTATTTAAGTTAGTGTTATGCCAAATATAAGGGACGCGGTGGCTCAGTGGGTTAGGACGCTGAGCTTGTCGATCTGAAGATCGGCAGTTTGGCGGGTCGAATCCCGAGTGCCGCGTGATAGAGTGAGCGCCTGTTACTCGTCCCAGCTTCTGCCAACCTAGCAGTTCGAAAGCACGTAAAAATGCAAGTAGAAAAATAGGGACCACTCCGGTGGGAAGGTAACAGTGTTCCGTGCGCCTTTGGCGTCTAGTCATGCCGGCCACATGACCACGGAGACGTCCTCGGACAAGCGCTGGCTCTTCGGCTTTGAAACGGAGATGAGCACCGGCCCCTAGAGTCGGAAACGACTAGCACGCATGTGCGGGGGAACCTTTACCTTTACCTTTACCTATGCCAAATATTTATCTAAAACTCATTTCCAACATCCTCATTCTACCTGATGGAAAATAATTTGCTTTCAGACATTTTTCCAAGGTCTCAAGCAGGTACAGCATCTATGTTCAAAACTAACCACGGTTATTCGTGGCATGTTTTTCTACCTGAGAATTCTAGAGTGGTTGACTAGAATGATTTTTTTTTAAAAGAACTTATTGAAGTAGGCAATGGTAAATCATCTTCAAAATGATGCCTGGAAAACTTCACGGATGCCACCATCAGGAATCAATCACATATACCTACAACCATATGCACAATAGTCTCTCACAAATATTCACAATGTAAGCAGGAACTCAAAGATGCTTTTTCATGAGGCAACTGGACTTTCCAGTAAGTCCAGTTGCCTCATGAAAAAGCATCTTTAGGATAACTGTGACCTGGACGATGAAAATCTCCACAGACATTAAACCGGAACTCCTTCCCTGCCTCTTTGCTGCTATCGTAGTCATGTTGCAGTATGCTGGCTGGGGAATTCTGGGAACTGAAGTCCACACATCTTAAATTCGTCAAGTTTAAAATCTTTCATTGTATTTTATCTTTCCAGCAATGTGCAGCCTCTTTGATTTCCTACTCTTCATTTCACTCTCTAAGGAAAACAATGTGGAAGCTCTGGAATATTTTCCAGATCAAATCAATGTATAAGTGATTAGGCAAATATATAAATAAAATTCTCTTATCACCCCTATGAGTAATATGTGTCTTCCTTAATCTCGGATCTTCTACCAGAGACCTGGGTGTTTGAAGGTTCTGCTAAGTTTCTTAGATGTTCTTAGTACTACTCTTGTGGACAGAGAGAGCTCATACTGTTCTTGGGATCTATATAATTCCTGGGGTCTACATATTTCTATAATTCCTGGGATGATATAGTGGCAGGATAGTTCAGTGGTTAGAGCTCCCACCTTTGATGTGGGGGACTTGGATTCAAATCCCAGCTGGGGACTAGAACCACCACCAAAACATCAGACCATCAACAAACCTCAAAATCACCAGGAATTCTAGAGGACCAGAAAAATGAGGTAGAAGAACAGCAATGATAAGCCAATAAGAAAATGTTTTATTATTATTATTTTCAGAGAAAATGCTACTGTAAATTTAGGAATGTTCAAAAGACCAGCGTAAAGCTGGTAAGGAAGTGAGTTGAATAAGATGACAAACTAATTGATAATTTAATATAATGTATATAATAAACTGTCTAGGAGGCCCAACTTGTCTACTGGACCTGGCTTTTAGTACACCCTGTACAGGTAGTCTTCGACTTACAACCACAATTAAGTCCAAAACTTCCGTTGCTAAGCAAAGCAGTTTAAGTGAGTTTTGTCCTATTTTACAAACTATCTTGCCACGGTTGTTAAGTGAATCACTGCAGTTGTTAAGCTGGATGGTAAGTGAATTTGGCTTCCCTGTTGACTTTGCTTGTCAGAAAGTCGCAAAAGTGGCCCCGGGACACTGCAACTGTCATACTTATGAGTCAATTGCCAAGCATCTGAATTTTGATCATCTGATCCCAAGGATGTTGCAAAGGTCATTAAATGTGAAAAACAGTGCCGTTGTAACTTTAAACAGTCACTAAAAGAATTGTTGTAAGTCAAGGACTAGCTGTATATGAATATTTCACATCTCTCTCTCTCTCTCTCTCTCTACACACACACACACACACACACACACACACACACACACACACACAACACACTGTAATGTCTGACATGCCATCCACCCTAATTCCACTTCTTGTCATCTCTGTGTTGCAAAGCAGTAGTAAGACATGACCTCAGTGTAGTCAATAATGCTTTGGCCACGTAGCAGGGTAAAGGAGTGGCAATACACAGCTAATGCCAACTAAAGTTCATTGACAAATGAAAACATAAGATAAAAGTCATGACAGGCAGATTTCGAGGCAACTGATTGTTGTTGTTGTTAGTTGCGAAGTCGTGTCCGACCCATCGCGACCCTATGGACAACGTTCCTCCAGGCCTTCCTGTCCTCTACCATCTTCTGGAGTCCATCTAGGCTCACGCCTACTGCTTCAGTGACTCCATCCAGCCACCTCATTCTCTGTCGTCCCCTTCTATTGCCCTCAATCTTTCCCAGCATTAGGCTCTTCTCCAGTGAGTCCTTCCTTCTCATTAGGTGGCCAAAGTATTTGAGTTTTAACTTCAGGATCTGGCCTTCTAAAGAGCAGTCAGGGTTGATCTCCTCTAGGACTGACCGGTTTGATCGCCTTGCAGTCCAAGGGACTCGCAGGAGTCTTCTCCAGCACCATAGTTCAAAGGCCTCAATTCTTTGGCGCTCAGCCTTTCTTATGGTCCAGCTTTCACTGCCATACATTGCAACTGGGAAGACCATAGCCTTGACTATACGCAACTGAAACAACCACTAAAAAGAGCAGTTAGAGCTGGAATGAGTAACTAGGATTGCCTAAGACAGAAAAGACTCATCTTGAGCCCTGGAAGTCTGAACTGCAAATAGCTGAGTTGACCTGAATAAATGTAACTGTGTAAAACTAAAGTGCCCTTCATTACGCAGGCAGGAGATCAAAACGGAATTATAATTATTGGTGACCTCATTTGACCTCTCACAGGGCAAGTACAATAGCTCTGATTGTTGCCAGTTAATAACCCCTACAATATCATTGCTCTGGCCTTCCATCAGCAACTTGGTGTCCGTATTTAGCAAGTCATAAATGTCCCTTATGCTCAAGAGTAAGTATCTGAGAAGGCTTTTAACTTATTAACTCTTTTGTCATCGTGCACACTTATGATCCACACGTGCATTCACTATTGATTGGATCTTTGATTTCCATCCTGATGTAGATCTCAAAACATTGGAGCCACATCTCCAGGGAAGCATTCTGCAGAATGCTTGATGTGCTCATTAACAGCAAGAAGGCAGAAAAGAGATAAAGTTATTCATCATCTGCATTATGCATGTCCTGTAGTTGTCTACAGCTGTCACCCCCAATTTCTCCAGCTTTTCCCCACCCACCTGAGAATCATATAACAGAAGAAACTGCAGTCATCCAGCTATATAAAGGCAATGGGCAGCTGTACAATCTGAGGGTGGTGTGGATTTAGAGTGACAAATGCTGTAATTGAGTACCAAATTACTGTCACACATGGACAGGAAATTATAGTGTGCGCCTAGTAATAATAATGATAATAATGTCATAATAGTGTGAGAGAGATCTGTTTGGAGAGTCCAGGAGTGTATCAATCTTAGAAGGTGAAAGGGATGTAAATTGTAGCCTCTCCTTTGCTCATCTTGTTTAGGAAAACTCAGTTTCCTATATTTTATTTATTTTTTTATTGCTGTCGGGTCACAAACAGTGATTCTAATAGTCAAGTAGTCCTCGACTTATGACAAACACTTGGAACCAGAATTTCCATTGCTAAACAAGGCAGTTGTTAGGAAATCATGCCGGATTTTGTGATCTTTTTTGGCACAGTTAAGCAAATCACAAGGACATCAAGAAAATCCATGGACCTTGCTTGACAGAAGCCAGATGGGAATGTCACAAATCAGGATTACATGGCCTCGGGACATTGCAACTGTCATAAATACATGCCAGTTGTCAAGCACCCAAATTTTGATTACATGACCATGGGGATACTGCAATAGTCGTCACCTTTTTCAGTGTCATTGGTTGTAAGTTGAAGACCACCTGTACAAGATTAAAACAAACCACCACCAACACCCCCCAAAAAATAGCCCTATAATGTTTCACACAGGAGTCATAACTCATAACACTTCCAAATTCTGCTCCAATAGTGTCAAAGGTAATCAAAAGAATCAGAAGGAACACACCTATTTCCAAGTACCGTTTTTGATGAGAGAAATGTGACAATAGGGCTTCCGCTTATTACTGTAGAAACAGGAATGCACATGGGCACTGAATGGCTTTGAAACATATTTGGCCACCTTCTCTAAGCTGGAAAATTCATCTCTCATAATCTGCAACCAGCATAGTTGGCAACCAACTCCCATAATAGTTCTTATGGAACTGAGTTTTAACACATCTGGAGGGCATCAGTTTGGGAAGCAGACACATAAACAAAGGAATACCAGCCCAGGGATGATTGCCCAGCTAATTGGCAACGTTAGCTGGAAAGCCGCTGATCTTTCCTGCAATCTGGTTGCAATTTCTGGGGTACATATGGCTTGCTTCACCACATATCTTCAATTTATTTTCACATTCTTGGAGTGGATTGAATCATATCCTTCCCCATGCAGGCCCTTTGTCTATATGTTCTGATTCAGTTCTTTGTGCAGAGAGATTTTTTTCCTTGGAATATAGAAGGACTGCCACTGCCACGCCACAACCAGCAAATCTGCAGAGCGTAACAGACCATAACATCTGATGGAGGACTTGTGTATCTTGTCCAGAATTTTTAAAGGAAAAAAAAAGTAAAAATACTGCAGTTGTTTTTTTTAAGATACTCAGAAGCAGCATTTTGACGCTTGAATATCCATTGTGCAATCCAACAGAGTTCTGTTTTTAGCTAGAGACATTTTTTGTGCCTTACTATTGCTTAAATTTGCAACATAAAGGAAAGGAACGCCACCAAGCCAAAACTAAGCCCCACTCACTTCAACTAAAATCAATGAGACACACAGCCAGAGGCATTTGCAAAATCCAATGGGTCAAAATGATAAAGGCAGCATCACAGTGCTATAAACAAGCTCCAGCCTTTTCTTATGTCCTTGCTACGACATATTTTTGCTTTCAAAATTTGTCCCCATTTGAGCTCGCCCTTATCCCATCTGCAGACTCCTGTTCAGGGCAACCCTTTCAGAGATAGTCACATGTGAAAAGTCACATGTGATGCTGCAAAGTTTTTTTTTATACAAAGTAGCTCATATCTGCTCGTAGTCTGCCTTGGTGGAGCAGTGGGCTAATGCCTCCTTAAGTAACACCAGCTGCCTGCAATTAGTGCAGGTTCGCATCCCACCAGGCTCAAGGTTGACTCAGCCTTCCATCCTTCCGAGGTAGGTAAATGAGGACCCAGATTGTTGGGGGCAATTAAGCTGACTTTGTAATAATGCCGCTTGGGGGGTGTATGAAAGCCCTAATAAGCAGGCATATACATAGAATGAAGGCTACTGCTAAGCTTGTAAGCCGCCCTGAGTCTTCGGAGAAGGGCGGGATATAAATGGAATAAAAATAAATAAATAAATAAATACTTCAAAAAATGATCAACCCAATATCCTGCAGGACCATCTGGGAGTTTTTGAACTAACAAGAGATTCAGGGTATAGAATATAGATGAAGCTCTTTGTAGCACAGGGGTGTCAAACTGCTGGCCAGTGGGCTGGACGTGTCATCGGGAAACCGCACCCACCCCATTGCTGGCAATGGCGAAAAAGCTCTGATGTCATGAGTTTGACATGTCTGCTGTAGCATAAACTCAAGCCACTGATATGACTCATCTGGTTTATCTGTGCAGCTGGTAGGATTATATGCAGCTGGATTTAGGAGGTGATTAATATGTCACCAAAATAGGGGGTGGTACAAACTGACTTGAAAGAATTGGTAGTGTGCTCCTTTTTGCAAAAGCCACCTCTCGGTTCAAAGGTTTTTTTGGGACAATCTCCAGCCTTTTCATTTTGAGGAACATTTTGAAGAATGTATTGTAGTTTCAGAGGATGCTTTGAACTGGGGAATAATCTTTCACCAGGGTGTTCTGTTCCCCCCTCCCGGAGTACAAACAGACAAGACTAGCAAGAGTTAAATCTACAGACTTTAGTTAATTGCCTTCTGATAAGGCCTTGGCAGCAAAATAGGCTCGTTACCTCAAACTTACGGTCCAGTAGCAGATGTACAGAAGCATTGCCAAGAATGCAGACCAGGGTTTCAAACACAAAGCAAAGTTCCAAAGCTGTGACCAGAAGTTGTTTAAACTATTGTTCGTCGCAAAGTTCTGAGAGCAGCCACACCCACTTTATACCTTATGGGGTGTGGCTCAATGACTCAGCTACTCCCTGGCCCTCCTACCCAACCTACGTTGCTGCAGACGCTTGGCCCTGCGTCTTTCTCAAGGGTCTAGCCATGACTCATCTTCGCTAGACTGCTGCAGCTGTTCGAGCACCCTCCCAACCTGGCTGCTCCCCGGCTGTTCCTCTCGGCCTCCAGATGGAGACGGAGGCCTTGCCAGAGAGGAGGGCCCCGGAGAGGGAGGCCTTGCCAGTTCCTTCCCATCATCCTCAGAGTCCTCTTCCTCGGTTAGGACAGGCGCGGGGGTCAGGGCCACAACACAGGGCTTGAAGAGAGTATATATTCCTTCTGATCCTTTTGGTGACTTTTGATACCATCAATCATTACATCTTCAGTGCTAGCAGGAAGTGGGGCTTGCTCTCTCTTTATATATAGATAATCCTTGACTTACGACAACTGAGCCCGAAATTTCTGTTGCTAAGCGAGACATTTGTTAAATGAATTTTGCCCCATTTTATGTCCTTTTTGGCCACCGTTAAGTGAATCACTGCAGTTGTTCAGTGATACGGTTGTTAAGTGAATCTGGCATCTCCGTTGTCTTTGCTTGTCAGGAGGTCACAAAAGGGGATCACATGACCCCAGGACATTGAAACCATCATAAATATGAACCTGTTTCCAAGTGTCTGAATTTTGATCACATGACCGTGAGGATGCTTCAACGGTTGTTAAGTATGAAAAGCGGTCATAACTCACTTTTTTCAGTGCTGTTGTAACTTTGATCGTTAAATGAACTGTTGTAAGACAAAGATAACCTGTATTCCCATCTCTTTGCATGCGAAAAGATTTTGTTGTTGTTATTGTTGTTCTTCTGCTAAGCATTTGATCACTGATAATACTTGGATTGCCTACTTAGGTTTAGAATGGATTGTCATTTGTTATCTTTATTACTATTACTTCAGTTTAATCGTGTGCCACAGGCAATGTTTTCATACATCAAGCTCTATCTAAGGGCATGGGAATTGTAAAGATACCATCTTTTGTTGTTGTTCCGTAGATAAGTCATGTTTAACTCTTTGTGACCCCATGGAACATAGCACACCACACACACACACCGTCCTCCACTATGTCTCAGAGTTTGCCTAAATTTACATTCATTGCATTGATGACCCTATCTAACCATAAAACGGGTAGTATCTAATTATGTACTGTTATTATTCTAAAAGACCTTGACTTCTTACGTGAGCCACCTATAAGTATTATAAATAAATAATTAAATGATCAGAATTAAGTCCTATCGACTTCAATAGAACTTCTTCAAAATTAAGCCAGGAACAATTTTCCTGTATCCTACAGATTGCTCGGTGGTTCAATAATTATACTTTGTCCAAAGGTGATACTCTAGAGTCTAGAGAAAGTTGAATAAAGATGAATTGGTATCCCCTTGCTGTTAAAGATGACATTCAGAAATGCATACATTAACTCTCACGTGACTTGGGCTAATCCCATTATTGTCATACGAGAAGTCTTTTGACTTAAGAGTTGGTTCAAAGTTGGTTCAGTTACAACAGTTTTTTTTTTAAAAAAAGCTACAGTACTTACAACCCTTCCTTGAAGCTATGACTTCTCCCTCATGGTCATGTGATCACATTTCAGTTGCTTGGCAACAGGTTCACATTTACGAATGGTTGCAACATTCTGTGGTCAGGTGACTGCAACATTTTTGCAGCTTAAGGACCTTGATGACTCACTTTACAACCATCATAAAAAAATCAAGTCTGGTCATGTGGTGCCTTGACTTATGACCGTAACAAAATTCTGGGCTCCATTGTAGTCCTAAGTTGAGCAGTATTTTGAACTGAAATCCAACGGATAGTTAATTTGAATTTAGACCAATTGTTCTATGTTAAGAATACATATGCTGTTCTTGGCTATATCCCCAGTATTTAGAATCTATCCAATCACCAAGAATTATGGAGCTTTTATGCCTGAGGCATGTCAAAAAAAGAATTATTACATGGCAGGATAAATCTATCCATTATTTGCAATAATTGGTTGTTGATTCTTATTTGACAGCATCTGAATTGGTCCCCCTTCCTTTTTTGGCAAAAGGGCAACAAAAGAACTTTTGAGCAATTTGGTAAAGTGCTGAGAATGGTTTTTTTAATGACATAATTCTCTAGCTTTATTTCTTTTCCTTTCACTTTACTATTATATCATGATTAACACACACACACACACACACATATAAATCTCTTTCTGTACGTTTAATGTAATAAGATACATTTTAAACATTTTAAAAGAAAGTCAAAAGCCATTCAATTGCCTAAACATAACCAATCATTTTTTTTTTAAAAAAAAAACCTTAATCATTCACATTTAAAGTCTAATACTTAATTAGATTAGGCTACAATCTTAGGAACAAATGGAAGCTGCATTAAATTCACAGGAGCAGTTGATCTGTAAGACTCCATTCACCCTAGCAGTTTAAGATGGCTTTAGCCTTTTAATTACAGCTATAAATATTTCTGCTATAGTAACGTGCATGCTGGACAAAAGTCAATGCTATATTAAATAGGATGTTAAAGCAACACAAAATCATATAATACAGCAATGGTATTTTATTTGTAACTTCTAGACATAAACAAAACTAAAAGTTCTGCACAAGTCTATTTGCACTGTCATCCAAACAATCTACCAGAGTGGATGAGAACTCTGCCTAAAGCAAAGATGTAAACATTTTCACATTAAATGTTAGGTGAAAGATGTTAGTTACCGGTATATTCTAAAAACTGGACAGCTAGCGTAAAGTAATGAGCATTTTAAAGTGATTTAGCTAAGGAACAACGCTGGTGCCTATTTTAAGATTCATACATTAAAGCAGATATTCCCAGGCCCTTAGTGATCATTCAAAGTTATGACGGACCTCTTTGGAACACTTATGTCCTAGTTCTGAATTTCTGACAACTGGGCTCCCCACAGTCATGTGACTGTGTGTCAGGCACTCAACAATGGCCCTGCATTTAGTTATTTGTAATGTCCCACAGTCACATGACCATATTTTACATGTTTGCCCCAAACTGGAATTTACTCCCGGGTTTTCAGCAATAAAAGCCTGCTGTAAACCATTGGTTCACTCAATGCCCACAATAAAAGACTGTAAAATCAGGCCTGTCACTTGGGTGGCCCGCTTATCGGCAGTCACATGTACAGGAATATAAACAAGTCTCTCTCTCTCTCTCTCTCTCTCTCTCTCTCTCTCTCTCTCTCTCTCTCACACACACACACACACACACACACACAGAAACACACACACAGAGGAAGATGACCATGCATTGCAGTGTTGCAGCTTGGCATTCAGTAAAAAAAATACATTCACTGGTTATTTAAAATAAGATTTCAAGTACTGGAAGTACATGTAGCTTAAGATTTCTACATAGCAGTTTCAAGAACTAACGGGAGACTTTTCACTAAAGCAGGAAATTAGGGAGAAAAAGTTGTCTAGTGACCAAGTTCATGAATTTTAAAATGGGCTAAGTAAAATATTCATTTTGGAATTTAAACAAAACAGAATAAAAGTGGAACTATCATCTTTCATTATTTGAAAATTATACTTCTCTGGATGCTGCCTAAAATTTTCTTCATGAATTACTTAGATATTGCAACACTGCTATCGTGTCATCTCAGTCCTTCTTTTCATTAAACCATACCCAATTCCTTCATCCTCATATATTTTAGCCTCCAGCCCCTAATCATCTTTATTGCTCTTCTCTGTGCTCTTTCCAGAGTCTCAACATCTTTTTTATATCATGGCAGCCAAAACAGGATGCAATATTTCAAGTGTGGTCTTAGGAAGACATTATAAAGTGGCACTAACACTTCACGTGATCTAGGTTCTATACTTCTGTTAATGCAGCCTAGGATGCCGTTGGTTAAACGCTTTCGATTTGTAAATAAATTGATGCCCTGGATGCCCTTTTGGGGTGCTTGGAGGTTGTGAAGGGCTGAAAGAAACAATTGAACCCTAAGACAGAGTGGTTATAGGTAAGAGGTTTCTCTGTATCCATGGGCGTATCACACCTAGTCCTTCTTTTTATTAAACTAGACATATCCAGTTCCTGCAACCACTTTGATCTGATCAAGAAGTCCTTCTTTCAATTACTCATCCCTGGTCACCTTCCATATGGACGATTGCAATGCATTCTACACAGGGCTACCCTTGAGGAGTATCCAGAAGCTGGTGCACACTGGTGCAGAATGCAGTGACACAAGCAGTCTTGGCTTTTTATTTTTTATTATTTTTTTTAATCCCATTTATATCCCGCCCTTCTCCGAAGACTCAGGGCGGCTTACAATTTAAGCACAAACCAATGTGCTTAGCAATAGCCTTCATTCTATGTATATGCCTGCTTATTAGGGCTTTCCCCCCCCCCAAGCGGCATTATTACAAAGTCAGCTTAATTGCCCCCAACAATCTGGGTCCTCATTTTACCTACCTCGAAAGGATGGAAGGCTGAGTCAACCTTGAGCCTGGTGGGATGCGAACCTGCACTAATTGCAGGCAGCTGGTGTTACTTAAGGAGGCATTAGCCCACTGCTCCACCAAGGCTTCTCCTAGGGTTGCAACACCTCTGATATGGCAGCTGATATGGTAGCTGCATGATATGGCAGCTGCCTTCAAGGTGTTGGTCATCAGCTTTAAAGACCTTCATGGCAAGGGACCAGGTTACCTGAGGAACCATCCCATCCCAATGATATCATTCTGTCCTATCCTGTTAGGCAGGGAAGGTATGTTGCAGATCCCATCAATTGAAAAGTTTCTCCTGGCAGGATCCAGGGAAAGTGGGATGGATGGATGGATGGAAGGCAGGAAGGAGGGAGGGAGGGAAGGAGGGAAGGAAGGAAGGAAGGAGGGAAAGCTCCCATCTAGCCATGCCATGTCATGGATCTGAGTAGATTCTGCTAAGTTTAAATCAAACAGCCATGAGCCACTGCTTGATTAAATGACTTCAATATATTAGAGTATAGAGGCATAGGAGATCTGAAGGAACCAAGCATAATTCTTGGAAAGTATGAACAAATCTGGATTCAAATATCACAAAGTGACTTGGAAATGAAAGAGAGAACAGATTGTTATGCTAATAAAATTGGCAGTAATTTTAGGAGTGTTAAAAGATTCAAAAATCTCCCTTAATACCAAAAATCTTCACCAACAAAACAGCATAACAGTTGCAGAATTTAGATAGGTTTTATTAACACTTAATGGACTTTCTCCAGCTCTGGTGAATTATTTCTAAAATACAATGGAAGGACAATACTCTTTATTTTCTAATAGAACTCTCACAGGTAGCTACAGGCACAGAGAAATCAGGGAGTTACCTTAATCTTTAGATGTGACCTAAATTATACCGGCAAACATCCTTCGTATTCACAGCCACAAAAATCTGCCCAGTTCAAAACGAAGAGACCAAAGTCTCATAACTCAGCATCTGCACATAAAAGGCCATGATAAAACAGAATTCAATTCTAATACTCACAAGCATTTACCTTTTATCGAACTATTCATTATCAAAAACCAACTCAGCACTGCAGATAAAACAAGGATCATTGTTTCTTATTAGTCTCACTTCTTCGCAAGAACCTAAAAACAGTGCTTTAGATAAGACCGAAGACTGTTTTTAAGCTACGGTAATACTCTTTCTCACAGTGGCCAGCCAAGTGGTCACAAACGGAAATGGTCACACATCCTTCACCTATCACCCTTCTCTGCCACAAATCTTTAGAAGCTGCCCCCAATTTGCAAGTATCACTGAATCTCAAGACAAATAGCTCCTCTATGAAATTATCTTTGAAAGCCACCCAAGTGAGTGGACCTCAGTTTTGTGGTGTTAAGCTCCACTGGTGAACGATGTGAGAAGAGAGAGAAGAACTTTCCAGTTGCTTCACACTGTTCTCTAAATTATAATGATGTTTGTTACAGAAGTCAGTTGCGAACGATTTACAAGTAGCCCACATTTAGTGATCACAATTGGAACTGGCCACTTGTTAAAGTCAAGCAGTCACTAAGTGAAACCATGATTATGCTTACAATCTTACTCCAGCTCTCCTTTGCTTTACAGATCTGCAAAGGTCATAAACGTGGGCATTGGTCGCAAAGTTATTTTTTCATCACTGTTATAACTACAGATGGTTGACGACCTATAGATGTTTTGCATGTGCAGCTTTTTAAAAATTCCTTACATGTCTCTTTCTTTCTTCCTCTCAGATTTACCTAGGTGTTCCTCATTAAAATTCTGTTATGTTCATTTTATTGGAAAGTTTCCCTACTTTCTTTTCTCAGTGTTGCTTTTAACCTAGAGAACAGAATGGGAACAGGAAAAAAAAACTCTTTCCAAGCTTCTAGAACCTCTGCTAAGTTGTATTCACTGACAACCGGTCTATTCTTTCCAAAATATGTGTCTTAATTTTTATATTTATAACAGAAACTTGTTTTTAATATATTTTAAGATTGCTCATCACCTAGAGTCACTGGGTGAGACGGCTGGCAATACAAACCGAATGAGTGAATGAATGAATGAATGAATGAATTGCTGCAGTCTTTTCCATCAGCCAGTTTGTTCTGCAGATCTCTAATCCTGCTTGCTTTTGAGAAATCCTCAGCTGCAAATTCCAGCTGTGCTGGATTCACACACAATATCCAGTCAACACAACAACCATCCAATACTTATAATATCTAATAGCTAGAACAACCTCTCCCACTGTTATCAATTCTGTCTCTTTATCCCCATTTACCAACCACAACTGGGATCAGCAACTATATTGCTAAGCAATAAGGTCATAAAGAGGAATGTTATCTGACTACAGATTGATTTAAAACATCAATTCCAAATGAGGTCATAACCACCTGCCACTGTTAAGCATGATGGCATGTGACTGCAACTTCTGACTTCCCCATTGACTTTGTCGGTTGGAACCCAACTGTGAAAGTCACCAATGGCAATCATGTGATTGCAGGGACATTGCAATGGATGCAAACATGAGGACCAGTCATAAATTTCCTGTTTTGGTGCATCACATCTTTAAATAGTCACTCGGTGAGTGGTCAGCAAGCAAAGAAGTCTGCATTTTCATTAAAAAAAATAGACAGGCATGCCTACCCTTAAAAGAAAAGTCCCCTGAGTTTGGGAGAAATTATGCAATATTCCAAAATGGAAAAAGAAAGAAATTTAGGTGGGTAATGTGAAGAATGGATGGGAAGAGAACAGAAAAAGGGGAATTTTGACATTTGGAAACTCAGGAATGAATGAGTATAATGACCACTTGCTTACCAGAGTCTATTTCAAATATGCAGTTTAAGCATGTTCAAAGGTACGGTAATTGCAAAATCCAAGACTTTTCTCAAAATGATAAACCACCTGACATGGGCAACAGAAGTAGAGCTTACTCTTAAAAAAGGGATTTGAAGATTAATTCTACCTGTTGACAGTTTTACTGTTGAACAGAGATTGGACCAATTTGATTATCAGACAAATGCAGGGACATTTTTTTATGTAATATAATATTTTTCTCAAGTTTTTTGTCAGGAGGAAAGGTTTACAACTATTTGCAGACCTGTTATGTGAGGGGAGAATACATTAGATTTTTGGCATATCTGTCAGCATTCTGCCAGGGTCGATTTTTTATGTTTAATGTTAATATCAATGATGTATTTGATATTTGTGGGGCTTTTTTGGCCATATGGGTTTTCGTTTTGGTGGTTGGTGTCAGATGTATGTTACTTTATTTTCTCCCCCCCCCCCACTTTGTTTTGTATTTTATCTTTGGAGATTGATGATGATGATGATGATGATGATGATGATGATGATGATAATAATAATAATAATAATAATAATAATAATAATAATAATAATAATAATAATAATAATAATAATAATAATAGAGAAATTGGAATGGCACACATCTATTCATGCGTACATATGCAAAGGAATAAATATAAAGCTAAAGACAGAAGTGTTTTTATTCTTTATGGTAAAAGATTGAAAAGATATAATAAAAAGTACAAGGATGATGAGATTCTGAATGTGAAACAGACCGTTTTCTTTTAAATCTTAAGAGCAGACCTTGAAAACGGGGAATAAAAAAGATCTTTTTTTTTAAAGAAGAGTAAGTAGAATGACTACATAAATAGCATGAAAAAAGGATCAGAAGATAGATCTCAACAGTCTGAATGAACATGAGCGATAAATATAAATGGAATTATGCTAACAGGAAATAAGAAAAAGAATGCTTGGTGGTAACAAAAGTACAGGAGGCTATGGATCAGAAAAAATGGTTATAAGATAATGATTGCTGCAAAAAATGAAAATGAGAGAAAGATTTGTGTAATGGCTATCCCATTCTAAGACACACTTGGAATACTGCATCCACAATGTAAAAAATATGATCAGACTCTAGAACAGACATGTCAAACACAAGGCCCGGGGGCCGGATCTGGCCCGTGAAGTGGTTTCATGTGGCCCACAAAGCCATCCTGGAAACAGTGAGGGAACGGCCCCCACTGCCTTGGTCCTGGCCGAGAGACCCTCCTTCTGCCAGAGACCCTCAGATCTGTCCCACTTCTGCCCAGGCCCCCATAGGCACCCTTGATGCGAACGATGTAGAGCTGGCCACGCCCACCCAGTAGGCCATACACACTCTAGCCATGCCCACCCAGTAGGCCACGCCCACCCTGGCCACACCCACCCGGCCCCCTGAGGGCAACCGCAGTGCTGATGCGTCCCTCAATGAATTTGAGTTTGACACCCCTGCTCTAGAAAGAGTGCAGAGAAGAGCAACAAAGATTATGATAGACCCTTTCAAACTGAATACAAGTATAATTTCAGAATGATTGCATCATGTAGGAATCTTGAGAAATATGAAATTAACTTTCAATGACTATAATGCATTTAATTACATAATGATTCTGACACACGGCAGGACTAAAAGTGTTTTGCTTATTATTTTCATTTATAATCAATCTTGCTGCAGTGTTTAACAATAGTCAGCCAGCATTGGTGGATTCCAGTTGCCCTGATACCATTTTTCCATTGTGGCAAACTCCTGGTGAAAACTGTTAACCATGTTTGTCACTGACCGCACTTAGATTTTCGGGAAATCTAATGCAGAAAATAAATCTTCAGTGACATATTGTATTTCATGGTCTTGTATGCTGTAAGAAGTTTGTCAAACAGCTGCATGTAGTTTGGTGGCCTGTAGTTGCCAACAAAAATTCTCAATGGCATCCTTGACTGCCAGGAGATTTTCTTTGGCCCCACTGACAGATCTTCAGTGCTTGTCATTGATAATGCATCTGATCTGCAAACCAACAAAACATCTTTCCTTAACCCCGGCATCAGTTATTCTTGTAAACATTTGTCTCAAATAACAAAAACCTTCACCTTCTTTGTTCATTGTTTTCACAAAATTTTTCATCAGTCCGAGTTTTATGTGAAGCAGAGGCAAATATATCTCTGTTGGGTCAACAAGTGGTTCACATGCCAGTTTTTTCTGTCCTGGAATCTAATTCTTTTGAAGTGGCCATTTCTTTTTCATGTAGTGCAACTCTCTTGCACAGCTATCTGATTCGCATATATATTTGGTGTATCTGAGCTGCGTTTCACGCAGCTTTTACATCTCCATAGATATTCCAGTTGTATTTGGTGTACTGGACATACTTCAACCACACTTCCATGTTTTCCTATGTATCTTTCATGTGTGCAGCATAGCCAACAGGTACTGAGAAGGGAAAATTATCATTGTGTAAAAAGAGAAGATTTCTATACAACTGTAGGTGATAGGTTAATATTTTTTTATGGTCAGCTGCCAAAATCTGTAAAATACACCCAAAAGTGTTCCAGAAGCAAAATCTTTGTTGTCTAGTGTTTCCTCTGACTGTAAAACTGACTGTTCAATGCAACAAGGAATACAGATCCAGAAATTAACATCTTAAAAACCAAGACAGTTGATTCTGACAGGATAAATGGAGTGAATAAAAACAAATCATATATACATTAGAGCAGATAGATGAATCTGTATAATTTGATAAGATCTTTATTAAACGGGGGGGGGGGGGGAATGAATGAAGAACTTTTAAGACAGCCAAAGACAGTACAGAAGTAGGCGGTTGTAAGCGATCCCTTGTAAAGGAAGCAAATTGCACATAAAGGTGGGCTTTTCCCATCTTGTTCTGTGGAATTAGGTGCTGAGTAAGCTAAGAAAACATGAAAGCAGTAGAAATTGGCTATTATGAGGGGTGTATGCTTCAACAAGAAAAGAAAATGTGCAAAGGAAATCAGTACTGAATAGCTGTACATGATACATGAAAGAGGATGATGGCCAATATGAAAGAAATAAGCTAAGATGGTATAATCAGAGAGAGAAAAGGAAAGAGGGCTCACATTGCAAAACAAATGATGAAGGGGTGAATGGGTCAAGAGGAAGGGGAAGACCAGATATGCTGCGGTGGGATAAAATTGCTGAGAAAAAACAATATTTTACAGAGCTAAAGGCAGTCAATGAAATGATGAACGAAAGTGATGGAACCATGGATGCTTTGGAAGCACAGAAAGGTAGAGAGAGTGGATGATATTAAACTAGATTTAAGTGTGATTTACATTTGTTTTATAACCTTAAGACTTTTTACTTCCTTGACCTACTATTTCTCATTCCTTCTCAATACTCTGCACAATTGATTTCCTCCAAAAGAAACAGTGTGATAGATACACATATACCTAAGCATGAAGTAAATCTCCTTTGTACTTATGCAGGAATAAAATCCCAATCCTCCTTATGGGTAGGTATGTACTGGAAGACATCTTTAACTCTGTTAGTAAGGTGGCTGATAGTAGTACAGAACACATCCTTTTATTCTACTGCATGCTTTGATTTATGCCTGAGGGGTTAAATCTGCATGAGTCACACATCTGCAGGTATACCCATTCATTCACACATGCAGGCATACGTAGCACATATGCACAATCTCCAAATGTTGGTGCGTCATCCGAGTGGTGTTTACTTTGCCAATGTAATACTGTGGAAGCTTTGTTGAATGAGCCAATTTCAAGCTGTTGATATAGTTCAGACCTTGACAGCTCTCTAATCTCCTTGAAGCTTTACCATTTGATTGCATTTGTTTGCCCTGCAAATGGTCAACTGCTCCAGTTATCTCAAAGTGCGAATATATCTAAAAGCCAGCATTTATAATAGATGAGTTTCACAGCTTAGCAGAGACCTGTAAAATACAGACAAGGGATTCTATTTTTCTCCTCACGAAATGTATATTAAAACTCAAAAGCTTTCTCAATCTACAGTAAGCCCCCAGCTCTGAAAAGTTTTTAAAGAAATCATTGCACGCTAAACCAAATTGCTGCTCTTCTGCTCTTTCCTAATATTGGTCAGTTCTTCTGACCTCCAAATTAAAGATGCCAGCTACTGTTATCTACAACACCATTAAAAGCTATTTGGCAAAAGAGAAGATAGAAAGGCTGAGTAATTTCTATATTGGTTAGAGAATGTATGCAAGATAAAACGTTTTGTATTACATTGCTGCACATATTCAAGGCATGCAGGATTATTTTTTTTATTCTCCAAACCAGATGTTGGCAAGAAGTTTGGAAGATTTTGGTTTTGGCAATTGTTCAAGTGCCCCCTCCCCCCAAAATAGGCTTGGTTTTGCATGATGGATTAGACCAGACATGTCAAACTCGTGATGTCACGTGACGTCATGCAACAGGTGATTCATGGGGATCAAACGGGGTTTATTAGTGGTAGGCAAATGAAAAATAATGTGAGGCATATAGTTGATGTGTTAGAGTTTTTGGAAAGGAACAACCAGATTGCTGCGGTGCTAATTTTTTTAGATGCTGAAAAAGCTTTTGATCAATTGAATTGGAAATTTTTGTTGAAAGTTTTAGAAAAAATGGATTTTGGGGAAAATTTTTTACAACCGATTAGGGCATTATATCAAAAACAAACTGCCCGAATTATAGTTAATAATAGCTTGACAGAAGCATGTAATATTGAGAAGGGCACAAGGCAAGGGTGTCCGTTATCGCCCTTGTTATTTGTGTTGACATTAGAGATATTATTGGTTAAAATTCGGAATTCGGAAAAAATTAAGGGGATTCAAATTGGAGATCAGGACTACAGATTGAGAGCATTCGCAGACGATCTGGTTGTTACAGTGACCCAGCCAGAGAACTCTGTTGTGGACCTGATGGAGATAATAACACAATATGGGAAGGTTTCTGGATTTAAGGTTAATGTACAAAAAACAAAAATTTTGGCCAAAAATATGACATCACCGCAAAAGGCCCTCTTAGAAGGATTAACTGGATTTGAGATTGTTAAAAGGGTTAAATATCTGGGGGTGATTTTGTCGCCCTCTAATACAAAGCTATATAAAAATAATTATGAAAAGCTATGGGGGAAAATTCAAAAAGAATTGGAGAGTTGGGAAAAATTGCAATTGTCTTTGTTGGGACGGATTGCAGCAGTAAAAATGAATGTCCTGCCTAAATTTTTATTTCTGTTTCAAATGATACCGATTCTTAAGAAAGATTCTAATCTGGAGGAATGGCAGCGAGGTATCAATAAATTTGTGTGGGCAGGGAAAAAACCACGAGTTAAACTTAAGATTATGCAGGATACTCGTGAGAGAGGTGGCCTTAAATTGCCTAATTTTAAATTATATTATGAAGCTGCTGCATTAGTAGGAATAAGTGACTGGATTAATTTGACGCAAGGGAGGTTATTAAATCTTGAGGGCCATGATTTGTTGTTTGGCTGGCATGCATATTTGTTGTATGATAAGAAGGTAGACAACGTGTTTAGGGTGCATATTTTAAGGCAGGCATTGCTGAGAGTTTGGAAGAAGTATAGACATAAGTTAAGTTGCAAGACACCATTGTGGGCAATTCCAAAACACGCAATAGAAAATATACATGCTGGCTTTAAACATGATGTGACTACGTACAAGGAGATCCTCAGTTTGGAAAGAAATGTTTGGTGTTTGAAATCATATAGCCTCTTGCGAGAAGAGAAGGTTGTTCAAAATTGGTTTCAATATACTCAGTTACGGGCCAGGTGGAAAGAAGACCAGAAAAATGGATTTACAATGACTGATGAAAATTTGATAAAGCAAATTAGAAATCAGGGACCAGCACATATCAAACGGATATATCTTGCATTGATAGAGATTGACTCAGAAACAGAGCTTGTTAAGGATTGTATGATAAAATGGGCCCAAAACATCCAGGAAGTTATCACAATGGACACGTGGGAAAAGATTTGGGTGAGGAACGTGAAATTTACTCAAGCTCAAAATCTAAGAGAGAACTTTTACAAAATGTTTTATAGATGGCATTTAGATCCTAAAAAGCTTGCAAGTATGTATCCGAATTATCAGCCTAAATGTTGGAGGTGTGGTGATGAAGATGCAACATATTTTCACATATGGTGGACATGTAAGAAGGTTAAGGCTTTTTGGATAAAAGTCTGGTGGAATATGCAGAAGATTTT
Organism: Vipera berus; assembly: GCF_964194415.1. Classification (NCBI taxonomy): domain Eukaryota; kingdom Metazoa; phylum Chordata; class Lepidosauria; order Squamata; family Viperidae; genus Vipera; species Vipera berus. The sequence goes on from NC_138203.1 coordinate 258,863,709, forward strand.
TAAACAGAGGATAAAGTTTTGTCCGCAACTTTTTTTGTTGGGAATAATTGCAGACGCTACAGTTGTGGACACCAAGTTGATGTTGAACTTAATCACGGCGGCAAGACTTTTGATAGGCCAATATTGGAAGAAAGAGGAACTGCCGACCATAGAAGAGTGGACTTTAAAGGTTTCAGACCTGGCAGAGATGGCGAAGATTTCGGCCTATTTGAAAGATCATTCGCAAGAACGCTATATTATGGAATGGACAAAATGGATTGAGTTTATCCAGAACAAGTATAGGGTTAAGAAGTTTTATGTAGCATTTGAATAAGTCTTCTTTCGGTTTTTTTTTCTTTTCTTATCTTAGTTTCTTTTTATACATATTCAATATTATTAAGGCTTGTTTTATTCTTTATAAGCTAGAGAGTGATGGATTTTAGAGTTTATAGTTGTTAGTATATGATTGTTTATGATTGCTTTTTATATATATACCTTGTATTTAGCTCTGGGAAGTCGGGGGGGGGGGGAGGGGGGGAGGGGGAGTGGTAGGGGGGGGAGGAGGGAGGGGGAAGGGGGGATTCTTAAAGGAAAATTGTATTTTAAAACTTTTCAATAAAAAAAAAAGCTATTTGGCAAAAGAGAAGATAGAAAGGCTGAGTAATTTCTATATTGGTTAGAGAATGTATGCAAGATAAAACGTTTTGTATTACATTGCTGCACATATTCAAGGCATGCAGGATTATTTTTTTTATTCTCCAAACCAGATGTTGGCAAGAAGTTTGGAAGATTTTGGTTTTGGCAATTGTTCAAGTGCCCCCTCCCCCCAAAATAGGCTTGGTTTTGCATGATGGATTAGACCAGACATGTCAAACTCGTGATGTCACGTGACGTCATGCAACGTATTGGGACAGTTTTGCCACTGCCCGCAACGGGGCGCGGCTTCCAGACGATGCGTCCGGCCCGTGGGATGGCAGTTTGACATTAGACTTCTCTGTCATTACACTGCAGGGAATATACAGGTAGTCCTTGACTTACAACAGTTTGTTTAGTGACCATTCAAAGTTACAACAGCATTGAAAAATGTAACTTATGACCGTTTTTCAGTTGCAACTTTTGCAGCATCCCCATGATCACATGATCAAAATTCAAAAGCTTGGCAACTGGTTCATATTTATGACCATCGCTGTGTCCCAAGGTCATTTTATCACCCTTTTGCAACCTTTTGAGAAGCAAAGTTGAGGAGGAAGCCAGATTCGCTTAACAACCGGGTTACTAACTTATCAACTGCAATGATTCACTTAACAACTGTGGCAAGAGAGGTCGTAACATGGGGCAAAACTTGTTTAGCAAATGTCTCGCTTAAAAACAAAAATTTGGGGCTCGGTTGTGGTCATAAGTTGAGGACTACCTGTATGCGCCTGTCATTCAGAGACGGTTGTGAGCTGTTGCATTCATACCTCAGCGAATGCTCGTTTTGGACAAGGGGTGCTCAAAGAGCAAAGCACAGAACAGGAAGTTGGATCAGTCAGCAGGCAGGACATGCACCTCCACACCACACAGTTGGGATTGGAAGGTGTGCGCTTTGGCATTTTGTCTGCAGCCATCTTCAACCTACACTTACCCATCAACTCCTTCACAGCATAGGTATGTAGCAACACCTACTGTGTTTCCCCAAAAATAAGACTGGGTCTTTTTTTTTTGGCCTCCAAAAGAGGCACCAGGTCTTATTTTTTGGGGGGGTGTCTTTTATACTCACCTCTGGCACTGACAGCCCCACCCAACTGGTCCACTTCTTCTGACCAAAGGAGCAGCTTCATTCTACAGCTGCATTTTGCAGTCAGGCCTTTCCAGAAGGCCTCTGCAGCCAAGTACTGAGCTATGGATTGAATCCATAGCTTGGTTCTCGACTGCGGTGGCCTTCTGGAAAGCCCTGTGACCGAGAAATGCAGACCTGGCTGCAGAAGAGGCCTCAGAAGAAGAAGTGAACCGGCGAGGAGAGGCCTGGCTGCCAGATAAGTGGGTGTGGGGCAGCTCCACCCCCCACCCCAGCTTGATTTTTAGGTGTGTACCTCGCCTCAAAATTAGGGCTTATTTTGGGGGTAGGGCTTATATTAGGCCCACCCCCCAAAAAAAATCAAGCTAGGGCTTATTTCCGGGGTAGGCCTTACTTTCGGGGAAAACAGGGTAGATGCAGTTGGGGGGCAATTCTAAATCAAGCGTAACTCTACTTCACTGCAGCTTGTCAAGTGCTGGGAAATGGTGCAGGTGAGAAATAAAGTTTTCTGCATAGAAAGTAGTGAGAACTCAAGATGACAAAAGCCTTTTCCACCCAAACAAGCAACTGTTGAACAGCTGTGCCCTGAAGTAAGGTTGGATCTTGTTTTAGTTCAGCATTTCATTAAGGAGTTTTGCTTCTTGTTATATGTATCGCTGATTGTTATTAAGATTCTAATTATTTATATGTATAAAGGGGCTAGAGTCTGGTGAATCAGATGGCATTTATATTTTTAAAATAAAGTAAATAAAGGCAGAAAAATTCCAGAGTCATAGCAAAAAAAGAACAGCATGACGTTAATAAACTGGTCAAAATCTAGACAAACCCTAGATGGCAGTGTTATTCTCTGGTTGTGTTGTTGTTGGAATGTTTTGTTTTGTTTTGTTTTTTAGCCTTACAGGAGTCATCCTATTTCAGTCTAGGTGAGACAGTCCTATTCTTAAAAGTGCAATTTATTTGCACTTTGATTTGAGAAACATCCAGAAGGAGAAGCTTATTGTTTAATTCTGTTTCTGATGTAGAGCTACTTTGGCTGCCATCAGAAATGTCTGCAAGATTTATTTGGTAATTAATTAAAAGATGATGCTGATAGGACACATTAGAGGCATCACATTGAGTTACAAATAAAAACTGAGAGTCTCATGAAGACATAAGGGAAGACCTCTTTCGTATCTATTTTGGATAACTACTTTAGTCAAACTAAGATATAATTAGCTCTTCGGTTATGCATTAAATCTCTTCACCCAAGTGAACAAGCCATGAATTCCTGTATTAACTATGTTTCTTGATTTATCTAAATAAGAGAACTGTAATTAACAGCATTGGGATCAGTTAGCATGCTAAGCAGATATCAAACTATGATTAATGTCAATAATTTGTTCCCAAGCTAAATAAGTTCTGTGTTTATTTGTACCCATTGGAAAGAAAGGAGTGGGTTAAATTGATATAGGAATCTCTGAGCTCAGTTGTCAGCTTAATCCTAGTGCTTTCATAGGAGAGAATGGAAAAAAAATGAGTTTAATTAAGGAATGTGAACTGTTGAGTTATTCTGATAAAAGTATACTATTTATTTATTAAATCTGTCTGCTGCTTGACTCCCAAAAACTCCGACATCTAAATGCACAATTCCCATTATTGACTGCTGACCTTATCTTAACTTCTGCTTCAAATAAAATATAAATTATGTTTGTAAAAATAAATTTAAGCCGGGAAGGCAAAACAAATTAAGTGATGTTTGCAAACTATGATTCACACTAGCTCATTTTGTTTTTTACCTCTGAAGAAGATGGCCGCGGCCCGCGGCTGAGCGCCAGATGCAAGAGGGTGAGCTTCGGCCTTTTGGACATTGATGGGGCTGTTGACTGCCATGCGGGGACACGGCAACCCCTTTTGAGGCCGGTGGAGGATAGAGGTGGGGCGACCTGGGCGGTGAGGCGCCTGGGGCCTGTGTCGCCCGAATGCCCGACTGACAGCTCGATCGGTGAGCTTTCCTCTTCGGGGGAGTTTCCTTGGAAGGTGGAGACGAGCCGATCGACGGGCCAAGAGCGAGCTTCCCCCTCCGTGGAGGCCCTTTCGGGGCCATTTTTGGAGGGTGGAGGCACCCGACGAGGCCGCTAGAGGATGGAGGCGGAGTGAGTCGGATGGCGAGGCACTCGAGGCGTCCGAGGCCTGAGACAACTGGGGCTTGCGGCATCAAGGCCGCGCCCGTGGCTCGTGGCACCGAGTTATGAGCCGGACGGCGGATGGCTTCCCTCTTCTGCGAGGGCCCTATGGAGCTGTTTGTTGGCGCCCGATGCCTAGGCCGCCTGCGGCTGCGGTGGCCCCTTAGGGACCATATTGAAGAACAGAGGTGAGCCTCCTCCATCTTCCATGATGACATCCATGATGACACCTGTGCCCTGAGGCTTACCACAGCCCCTCTTTGGTCGCGACTTATATTTGAGAGATGGAGATGGATGACTGGGTCGGATTTTGTTGCCGCCATTTGACATCTTTGGCGGCTTTGGAGGTGTTGGCAGGGGGGCTCGGCGATGTTAGGCAGCAGGGGGGGCCCGGCTGTCGTTGGCTGGGCCCGGAACCTGAACCCCGAGACTTGTTTACTCCAGTCCAACGCCGGAGCTGTGGATGCCCTCACCGATAAACTGACTTTATTATCTTCACCCAGTCATCGGACCTTTTCCTCTCTGCGACCTGCCCGGAGCTGGATAGTGGTTCTCCCTGAAACCGGAAGATCATGGTCGCTGTGAGAGGGCGACCACGCCCGGGAGTCACTGTCCAGCTTTGTGGATTTATTATTAATATTTATTTCATTTGTCCTTGCCGATCCGTTCCTTCCTGCTTTTTATTTTCATCGATTGCTTATTCCATGGGTGAATTGTTTGCCCTGAGGGACTCCCCCCTCTCCCTGGTGTGGCCCTCTAATCTATGCCGCCGGTTCCTTAATGACGGGTATTGGGACCCTGAGAGGTGGCATGGCACAAAAAGGAGGCTTCGGGGTTTTCTTTTTAAACTTTTTAATGGGTTAGGGAGGGGGAGGAATGTAAGGCCCAGCAGAAATATGGGGGAGGGGTTCCGCCGGACCTAATCCAGTCCAGGTTGGTTGATGGTCATAGCGGTAAGAGGGCCGGGGGGGTCATGGGGACCGAGCGGTCAGGGTGGGGAGAGCAATCCCCACGGTGATTGGGAATGGCGACGGAGGAACAGCGGGACATATCGGAATCTGGGATCGCACCCCCGCTGTCTTCGAGCGGTGGCGCGCTCTGACCCTCTGGTTTCAAACTGCTTTCCTGGGGGTGGGGGAGGGCAGATACCTGAGCTCAGGCTGATCTATTTGAATGCCAGGTCTGTGGTGAATAAAGCTCCCCTCATCCGGGATCTGATTGAGGAGGAAGGCGCAGACCTCACATGCATTACGGAAACTTGGTTAGGCCCAGAGGGAAAAGTCCCTCTGATTGAATTAAGCCCACCAGGTTTCCATGTGCTGCACCAGCCTCGGGCTCAGGGTAGGGGCAGTGGGGTGGCAGTTGTCATTAAGGAGGCCCTTTGTCCGCGGGAGGCCACTGCCCCTCAGATAGGCGGATGTGAGTCCCTCCTCCTGAGGTGGGACCCTGGAGGTCAGTTGGGCTTGTTGCTCGCGTACCTTTCTCCCAGCTGCGTGGCAATGGCTCTGCCCGGGCTACTCGACGCTCTCTCGGGGCTGGCGGTTGAATTTCCCAGACTTATGGTTCTGGGGGATTTCAATCTGCCCTCCCTGGGGGGGATGTCAGGGGTGGCCCGAGAGTTCATGGCTTCCATGATGACCATGGACCTGACCCAGATTATTCAGGCTCCGACCCATGAGGGGGGAAACACGCCCGACCTTTTTATCTCCGGGCAGTGGCTTAATGGTCTGGGTGGATTCTCTCCAACTATTCAACCCCTTTCATGGACAGATCATTATCTCCTGTGGCTGGGCCTCCATTACGCCACCTCCCGCTGCTGGGAGGCGGAACCGACCAGGTGGTTCCGCCCCAGGTGCCTGATGGATCCAGAAAGGTTTCAGATGGTGCTTGGATTGATTCCTGCCTCCCTTTCCCACAGCCCGGTCGAGACCTTGGTTGACGCCTGGCAACGGACTGCTTCTGAAGCTCTCGACCGCGTTGTGCCTTTGCGGCCTCTGACCCGGCGCAGGTCCGGGTTGGCCCCTTGGTTTTCCGTGGACCTACGGGAGATGAAGCGCCAGAGGAGGGGCCTAGAGAGCATTTGGAGATCCAGTCAGTCCGAATCTGACCGAATACAGTTAAGATATTTTACCAGATCTTACCTTGAGGCAATGGAGGTGGCGAAGCGTGCCTACTTCACCACCCTCATTGTGTCCGCAGATAATCACCCAGCCGCCCTGTTTAGGGTGACCCGTTCCCTTTTAAATCAGGGGACTGGGGAGGACCCCTTGCGAGGACAGGCCAAGAAGTTTAGTCAGCATCTGCTGGACAAAATCGCTCAGATCCGGACCGGTCTAGACTCCGACTGGGCAGTATCTGACGAGGGGGAAGCAACGGGTCTGGCCATTATTTGGGAGGAGTTTGACCCTGTGACTCTGGATGAAGTGGACAGGATCATGGGTAGATTAAGTGCCGTCACGTGTTTGTTGAACCCGTGTCCCTCCTGGCTGGTTTATGCAGCTTGGGAGGTCACACGAGGCTGGCTCCTGGCAGTGATTAATGCTTCTTTGAGTGAGGGGTGCTTCCCTGCCGCTTTGAAGGAGGCAGTGGTGAGGCCCCTCCTCAAGAAACCTGCCTTGGACCCAGCTATTTTGAATAAGTTTCGTCCTGTCTCCAACCTTCGCTTTCTTGCGAAGGTTGTTGAGAGTGTGGTGGCACGGCAGCTCCCACTGGTCCTGGAGGAAACTGAGTATCTGGATCCATACCAATCGGGTTTCAGGCCCGGGTACAGCACGGAAACGGCATTGGTCGCACTGGTGGATGATCTCTGGCAGGCCCGGGATAGGGGTTATTCCTCTGTCCTGGTCCTATTAGATCTCTCAGCAGCTTTTGATACCATCGACCATGTTATCCTGCTGCGACATCTTGGGAAGTTGGGAGTGGGAGGCACCGTTCTACGGTGGTTCTCCTCCTACCTCTCGGGCTGTTCACAGACGGTGTTGGCAGGGGGCAGAGGTCAACCCCGAGGCCCCTTGATTGTGGGGTGCCCCAGGGGTCGGTCCTCTCTCCCCTCCTGTTCAACATCTATATGAAGCCACTGGGTGAGATCATCCGTGGTTTCCGGGTAAGGTATCACCAATATGCTGATGATACCCAGCTTTTCATCTCTACCCCGAACCAACCCAGTGATGCCCTCGATGTGATGTCCCATTGCCTGGAAGCGGTACGAATCTGGATGGGGAAGAACAGGCTCCAACTCAACCCGGCCAAGACCGAGTGGCTTTACGTATCGGCATCTCGTGTAGTCCAGGATATTCCATCTTTGGTTATGGGGGAAGAGGTGTTACCTCCCGTTGATAGGGCGTGCAACTTAGGCGTCCTCCTGGATGCACGACTCAGTTTAGAAGATCATATAGGAGTCATGGCCAGGAGGGCATTTGCCCAGGTTTGCCTGGTGCGCCAGTTGCGCCCCTATCTGGACCGAGATGCTTTACGTACGGTCACTCATGCACTCGTTACCTCCCGTGTTGACTACTGCAATGCATGGGGCTGCCCTTGAAGACCACCCGAAGACTTCAGCTGGTGCAGAATGCGGCCGCGCGGGTTGTGATCCCGATACTCCCATATTACACACCTCCTGCGTGAGCTGCATTGGTTACCGGTGGCCCTCCAGGTGAGATTTAAGGTGCTGGTTCTTACCTATAAAGCCCTACATAGCTTAGGCCCGGGATACCTGCAGGACCATCTGCTGCCATCGCCCTGTGCGCTCACACAGAGGGCCTTCTCAGGGTGCCGTCGGCCAGACAATGTCGGCTGGCGACCCCCAGGGGGAGGGCCTTCTCTGTGGGGGCACCTGCCCTGTGGAATCAGCTTCCCCTGGAGCTCCAGATGACCCCAGACCTCCGGTCCTTTTGTCGTGACCTTAAGACATTTCTTTTCCAACAGGCCGACCTGGACTGATGATAAGGGGTTTTTAATATGGTTTTAAGGTTTTATTGGTTGTAGTTGGGGCTATAGATATAGTTTAATTTTTAATAGTTGTATTTTTAGTTGTATTTTACTATTGTTAGTCGCCCGGAGTCCTTCGGGAGATAGGGCGGCATATAAGTCCCATTAAATAAATAAATAAATAAATTTCATATTCTGACCACTCGGAATAATTTGTTCAACAAATACATTTTTATAAATAAATAAATAAATGTGCAAGTGGACTAAATACATCCACAGTCTCTTAATTCAAACCTTGTCAGGTTTCTTTAAATATGCATAGGTAAACAAAAGAGTTCTGAAACAAAGACAGCATATTCCACAGCTTTACTCATTAGTTTTGTTTGCATGAAAATATTAGAGCACATCCTTTAAAACTAACAGTATGTAAAAGAAAAAAAAATCCCTGCAACTTCTAGTTCCAACAGCTAGAATCCTGGCACTTTTCAAGGGTGAATGCTTGCATTAAAATTTTTAATCCCATTTCTTGCTAACTGTAATTTCTTGTGATTGTACATACTAGATAGCAATAGTTATGTATATAATCTTGGACAATTTAATGAGTAAATAAAGGAAGCAAAATAGCCAACTCCTGCAAGTGGAATTAGCTATTTGCTTTTGGTCTTCTATTCATTTGTTCTCAATAAGTAAGCTACTTTCTGAAATAAAAAGTTCCCTGAGCTAAAAGGTCACAACTGCAGAATTGAGCTCCCTCTAGATTGAGCATAAAAAAAAGAAGAAGGATGAGGGCTAGAAGATACTTCTTTTTCCAGAAGTGGAATTATAGGCTACTTGGAGACTGCATGACAGCAATTAAATTTTAAAAAAGCAATGTCAAGTTCACAAGATTATTCATAACAGCAAGCAAATGTGCTGTGTCTCAGCTATCAGACAGGATTGGGTTCTCCAATATTGCCCATCTTCTACTGAGCACTGATAAATCAACAATTTCCTGGTCCATGTATCATTGTAGAGTGGCTTTACGCCTCTCTAGAGCAGACATGTCAAACACAAGGCCCGGGGGCCGGATCCGGCCCGCGAAGTGGTTTCATGTGGCCCGCGAAGCCATCCTGGAAACAGTGAGGGAACGGCCCCCGCTGCCTTGGCCCTGGCCCAGAGACCCTCCTTCTGCCAGAGACCCTCAGATCTGTCCCACTCCTGCCCAGGCCCCAATAGGCACCCTTGATGCGAATGACGTAGAGCTGGCCACGCCCACCCAGTAGGCCATACGCACTCTACCCACGCCCACCCAGTAGGCCACGCCCACCCTGGCCATACCCACCCGGCCCCCTGAGGGCAACCGCAATGCTGATGCGGCCCTCAATGAAATTGAGTTTGACACCCCTGCTCTAGCGCCTCTGTTTACCACTCTACCTATTGTCTGGAAATGTCAGATGGATTTTCTGGTTAAATAAAATACTGGGTGGGGCATTCCAATGTTACATTGATTGGTTATGTGCCATCAAGTTGTTTATTGACTCCTGGCAACCACATAAGATTTTCTCCATGGCAATCTGTCCCTAACCTGGTCTTCCAATGGTGCAGAATTGTAACCATCCACCATTCATCATTCATATTTATATGGCTGTTCATCTCATAAAACATTACTCTGGATAGCATACAATTAAAAATACCTATAAAACAGGTAAAATCTATTAAAGCTATGATCAAAAGGCAAGGTCAAGGCAACAGATATTAGCAACATTGGAACCACCTGAGCAACTCACGGATCCCTTCAGACCCTCCGTACTTGATGACATAGCCAAATTTTGAGGGGAAGTTATGGAAAATTAACAGGGATGGAGACAATCTCACCTCTAGAGGATGAGGTTCTCATAGGGCAATTGCCATGGCAAAAAAGGCCACCTTCTTAATCTTGCCAGATGTTGTTGCTTAGTCTGTGGGATCTACAATCTACCTCTTCTGCCTGATCTGATGGAACTGAGGGATGGAATTAGGAAGAGGTGGTCTCTCAAATTAACCGAATGCCACACCCTGAAGGGCTTTAAAAGGTCACAACTAGCACCTTAAACTGAACCCAAGCAATACAGCTCAAAAAAAAAAAACAACCCCATAGGTGTAACATGAGACATTCAACAGGCATATGTAAGTGCCACAGCCCTGCATTCTGTAGCTTCTGGATACTCTTCAAGGGCAGTCACATGAAGAATGCCATCAGCAGTCCACCTGGGAAGGGACATGGGTATGACACCATGAGCAGACCTTCCCAATCCACATAGTGGGAACTAGGAAATTAATCTGGAGGTCATTTCTAGGAAATAACTTGGATTAGGTGGCCTTTGCATCTTGAAGGGGGGAAAGATATTTGCTGAAGCTTTTTCTTCCCTACGAAGAGAAGAAATAAAAGAGAAGAAAAATGTATTATCTGTTTGCTATCTAGGATATACTTCCATCAAAGTCCCAATGCTACCAACGATTACAAAACAATCATATTAAGGCAGGGGTCTTCAAACTTGGCCCTTTTATGACTTGTGGGCTTCAACTCCCAGAATTCCTCAGCCAGAGTGCCTGGCTGAGGAATTCTGGGAGTTGACGTCCACAAGTCATAAAAGGGCCAAGTTTGAAGGCCCCTGTATTAAGGTAAGTGCATTGTTAGGCTTCTGCTAGAAGCTTGAACTGGAAGAGGTTACTCCCAAGAGCAAGCCTCACCAGAGTTCTGACTAGTAGGATTAAGAAGAAAACGAAAATAACAGCACAAGAACTCAAATGAGCAGTCTTACCTTCAAATGAGAAAACAGAGATACAGGGAGTCCTTGACTTATGACCACAATGGAGCCCAAATTTTCCACTGCCAAGTGAGAGAGTTACAGGAGTTTTGCCCCATTTTATGACCTTTCTTGCCACAGTTGTTAAATGAATCACTGTCATGGTTAATAACGCGATTGTTAAATGAATCTGACCTCTCCGTTGACACTGCTTGTCAGAAGGTCACACCGGAACACTGCAACCGTCACAAATATGAGCCAGTTCCTAAACATCCAAATTCTGATCACATGACCAGGGGGAGGTTTCCACAGTCGTAAGTATGAAAAACCAGCCATAAGTCACTTTTTTTTCCAGTGCCTTTGTAACTTTGAGGGTTCACTGAAAAAATGGTTGCAAGTCAAAGACAACCTCTGTAAGTAGCTTAGAGTGGGTGGGCTCTGTGTCTTTTTCTCATGCTTTTTCTATTCTTCTATTAGAATAGAATAGAACAGAGTTGGAAGGGACCTTGGAGGTCCTCTAGTCCAATCCTCTGCTCTGGCAGGAAACCCTAAACCATTTCAGACAAATGGTTGTTCAGTCTCTTCTTAAAAACCTCCAATGTTGGACCGCCCACAACGTCTGGAGGCAAGTTGTTCCACTGATTGATTGTTCTAACTGTCATGAAATTTCTCCTTAGTTCTAGGTTGCTTCTCTCTTTGATTAGTTTCCATCTGTTGCTTCTTGTCCTGCCTTCAGGTGCTTTGGAGAATAGCTTGACTCCCTCTTCTTTGTGGCAGCCCCTGAGAGATTGGAACACTGTTATCGTGTCACCCCTAGTCCTTCTCTAGGAGTGACATGATAACATTGTTATCATAGGGGACCTATGGATTGCTTTGGGGCTGCTGGCTATCAAATTTCTTATCAATATGGGACGCAGCTTGTTCACTTCTATAAAATCTATCTTGTTTCAGTTCTACACAGCCTGTGATATTTAGCAAGTGTTATTGTAATTACTCTCCTGTCTTCAACACAATGTATTCATTTTGAAAATTACTTCTTACAATAATCAGCTACTGGATACCTACATACGTCCTCTGATTCTTCTTAATAAAACCTCTGGCCCTGCTTTGTTTTGTAGGGTCACGACAACATGCATCTATGCTCACAAATCCATGTTTACAACAGAGAGAAGGGAACTCAGCAGTTACTCTATTCACCCAACTGAGAGTGTCCCAATATAATGGTGACACAAACAGCGTTCATATATTAGCAGGAATGAATTTCTATCTCCTGATATTAATAAACTTTAAAGTATGCTAACCTGCCATTTTAATATGCAGAGGCAAATAAAGTCTCCCTGAAAATAAAAAATGGATATTTGAAGCCAAAATAAATGAGTTCCTGTAGCACTTAAATATATGACAAAGCCTGGAGCTGAACCAACTTGATGTTACTGAAGTAAATAAAAGGAAAAAAGAGTTGTGGCTCTGTTATGCAGTAATGTCTTCTGTTGCTCATAAAAGTAGTAAGTAGGATTTATAGGTGCAATAATCCATACACTTATGGAATATTTTTAAAAAGTTGGGTTTACATATATATTTACATCTATAGCTACATCAGTATCCATCTATTTATATAGCTGCCTGGTTCTTTTTGGCTAACAAAGCAAAAGACTGCAAAAATGTATTTGCTGGAATATGAAGGCTCAGCTAAATAGAATTATTATCATAAAACTACGAAGCCATTAAGAAGGTTTGAAGTGGCTGCTGTGAATCAGAGACAAGCATTATTTATGACAATAAGACTCACATTTCTTCCACCTTTTTCTCCTGCCTGCTCCACATAAAGGATTAGAAGCTAATCTCCTTTGCATAGGAGATAGTTTCTTACTTGTTTGGGCTTCTACTATTCAGTTGCTTACTTTTGGCTTTGTACTAACTTTCCTTCAGTGATTTGAACATGTAAATGGAGATAGTCACAGTAGCTTTCTACAATAAACCGAAACCATTAAAATGAAATTTATTAATTCTGAATGAATGAAAACTCATAATGGGTAATCTGAACATTGGATAATTATCTGATCCTTCCCCTGTCCATGGTGCAAATTCTCTGCATAAACTATACAAACCTTTGTTTATAAGCTTGCAGTAGTTCCCATGTTGTCATTTTCAATACAAACCAGGGTTCCTATCTGAGCCATTATTTGAGTTATAAATCAAATCATAGCTGAAAAGAAAAGCACGGTGCAAGATTCAAACATCAGGCTAAGCAATTCCACACAGGTTTTACTCTAATATTCAGCCCCAAACTCCTTCCCTCACTGCAAGTCAGAAAGAATGCAGTTCTGTCAATTTTCCAGAACCTGTCAACTATTCTCGATACTGTTGTGTTCTGATGTGTGGCCTATTTGCGACACTGATCTTCTTTCTCTGGTGATGCTCAACCAAAAATGAAGGTGGAATAAAAAGCAAGTGAGCAAATAAATATGCTATCATTTCCAGAGTCAACTCCATTTGGTTAATCCTGAAAAAGTCCAGTCCATCCTGTTGTTTTTCAACATCTACACAAAGCTCCTGAGTGATGGCATCAAGAGCTTTAAGAGTCAGGTGACGGCGGTACTTTGATGAGATCCCTTTTTGTTTTCCGTCACCAGAGTCAGGGAGATGGTATGGGCATCAGAACAGTATCTGGATGCTCTAATAGGCTGAATAAGAATTAACATGCATCCCAAACGATGGAGGCATGATGAATTGAAGGCTTTGGGTCCAGGAACTGCGGACGTCTGTTGTTGTGCTCCCATGAACAAGCAGGTATTCAGCTTTCTGTATTGGATTTACTTCTGTGATATAAGTCCCAAGAGACATCGGTGACCTGGACTGTATTCAATCTGCTGTCTGATCTGGGGCTGTAGCCCCTCCTAGTTAGGAATGGCCTTGCCAGTTGTTTATAAAATCAGAGAAATTCTGGTAACCTCCCATTTGGAATATGATGATAACTTTATTGTCACTTTGAATGTACACCAATCGGCAAACATCAAAATGAAATTTCATTGCATACAGCTCTCAAAGGGTCACCACCTCCGATATATACTCCTTGTTTGTGGCCCGCTCAAATTTCACATTGTCCATTTTAGTCTCTAGGGAGTGAACGACGGCAAACAGGACAGATGGAAATGGGGCTTCATGTGGATTAGCCCTCAAGTTAGCTTGTATTCTGACAACCTCGCCTTCTTTCCTTTTTCTGATCCTGACTCTTCCACCTTTTCCTTAAAGAGGCCTTGCTTCTTTTCACCCCTGGAGCACACTGCTGATGCCACCAACTTCTCCAAAAGCCTCTCTCTCTTCCTCTGGGCCTGCCAACAGCCTCATCCAGTTCCTTTGCTCCATAAGTCTAGGTCCTCTCCTCCTCTGCCTCCTCTGGAAACAGCCCTGATTTGCAATACAATCCATCACTAGGCCAGCAGTCAGATCTTGCTGCTGGTAGAACAAATTCAAACAGCGCCAACAACTTTTAACGGTCTCACCAACAGTTCCAAAACAACTAGAAACTTGCCATGCCAGCAAAGATTGTCGGTCGTATGTCGTATGTTACCTTAGTTCCACCATGTTGCTCAAACACATTAAAATCTTCCTGATCATGTGGCCTATAGCCCTTACTATCCTTCCCAAAACTATTCACCTTCAAGAGCCAATGCAGCCGCAGCCATTCCAGGTGCCGCCATCTTAGAATACACCATATTTACATCGTTTCATCCTCGAAGATGGCTTAATAAAAGCTACAGCTGTAGGTTGTGATAGTGACACTATTATCCAGAATATCCTTCAAAGACTAAGCAGCATTAGTTCTAAAAGAACTGTATTGCTGCCTGTAAGAGTGGTCAAACATCAACCTTTTGCTAAAGGTACTTAAAACATCTAATCCTTCGGGGGAAACCTTCTTAAGCGTTACATTCATCATCATGCATTAAGTGAATCCACCATATCCAAATTACATTAGACTCCCTATTTGTCATCTAGTATCCTGAATGAACAGTATTTATTTATTAAATTTGTATGCTGCCCATCTCACTATCAAGCAACTATGGGCAGCTAACAAAGCCATCCAATACCCCAAAATATGGTACTGGGGAAAAAAATCAAAATGCCTGGTTGAAAATTAACTGCATGAATTTGCTTCTTCCATCATCAATTGAGAAACACTTGTAGAGATAGATGACCAAATTGAATCTTCATATGAAAATGTATACATTTCCTTCAAGACATGCCTCCCAGACATTTCCTCCTAGACTCTGTATCTTACTCAATTAACACAAAGTTTGAGGCTTCAAATGAAATGAGATTGCAGGGTGGGGTCCCCTGTATTTCCTTGGAGCCCATATAAAAGGTCCCTATCTTCTTTTAACAAATTTTAAAGGTCTTCTTGACAACATGGTGCAACCTGACATGTATGACAAAGGTACCAAAAAGCTAAAATCTTTCACTTTACTGTTATGTTAGTATCAGTAGACTCACTAAGATCAATTTTAATCTTCTAGCTATTCCTATTTCAAAACCTGACATGTCTTCAAGACAACCTCCTTGCCCTTTTAATAATTCCTTTAGGCCTGACATCACATAAGTAATAAAACTCACCAACTTTAAGAAAATATTCTTTTTCTGTCGATTCAAGATCGCTTGGCACACAAAAAGTACCAGGTGTAACATTGCTGAGAAGCTTTTCAACTTTTTCAATCACAAAGTAAAGCAAATGAGGAGCTGGAGAATGGGGTTAATTTGAACAAAATCATTTGGTGGCTCTCTTCTGTCCCAATGCTTTGTGTCCTTCTTCATAGATCCTATATATGTTTGATACACATCATATCTTGTGCAGAGGTAAAAATAAATAAATCTAGCTATATATAGATGGCCTTGTTAACTCACTCCTCCACGGAAGGAAGAGAGTTGTTTAGATGACAGTTAATATGATTCCCCTTAAAGTATGTTCAGGGACATATGGGGTATTTCATACTGGAAATTAATAAAGTAACAGATCCATATCTCATTAAATAACCTCTAGCCCACACATATAATATTTTCTGTTTCTACTGCAGTAGGGGGTCTCTAACTAATATAGCTTAATACGTAACTGTATATAACTCTGGGAAATAAGGGGAAGAAACAACAAGCAACAGAAGGGATGAATAAAAGTGATGAAAAAAGTATGTGCAAACACTTGAGGTTTAAGTATTGTAAAAATACAAAGGAAAAAAGCAGACCACTCATCCCTAATGTATTGACATATTATCAAATCACAAACGTTTGGAAATTGACAATAGAAACAAAGAGAGATTCTAAAATGTATACAGGAAAAGTTGCCTTCAGGGTGAGCTCAACATCTGATGGCTCCATGTAGTTTTCTTGGCAACAATAAAGAAATTGTTTGGTTCTCGTCAAATTATATGGTATCGTTCCCCCCTTTTGTGGTTGGAAAAAACTAACCTCATAATTCATGGGGGGTAATGTCAGCCTTTCCAGTTAGACCAGAAATATGCTTCTACAAACACCTTGGCTTATCAAGTCAAGATATATAAAACACCTTTTCTTTCATGGCAATGCCTATCTTCCTTTGGGCTATCATTAGCTTGGAGTCTTGGAATCACCATCCTTGTTTCCTTGAATCCGGAAGTTACAGGTACCAATTTTGGTATAAACCAGAATAAGCTTCAAATAGCTTGTCCTGAAGCGATTACGGTAGTTTTCGATAAAATATGAAGTTGTGGTTAGTCTGTCTTTGCAGTCCAGCAAAGCCTGCAACAGAGAACTGATAAAATTACCTCTTTGAACGCAACAATTCTTGCCTGTCTCCGTTTAGTAACAGCCTATGCTGGATTAGAAAAATCCGTCAGAACCCTTTTATAGAGACTATTTTAAGTTTATCCTCTTAAATAGCCAGAGAAGTTTACTAAATTAATTTTTAAAAATATTGGAACCAAGCCAACAACTGGAATAAGATGACAAATCAAAAAGAGCTTTAGCAGCAGAGAAGACTGCACTGGTTCTCTTTTCAGCCTCACATAGGCATGTCATCTTAAACTGAGATAGTTTTGAATAACAAATTACAAATATGTGTTCTATAATGTACACAGCCATCACAAAGTTATTATTGCTATGTGTACTAAAGTAGCTGTGTATCTGACATTGCTTTTGAAAGTTAAAGTACACATATATTTTAATCAATAAAGGCTGGATTATACACCTGTACATCTGGTGTAGAAATAGCACAGGTTTTTCTGTAAAAGAATAAAAGGTTTTCACTTTGCCTTGTGTTGTTCACCATCCCCTTCAGCTGTGGGTTGTTGCTAACTGGTTGTCGCTAGCTGTGAGTTCTCTAACTGGGTGTTTTGTCTTAAGTTCTGACTTCAAGAAATCCAGTACGGAGTTTGATCTCAATGTGTATGAGTTGTTTCATTTATTTTCAGTATGATGGTGGATAAGGGTGCTGCAAGCCTGGTACACCAATTCAAAACATCGGTCTAAGCCAGTGATGGCAAACCTTTTAGAGACCAAGTGCCCAAACTGCAACCCAAAACCCACCTATGTATTGTAGGGTGCCGGGTGGGCATGGCCCATTGGGTGGGTGTGGCTGCAATGGTAACGGCAGACTGGGTGGAACTAAAAAGTTCAATCAATCAATTTCAACTTTGTGAGATTTTTTTTCCCTGCAAGAAGTTAAAATTGATTAATTGATTGAACTTTTTTTTTTTG
Organism: Vipera berus; assembly: GCF_964194415.1. Taxonomy (NCBI): domain Eukaryota; kingdom Metazoa; phylum Chordata; class Lepidosauria; order Squamata; family Viperidae; genus Vipera; species Vipera berus. Next base: position 258,881,042 of record NC_138203.1, read on the forward strand.
CACACAGCGGTGGAGGCCTAAAGGGAAAAGGTATTATAAAACCCAGCTGAAGGCCTACGACTGGGACGACCGTGCGTGTGCCCACAGAGAGGGCTCTGCGTGCCACCTGTGCCACGCATGCCATAGGTTCACCACCATGGGTCTAAGCTGTCCAGCAGTAGGAAGGTATTGTTTGAGAATTACAGAAGGGCGTTAAATCACCTCCATACACTTGGGAAGTATCTGGCTATGTGTCGCTATAATGCTATCCCACGCATCTTAAATGAAACTCCTTTTCCAGGATCATGTGATGGAAGAGGTTCTTTCAAGCAGTAACAACTATCATGTTGCCACACAGCAGGATTGTTAACTAAGGGCACAAGAATTGTAAGAAGTGCATCTCTCGACCAAAAAGGAGAATTTGAGATAAAAAGAAAAGAAAAAAAAAGAAAAACCACCAATTTAGGCCTCAAGAAATTTTTGTGAATTTTAATTCTTTGTTTATTCTTCATGTTTAATTTACAGGGATTTTCTTCTTCTATTAAAAGGGGAAAATCTTAATGCAGCTAGTAATAAGTTTAACAACTAGGTCCTAAATATTGTGGGCTCTCCAGATACACGTTCATTTAACTGGCAGCAGAGGCTTCTTCTCAATGTTCAGTTCACTTGGAAACTGCAAAAAGGTCTGCTTTCCCTCTGCAAAAGTAAACTGAGAAATGTGTAATTTTCCAATAAATTAAACATGAACCTGTCAAAGAACGAAGTAGATGTACAACTGTGTTTGTGAAAATTAAGAGGTAGCACAGATGAAATTTGGAAACATGCATTTATTCAAATGAGACACATTATTGTGAAAACATTCTCTTGCATTAGGAAGCCTGGAAATACGCACTGCCAATCCATTCTTCAGTGCCATAGCAGAGAACTAAGCTAACAAGAAATCCAGCAGTTTGAACAGTGCTGGATGAGCAAAAATAGTGAGGCAGATGCAATATCTTTCTTTCCTATTAATACCTAGGTCCAGGATGGAGTTTGCAGGTGCAAATATTTAGAGGCAAGTCAGTGTAGGAGGACACGTTCTTCGGAAATGTTCACTCATGGCTTCAGATCCCTGTAATAAAAATGAACCAAGCTCCCTCCCTCAGTGCCAACCTTGACTAAAGAACAGTCCTACTGAGTAGCCTATGGTGATGAGACGATTTTATGGAAATGGCAAATGGTGACTAATGAGCACAGAAGTGCAACCACATCTGATTAACACATGTATTATGCTGCCTAACAAATTTTAGAACATGACTGATTGATTGACTGATTGGGCTTATATCCCACCTTCTGCTCAGAAGCTCAAGGTGATATCTACCATGTTTCCTCCTCCTGTTTTTCCTACGGCTACTACTCTATAAGTAGACTGGGGGGACTGTAATGTATTGGGCCTTTTTACTTGAACTGTTTCCAGGTGTCTTTGAATGCTGCTTGAGATTGCCTAATTAGGGTGTCTGTGTAACGGTCACCGGCTGCCCAGACATGCAGTCTCCAGGACGATCATTGGTTGGCTCTAGGGCGGGAATAGGTTCCTTCAAACCTATTGGCCGCCGCCTAGTGGCCAACTGTATAAGTAGCTGCGTAGAAGCCTCGGTTCTCAGTTCTGTTCCTGTTCTACAATAAAGCAATGTTCCTGTTTGAACCCTCTCGTCTCGCCTCCTGCTTGCAAGAAACCCAGTACACAACAGGGACAGAGACAGTCAGTCAGTCAGACAGAGGATCAAAATCAGCCACTGAGCTCCCATAGCTACCTGATTTAGTCTAGCGCACCACCCCTTTTACTGGTTTTTTTCACAATTAGGACAAAAAATGTACCAATAAGGGAGAATATTTGTAGCTCAGGGTTGAAATGAGGGCCCCTTGGTTCTCTCTGACCTTGGCTGTTTTCTTGCAGCCGTTTCATTACCCAAACTAGATAACACCATCAGTACAAGTAAGGAGTGGGGTTTACTCTCAATTTATATTCTGGTGTTGGTGGAAGTGGTTTCACAGGTTCTTTGTTGGCTTGCTTGGCAGTTCCTCAATTGGGGTACTGTTTACTTCTTGACTGTTGGTCTGATGTAATCTGGGATTAATCTATGCTCACCTGCACGCCGATTGCTGGCAGGGAGGTGTTTTGGTCTTTTTGTTCCCTTTTTGAGAAAAAAAAATGCAACGAATATCGGATAATCCAATATCCAACCTGCATCCCATATGACTCACCAAGCATGCTGAAGTTTGACTTAAATTAAAAGCCTTCAGGCTGGATATATCCACAACTAGCCCTCTTGGGTTAGGCAGGTACCTTGCTCTATTTTTCCTTCATATCCTTTCACTCTCTACATTGGCAGAAATATTATCCTGAGGCAGAGAGCAATTAAATATGCAATTAGATACCCCAAAGCAGCCAAGATTCGCAACACTCCTTGAAACATGAAAGTAATGAAGCGGGCCTCTGTGAACTGCAAGGTCTTGGCCAGACTGACACTGTTGCCCCATCATGCATTGTGTAATTGACACACGTAGATTAAGAAGAGCTCATTTTATCAGTCTGTGCTTCTGAGAGGTAATCCTCAAAGGAAGTTTCATAACTTTTATTAAGATCTTTAGATAATCCACCTGCTTATGGCTTTACAGACAATCTTCGACTTACAAATCATTCAGTCACCCTTCAAAGTTACAACAGCATGGAAAAAAGAGATTTATGACCATTTTTCCCCACTTACAACCACTGTAGCATCTCCATAGTCACCTGATCAAAATTCAGATACTTGATAACTGACTCATATTTATGACGGTTGCAGTGTCCCGGAGTCCTGTGATCCCCTTTTGTGACCTTCTGACAATCAAAGTCAATAGGGAAGTCAGATTCACTTAACAACCGTGTTACTAATTTAACGACTGTAGTGATTCACTTAACAACTGTGACAAGAAAGGCCATAAAATGGAACAAAACTCACTTAATAACTGTCTCGCTTAGCAACAGAAATTCTGGGCTTAATTGTCATTGTGATTCAAGGACTACCTATATCATAAGTCCAAAACAACCCATGGGGAAGAGATGGGATCCTGTTAACAGCATGCAGGCTACTCATTGTGGGCCAACCCAGCTTATCATTCTGAGGCATATGAAATCTACATAATTTTTATTTTTCCAAAGCAGACAATCAGGGGAGAAAGGAAGAAGCAAAAACAAACAACCACTCAAAATCGATTTCAGTCCCACTGTTCCCAATTTAGACTGTAACCATATCCCATCTTCCTTCTGCAGATTCAATTCCTACACATGGCCCCGTATATCATTGGGTCTTATGTTTGATGCCTCAGGTTTTAAAACAGAATAGAATAGAATAACAGAGTTAGAAGGGACCTTGGAGGACCTCTAGTCAAACCATTTGCTTTGCCTCAGGTTTTAAAACAGAACAGAATAACAGAGTTGGAAGGGACCTTGGAGGTCTTCTAGCCGAACCCCCTGCTTAAGCAAGAAACCCTATACCATTTCAGACAAATAGTTATCCAGTCTCTTCTTAAAAACTTCCAGTGTTGGAGCATTCACAGCTTGTGGAGGCAAGTCGTTCCACTGGTTAATTGTTCTGTCAAGAAGTTTCTCCTTAGTTCTAGATTGCTTCTCTCCTTGACTAGTTTCCATCCGTTGCTTCTTGTCCTGCTTTCAGGTGCTTTGGAGAATAGCTTGACTCCCTCTTCTTTGTGGCAGCCCCTGAGATATTGAAACACTGCTATCATGTCACCCCTCGTCCTTCTCTTCATTAAACTAGACATACCCAATTCCAAAAACTGTTCCTTATATGTTTTAGCCTTCAGTCCCCTGATCATCTTTGTTGTTCTTCTCTGACCTCTTTCTAGAGTCTCAACATTTTTTTTCACATTATCTTTTGATGATGATAATAATAATAATAATGATATTAATAATAATGATAATAATAATGATAATAACGAGTTGGAAGCAACCTTGGGGGTCTTATAGTCAAAACCCCCTGCTCAGGCAGGAAACCTTATAGTATTTCGGACAAATGGTTGTCCAGTCTCTTCTTAAAAACTTCCAGTGTTCGAGCATTCACAACTTCTGGACTACTTTTAAAAGAGGTATGTTGTGAAAAGATTACTGCCAACCTACCCTAGCTAAAATGCATTTTTATTCTCAGGTTGCACTGGAAATAGGAAGAGGAACCGGTAAGGCAGACAAATGCAGATGAAGCCTGTTACCTGCCCTCTATTACCCCTGTGACACCGCAGTGCTGTCTGTCACAAGGCCTGTGCGCAGGAGGGGGGGGGGAAGAGATGTGTGGAAAAAAGCACAACACCGCCTGCCAGTCAAGAAAGGTCTTCTGTTGCAGAGATTTTCAAGTCACTAACAAAGCGTGGCCAAATTAAACCGTGATGTTTTTCTACAGGAGTTGAGAAATGACACCGACACCGACTTTGTTTATTAATGACATGCTTTGTAAAGGAATCAACCAGGCTTTGGCAGGGAGAGTCACAGTAGACAGCAGCATCCTTTGGGGGAACGAGATCATTCTGTATAGGAAGGGGATAAAAAGGATTTGCCAGCTGGGTCACGAAACTTGCTTATATGGCAATTAAGGATGGAATTTTTAAGGGTTCGATGCTTCATTCGCTGTCCAAATCACCTCTGAAATCAAAATCCATACAGGGCACTAAACTCAGCAAGCAGCAATAAATATTTTGAATGCTGCTGTTAGCCACAGTTTATGCGGAGATAAAAGTATCATCATATTTTAACAATGCAATTCTCTTATAATAACATGGTCATGGGTATTTAGGTTCACTCTTTTGACGATCACTGTTAAATACATCGTTCCACTGTAACTGTGGAATATTTAAGGTCTCAGCAATGGCTAGACTCCATGTCAGAAGAGATATTAATGCAGAGTTGGTGTCCAATATCTGTTGGGCTTTTTTGTCATTCACACACAGTTCACAATCACCTTTTTAAATTATAAGGTCATCTCCAAAGATTTCTAGCCTTTGGAGATAGTAATCTTCTTGTAATCTTTGAGAAAATATCCAGGGCATTTATGCACAATGATTGCTCCAGACAAGAGCTCATTCACAAAATAATGTATCTATCCATCAGCAAGCTATATTTGCAATGCACACACTATCACTTCCAGCCTTCATCCTTTTCTCATATGGGCAGTTATACTTCCAAGCCCATCACTGGGAAGCAATCCCTCACAGTTTTTATTTTGTAGGTCAAAATATGGGTCCACTGGTAGCGCTACCATATTTTGGCTACAAATTCCAAATGAATAGTAACTAACAGCAAAGAGATACAGAAAACACTATGGTGATGGTGATGATGATGATGATGATGCGTAATAACCAAATAGATTTTTACACTGCTAATATGGTACCCCTACCTGGTAGGGGCAACATTTCACTCCGCACACTTTTAGAACCAGCTTTCTGCAAATATTACCTCCATTTTTAAAAGTTTTGCATCAGTTTTCAAACAACATTGTGTTAACTGATGCAAGAAAAGTTGTGGGTTTTTGGCCATAATACCTTTCTATGTGTAGCACTGCCTGGTGTTTATCATTGCAGTAACTAGAGAAAATCAGTTAACTGGGTTAGAAAAGAAAATAGGAAAGATACTGAAAGCAGCATGCCCATTGGCTGTATAAAATCTGAAAACAATGCATCCCGAAACTAATGCTAAAGTAGGTAACATGATCCTAACCTGCAGCAATTATGGAATCCTAGCCCAATTTCTCCAGAGCTAATTGCATAATGTGGCGTTAAAAATACCATGCATGCAGAAATCAGAGAACTTCAGACTAACAAACTAAATTTGCTATATTCAGAAGTTTGCATTAATGCATTGCCTGTGGCTGCATTAAAAAAAAAGATATTGGGGAGAAGTGGAAGAAATCTTTATCCGTTATTTGCAAGGCTGCAAAAGAAAAATTTCTGATTAAGTCTGTACACTTTCACAAGAAGGTGGATGGAGGCTATTCTGCCCAACAAGATCTATAAAATGATCGTTATTGTGGAACAAAAGTCAATTCCTCCAGATTCTGGGGGCTTGGATAAGGCTACAATCTAAGCATGCTATATGCATAAAAACACATTACACTATGTCAATATCAAACCCAGAAAAATATATACAATAGATCAAGAGATATCCACCTTCTACTAAGTTCTTACCTGGAAGTCAAACTACACAATGATTATTTGTCTTTAAAAGCAAAGAAAAGCTTCTTCGTGAGATAAATGTCTCATTTTTCTTCTGATTAAACATCCTAACAGTACTCAATATGTTTTTTTCTTTTACACAAAAGGTACTGATTATACTGGGTTGCTTAAATTTTTTTCAAAAAATCTAATTTTATATTGCCATATTTTTCTTATCTAATTTAAGCAGTGCCTTTGTTATGAATAAGCACTTTTGATTAAAAGGTACTAAATAGCCTCTACTCAAGAAGAAAGGCAGGCCTTGAAGTTAGAGAGCAAGTCTGAAGTTTTCTAGTCCACCAACAGGGGAAAAAATTATACTTAACACTGAATCTACAACCCTATATTCTTATAGTCTGTTTCGCAAAATATAATCCACATTTTTTCTCATTAAGAAGGAACCAAATGTCTTCCATAGGTTACAGGATGGAAGGCACATAGGCTGTAGAACAGGGGTCCCCAACTCCTGATCCAGAGCCTGGTGCCGGTCCACAGCCCTTTTGGAACTAGGCCGTTAAAATGCTGGGTGAGCACACATGTATGAAGCTGTTGTCATGCTTCCGATAGAGGAGACCATGTAAAGCAGATCTCCGCGGAGGCTCTTTTCCTCTAAGAACATGTTTATTGGTTACATAGTATCAGCATGGTCAAAAGTGAAACCAAGACTAAAGTTTCCTCCAAAAGCAACAGTATTACAAAGTCACAATTCCCATCCCATAACCTATGCAATCAAATGTGTTTCCCAATAGAATGGTTTGGCAGGCTTTCCCCCCAATCGAGGGAAGAGAAACAACCTTGGTTCCCACGGGACAGAGAATTGTTTAGGCTGGCATAAAACATCTCATTCCTTCACCCACCCACCCCAATCTTGTGGGAACCGAAAACGAGCAGGATGGCTTCAGTCAAGTTTGTTGCAGGTTTGACAGCTGCATGTGTGAAAGCGATGTGCATGAAACCATCCCCCCTCCCCCACCTCCAACAGCTACCTAGCCAGAAAGATTGGAGACCGCTGCTGTAGAACATGAGAACTTGCTATATGAACACAAAACCTATTCTGGTTTGCTGCAGGACTCCTGGCAAAGATTTTTAGGTTAGTTGCATCATTGTTGATTTATCTGCTGATGAAAAAACAAGTGGCCTTACTCATATCCATCTTAGCTACCACACTATGGGATGCTGTGACTTGTTCCTTAGTGACTTAGAACTGGGTCTTGCATTTATGTCCATCACAGCATCCTCAAGGTCACATGATCAAAATTCAGATGCTTGGAAACAGGCATGTATTTATGACAGTTGCAGTGTCCCGGGGTCATGTGATCACCATTTGCAACTTCCCAAGACAGCTTCACACAAGCAGTCAATGGGTGAAGCCAAATTCACTGAATGACATTGATTTAGTGATTCGCTTAACAACTATGCAAAAAGGGTCATAAAATCAACACATTAACAACCACCTTGCTTAACAATGAAAATTCTGGTCCCAATTGTGATTATAATTCAAAGACTACTTATACTTCCTTCTCAAATTTTCCCCAACCACCATCATGTGGCTGGGCTAAGAGAATAATTACCCCTGTGTCTCCAAATGAGTCTCTGTGTCTTGGAGTAAATCTAAATCTGGGTTTCTGGTCCTAATTCAGTACCTTAATTATTAATAAATTCCTTGGAGCCCTGGTGGCACAGTGATTAAGAGTCGTGGTAGCACAGTGGTTAGAATACAGTACTGCAGCCTACTTCTGCTGACTGCTGGCTGCCTTCAATTTGGCAGTTCGATTCCCATCTGTTCAATGTTGACTCAGCCTTCCATTCTTCCGAGGTCGGTAAAAATGAGGACCCAGATTGTTGGGGGCAATAGGCTGACTCTGTAAACCGCTTAGAGAGGGCTGTGAAACATTGTGAAGCAGTATAGAAGTCTAAGTGCTAAATCTAAGTGCAGGCAAACTCTGTCCATAGCCTGGAGTTTGATCCTGACAGGGCTCAAAGTTGACTCAACCTTCCATCATTCCAAGTTTGTTAAAATGAGGACCCAGATTGTTGGGGGCAATAGGCTGACTCTGTAAACTGCTTAGAGAGGGCTGTGAAACATTGTGAAGTGGTATAGAAGTCTAAGTGCTATTGTTATATTGCAGGCAAACTCTGTCCATAGCCTGGAGTTTGATCCTGACAGGGCTCAAAGTTGACTCAACCTTCCATCCTTCCAAGTTTGTTAAAATGAGGACCCAGATTGTTGGGGGCAATAGGCTGACTCTGTAAACTGCTTAGAGAGGGCTGTGAAACATTGTGAAGTGGTATAGAAGTCTAAGTGCTATTGTTATATTGCAGGCAAACTCTGTCCATAGCCTGGAGTTTGATCCTGACAGGGCTCAAGGTTGACTCAACCTTCCATCCTTCCAGGTTTGTTAAAACGAGGACCCAGATTGTTGGGGGCAAATGCAAATAATGCTTACACTGTAAACCACCCAGAGAGCGCTGTAAAGTGCTAAGGGGTGGTATATAACCCTAAATGTTATTGCTATTGTTCCTATTTTAAGTAGACACGCCTGTTTCCTATACAATTAGCCAGTAATCTATACAGCAGAGTCTTGCCACTGAATTATCTAAAATGATACGTGTTAGAATCATTGTCGGCACACAAAATAATGTGCATTCCAATCTAGGCACGTACATGACTTAACATGCCACCCCACCTTTTCTAGAGCAACTCGTTATTGTGCAGAAATTTGATATTCTCTGGCAAGGAGTAGAGTACCATGGAGACTATAGACCCACACTGGGCTATACAGAAGAAAAGAACAATGGCAACAGTCAGCAAGGTGAGCATGCCCATATGTTGAAAACAGCAGCCATTCTGCCCACGTATGGCAATGCCAATTAAGGTTGGCATTTTAATGTGTGTGCTTTTTTTTTTAACGTGCCGAGTGACAATCATTTGGAAGGTAATTATTTCCCTTTTATTTCCTCTTCCAAATCCAGCTCAGAGCCGTTTTTTGGTTATGATCATTTCTTCTCTTCCCAAATGTCTTCTTTCCCAAACCACGATGCAGACAAGTCATTTCAACATGCTGTTATTATGACAGCAGATAAATCATTTTAAATTGCCGATCCAGCCATGGGGAATATTAATACCTAAACATTTAGCACATCATGAAACCTACTTAAAATTGAAAACTTAGCGTACAAGAAACTAGCTCTTCCTACCTGGCAAGGAATTAATACTTCCTTGTGCCCAGAAATATTTTGCTTTCCACACGCAAAACACTCTTGAAAGAATGGTGGGGTTCTATTGATACCACTACATAACAAATTAGAGAGACTTTGTAACTACATGGACATTTGATTTTCATTTCATTTCTTGCCATTATGCCTGAAAAGATTCACAGATTATCTTTTATTTTCTCTGTGCAATTTCCCCCAAAAAAAATGAGACGGCACCGAACATATTTATCTCATTCTCTACAAAGCCAGAGTATTTTAGCCGATTTAAATTGCTACAAATGTATTTGGATCAATGTCCCTTCGTACAGAACACTAAAATTATGTAAAAATTACTGACAACCCTTTAGGATTTTTCCAACTCTGCTTGGGAATGATTTCAAATCTTTGCTTCTTTCTTGACAGCAGTTTTTAGGGTTTTTCTTTTTAAAGTATTCTCAAGTTTGGTTAGCTTCCTTTTGTTTCACACCACTCTCTCTTCTTGCATGCATAATGCTCCTTTCACAGGACTATATAACACGCGATCATTGATTGCTCAAGTACACAAAGCTCACATCTGCTTTTTATTTAATTTTTAAAAAAAAACAGGACAGGCCTGCCAAAAGCGACTCAGCCCCATTAGCATTGTTTTTACTAGTACTGCTCATTAGCATTGTAATGTTAATTTAACAGTCCAATTATTTGTTTTGAAATAATATAATTATGCAGCAAATATACTGCTAAAGCAGCAAAAGCCCCAACTCTATTTTTTCTAGCTAGGGAAAAAAAAGGGGGGGGAATACCTGACAACACTCAACTTTCTACACTACTGTGGTACCTTGGTACTCAACTGTTTTGAAACACATCAAATGTGATACTCAACACATTTTGATGCAAAAATTTTGTCCCGATACTCATCATTTGCTTGGTACTCAACACCCAAGCTGGAACTTGTCACTGTCGGCTGCCTTGTGACTCACTACTTTATTACTTATGGGGGAAAAATTGTTTGGTACTCATTGTTTTTGGTACTCATTGCACCTCCTGGAACCAATTAACAATGAGTACCCAGGATATCACTGTGTCTACCCAGAAATCTGTTCAGGATTGTAGTTGTTGCCTACTACGATTTTACAAGTCGTAGCTAAACAAAGCTGTTGCCTGTGATTCCCGTTGCCCACAACAATTCAGCAAACTCAGTGCATGCAATCCTAATACAGATGTCCTCAACATATGACCACCAAGCCCAAAATTTCCACCATTAAGCAAGGCAGATATTAAGGGAGTTTGCCCCATTTTACAGCCTTTGCTTCTTTCTCAACAGCCGTTTTTAGGGTTTTCCTTTTTAAAGTATTCTCAAGTTTGATTAGCTTCCTTTTGCTTCACACCACTCTCCCCAGTTGTTAAGCAAATCACAGCAGTTGTTACGTTAGTAACATGGTTATTAAATTAATCTGGCTTTCCCATTGACTTTTCTTGTCACAGGTTACAAGGCGATCCCAAGGTGATCACATGAGCTTGGGACATTGCAACTGTCATAAATACATGCCAGTTGACAAGCATCCAAATTTTGATCATATGTCCACAGTGATGCTAGGACAGTCAGAACTGTGAAAAACGGTCATAAGTCACTTTGAACATCCACTAAACAAAAGTCAAGAGCCACCTGTATCTAAGCATTAACTTGCAGTGACTCAGTGGAACTTGCTTCTAAGCAGACATTCCACGGACCGTGCTCTTTAACATTATTTCCACTTGGAAGAAATTTTGAGAAAGAGGACAAGCCATGCACACAAACACAATTTTCCCATCTTGGCACAAATTATTTTATCTCCTTTTGGATTTAGCCATAAGAATAAAACATGCAGCCCAAAATGCAGGGAGGGGGGCAAATGTAACAGAGATGACATCCAAGTTTTTAAAGAAAACTAGCATATCTGTATTTCAACAAAGTTTTCCCTGCTATTAATAAACTTCCAAGCCAGTGAAGTCCAAGGCATCTTCATCATGCCCTTGAACAAGGCAATAAATACTTCTAAGCCTTATTTTTTTTCTATTTTGGGTACTGGGGGAAAAAAAGCTGAGACATTCTGGCCCAGTTCAGCCATAACAGGAAATCAGTGTTTCCTGCTATGCGAATGAACTTCTTGCATCCTCCTACTCCCACAGGCCATAAGAGATCAAACCTTCTGCTTTCAATTTTAACTAAGCACAGTTCCCTAAGATAAACCCAAGGAACTGTAATTTATTTAAGCCATGAATGGAAATTTTCTGACCACAGAAGACCCCAACATCTATGGGGAGGATTATAATAAATAAGGAGACGACAACTTTTGGCTAGTGGACAGCAGAGAAATTTCTGGGAAGGTCCTAGGACAAGAAGCAACAGATAGAAACTAATCAAGGAGAGAAGCAACCTAGAACTAAGGAGAAACTTCCTGACAGTTAGAACAATCAACCAGTGGAACAGCCTGCCTCCAGAAGCTGTGAATGCTCCAACACTGGAAGTTTTTAAGAAGAGACTGGACAGCCATTTGTCTGAAATGGTACAGGGTTTCCTGCTTGAGCAGGGGGTTGGACTAGATGACCTCCAAGGTCCCATCCACCTTTGTTGTTGTTGTTGTTGTTGTTATTAATTATCCCACAGTCAGCCAGATGTTCAGACTGGATTTGGCATTTTTGTCTACCTATCGAGTCCTTACCAAGGACCTGGGATAGGCAGATGTGGATGTTTGATGGTATTATAGATATCATCGCAGGATGGAAGCAGTTCCTAGTAAGGCCGCCTTTTGCAATTGACTAATGGTGAATTTGTCAATGCCAATGGTGTTCAAGTGGTGCTCCAGTTGTTTTGGGATTGCACCCAAGGCCCCTATTACTATTGGTACTACCCTTGCTTGCCTTTGCCACAGTGTTTCTATTTCTATTTGTAGGTCTTTGTATTTTGTTATCTTCTCCAGTTCTTTCTCATCTCTTCTGCTCTCTCCAGGTACTGCCACGTCCACTATCCAGACTTTTTTGTCTTTCTAATCGACAATTGTTAAGTCCTGGGTGTTATGTTGCAGGTGCTTGTCTGTTTGAATTCTGAAGTCCCAGAGCAGTTTAACTTTATCATTTTCTATGACTTTCTCTATTATTTTTTTATTATTATTATTATTATTATTATTATTATTATTATTATTATTATTATTATTATTATTATTATTATTATTATTAATTTTATTTGTATACCGTCCTTCTCCCGAAGGACTCATGGACTTTATGACACCACCAGTTCTTGCTTACAGGCAAATGATATTTCTTGTAGATCTTCCAATGCACCATTGTTGCTACTTTGTCATGCTGCTGCTTGTAGTCTGTGCAATCTTCTTGCAGCAGCTTACCAGGTGGTCCACTGTTTTTTCAGCTTCTTTGCATAGGCGGCACTTACTGTCTGTTGCTGTCTTCTCAAGTTTGACTTTGTATGCATTTGTCCTTAAGGCTTGGTCTTGTGCAGCCAGAATTAGTCCCTCGGTCTCTTTCTTCCACTTTCCTGCTCTTAGCCATTGCCAGGTCTTTTTATTATCTGCTTTCTCAGCTATTTTTTTAATGTACTGGCCATGTAGTGCTTTCTCTTCCCATGCCTCTATTCTGTTCTTCATTTGGTCTTTCTTGTAGGTCAGTTTGGTCTCTCCAGTAGTCAGTAAGCCTTCCTGATATACTAATCTCAGTGCATCTTCATCACGGTCCTTCAGATATTCTTCCAAAGCCATTTTTTCTTCTTCAACAATCTGATGTACTTGCAGCATTCCACGTCCACCTATTTGCCTTGGTAGATAGAGTCTGTCAATGTCACTGTGTGGATGAAGGGCATGATTGATTGTTATTATTTTTCTGGTCTTCCTATCCATTGCTTTTAGTTCTGCTTGAGTCCAGTCCACTATTCCAGCTGTGTATCTAATGACTGGAATTGCCCAGGTGTTGATTGCCTTCACGGTATTTCCTCCATTGAGTTTGGACTTTAAGATCTTCTTCACTCTCTTGATGTATTCACCTCTAATCTTTTTCTTGACTTCAGTTTGCTTGATGTTATCAGCTTGAAGGATACCCAGGTATTTGTAGTAATCTTCCTCATCCAGACTTTTAATGTTATTTTTGTGGAGCATCTTGATTCCTTCAGTTTTCACTATTTTTTCTTGTTTGAGAGTAAGTGTGGCACATTTGTCCAAGCCAAACTCCAATGCAATATCTTGGCTATACATATGGACAGTGTTCAGCAGCAATTCTATTTCAGATGATGTTTTTCCATACAGCTTCAGATCATCCATGTAAAGGAGGTGGGAGAGTCTGGCAGATGTTTTTGATGTTTGATAGCCATGTCCTGAGTTATTTAGTATTGTTGACAGAGGAAACAGTGCAATAACAAATAGTAGTGGTGATAATGAATCTCCTTGAAATATTCCTCTCTTGATATTAACCTCTCCCAGTCTTTCACCATTGACCTGCAACTGTGACTTCCATTGTGCCATTGAACTTTGCACAAATTTTCTGATGTTTCTACTGACTCCTGTTATTTCTAGGCACTTGATTATCCAATCATGTGGCAGAGAGTCAAATGCCTTTTTGTAGTCAATCCATGCCACATTCAGTTTGGTCTTCGTTTTTTGCAGTTTTCCAAGATCATTTTGTCTATTAGAAGTTGATCTTTTGTTCCTCTGCTATTGGGGAAGTTTCCTTTCTGTTTGGGTGGAAAGAGATTGTTTTCAACTAGATGCTATTGTACTGCATCAGCTACCACACCAGTTAGCAATTTGAAAGTTGTTGGTAAGCAGGTATTTGGCCTGTAGTTGCCTGGTGTTGCCCTTTTTGCTGGATTTTTCATTATTAGATAGGTTTTCCCAGTTGTTAGCCACTTTTCAATTTCTCCTCCTTGTAGTATATTGTTGAACTGCTTGGCAATGAGTGTGTATATAACAGTTAAATGTTTCAACCAAAACCCATGCAGTTCATCTTCACCTGGTGCTGAACAATTTTTGATCTTCCTTGCTCTTTTTTCTACCATTTTTGTTCTTATTACTCATTCTTTCATTTCAACTTCCATTTTATTTGCATCCACCTCTTTTAACCAAGCCGCATCCTTGTTGTGTTTCTTTAGGTTATCCCATATCTGCTTCCAGAACTGCACTGTTTCTTCCTTGTCAGGTACTGACTGATTCACTACAGTTTCCCCATTGATGGATTGGTAGAAACATTTCTGATTGGATTGAAATTGGAGGCTCTGCCTATAATTTGCAATTCGAGCTTTGTATCTACTGATTTTCCTGGCTATAGCTGTTATTTGCTGCTTTATTATTTCCAGTGCTTCCTTGACCTTTCTTGTTTCTAAGTGGTATTTCTTGATTATGTATTCTTTGGTCTTCTTGTTCTTCAGCTTCTTTTCTTTCATCTGTTCTAGCTTGCTTGCATGTGATCTTAACTTGCTGATCTTATTTTCTAGTCTAACCTTCCATTTTTGTGGCACACTGTTTGTTTGTTTTTCTTCTTTGTTGATTTTGCATCCCAGGTATTCAGTTATAACTGCAGCTGTGCTGTACATTAGTTGGTTTGTTTCTTGCAGTGAATTGGTGCTTATACTTGATATTGCAGTATTTGCATCTTTTAATGCTTGTGCTAGCTGTTTCTTTGGAACAAGCTTCAATGCAGGCTGCCTTATTCTGTTGTTTTTGTGCTGTTCTAGATGCTCAGTTATTCTTTGTTTCAATTCTTTTATTTCTTTAGTTAGAAGGCTTTGTTCTTCCTGAGGAAGAGGTGCCTGGTTTCCAAACAGTTGTATATCTCTGCTGGATTCCTTCACTGTCAATACCCCCTGGCTTGCCTCTACATTCTGAATTACTTCTGGCAAAGCTTTGATTTCTTTGCTCTGGGTAAACCTTTGCAGTTCGTCCAATTCTGTTTCTGTGAATACTTTATTTTGTATTATAAATCGGTGTTGATCTGCTAGTCTCTGTTCTGTTATTTCTGATTCTGGATGTTGTTCTTTCCAGAACTGATGCATTCGTTTTAGATATCCTCTTCTTGTTGGACTTGATCTGTAATAACAGATCATTATTTCTTTGTTTTCAATCACTGTGTATTTGTGATGGGTAAACACCTTTTCTTCCAGTAGTTCTGCAGCTGCTGGCCCTGGTTGCTCAGCCAACAGTCCTGAGTCCTATAACCCATTTTTCACCAGATATCCAGGAACTCCAACATCTGGCGCAGACCTTGTTAACCAGGGTGACATCCGAGCTGGTATGGCATTCTGAAATTTACGTCTCACCATATTTTTTATGGGAGAGACACTCTTTGTCTGACTCCTCTGATGAGACCTGTCCAGTATGGTTGAACCTCTGGCATAACTCTCATCTTCCTCAGAGTACACAAGCCCCACAACCACGTCAAGGTAGTGCCTCACTGGGGGTTTATTATTATTATGAGATGGGTCCAAATTACAACCTTGCATTCCAGATGGACCTTTGCTGCAACCATGAGTTATTGACATTGGACGCATGAGAATAAAGTGATTTGTTTATTCCCATTTCATTTGAGTTTATTCTGGCTGTTTCAAGTGGGATTAGCAATCACATCTCTACTTTATTAATTATTATTATTATTATTATTATTATTATTATTATTATTATTAATAATAATTATTTTATTTTATATTATTATTATTATTATTATTATTATTATTATTATTATTATTATTATTATTATTATTATTATTATTATTATTATTATTATTATTATTCCGGTGTTTTGCACTGGATTTAGGGAAGCGTTTAAGCCTATCTTACAAAAATCCTTATATTTGTTTTGTTGTGTGCTGAAAATAAACAGGAAAGAAAATTACTGATTTTCACTCATTTCCTGCTGGAGTTTGATGCTGTAATTTCATTTCAAAGGATTTGGGCACTACTTTTCCTGATAAGACTAGGTTTCAAAAACACATCCCAGAAAGAGAAAAATGCATATCTTTTCCATGTTGCTGCCAAGAAAACTACATGTATATGTAATTATTTATACAGTGAGGGCTCAATGCTAAATACTGTCAGCCTTTCAAAGTAGACTGGACTAAGAAACCAAAGTCACCCATGCTAATACTATTTTTATTACAGATAGTCCTTGACTTACGATGACAACTGAGCCCAAAATTTCAATTGCAAAGCAAAACAATTGAGTGGGTTTTGCCCCATTTTACAACCTTTCTTTTCACAGTTGTTAACTGAACCACTGCAGTTGTTAAAGTTAGCAACACAGCTGTTAAGTGAATCTGGCTGGCTGACTTTGTCGAAGGCTGCAAAAGGTGATCATAGACCCAGGGACACTGCAACCACCACAGATACATGCCAGTTGCTAAGCATCTAAATTTTGACCCCCATGGAGATGCTGCAATGGTTGTGTGAAAAGCAGAAGCCACTTTTTTCAGTGCCACTGTAACTTCTAATGAATTCACTAAACGAATGCTCGTAAGTCAAGGACAACCTGTATAATGTTATAGTAACATAATCTTGAACGTCTGAATGCATTTACCTCCACCTACCCTTCATTTTCATAAGAACGAGTGAGAGTCTTGTCTGAGGCACTTTCTCAGGTTACAGTTCTTAGAATGAATGACTCTAAGTTGAGGAATACCTGTATTTGGTTTTTGAATACAAAGGGAGCCAAAGAAAGAGGATAAAACATTACAATATACAGTAGTGGCCAAAATTGTGGGAACCTTTTGGGAAAAGTGTATTTTTGAGGTTTGATGGCTAATAACACCACTTTTCTTTAGAGTAGTACCATAAAATTATATATCAATGGAAAGATAATCAAGAATGTAATGCAACAAAGTTTGTTCAATTATCTGTACTGTATTCTATGAAAAGATCTTATACTCAGTAACTTGGAAGTATGCCTTCTTATGCCAAGTTAAATTTATTGCTACAGACCCATGGATAAGGAAATAAATCCAACTGAACCCGCAAAGCTTTACTTTTTATTTATTTATTTATTTTAATTCCATTTATATCCCGCCCTTCTCCGAAGACTCAGGGCGGCTTACAAACTTAGCAGTAGCCTTCATTCTATGTATATGCCTGCTTATTAGGGCTTTCACACACACCCCAAGCGGCATTATTACAAAGTCAGCTTATTGCCCCCAACAATCTGGGTCCTCATTTTGTTTAAATGATTGAGATTTAAGTGCAATTATTAAATGTTTAAAAGTACATCATTCAAAAATCAACTCAGAATGCATACAGTAGTGGCCAAAATTTGTTTAATTATCTGTACAGTATTCTATGCAAAGTTATAGCCAAATAACCAGAAAAAGGAAGCACAACTTGCTTAGGTTGATGTCAGGTAGCTTTCCTTCCTCTGATTGTAGCCAATGAGCATGAGTGTTTAGAGAGCCAATTAGGTGTCATCTTGTTTTGGCAATGAGCCAATCAGATCACAGTAGGATTCAGTTATTGATGTCATGTATTGAAGCTGAGAGGAGGACATTTGTCAGTGTGTTATGTGATCGCTATCAAGTTGTTTGGGGGTTTTTTGTGTTCTTTCCTTTAGTGAGCTTGTAAAACGTAATAGAATAGTGCAGAGTTGACTGGTTGCCCAGAAAGCAATGTAAAATAGTATTATTAAGTGAACAAGGCTATAGTTATAAAGAAATTAGAAGCAAAATTGATGGAAACTTAACCAAGGGTGGCATTTCTACTGTACACTTTTCCCAAAAGGTTTCCACAATTTTGGCCACTACTGTATAGTCCCTTGGAAAGAAAAGAAAAACAAGAAAGTACAGTTGCCTCTTGAAAAAGCACCTCTGGGACAACCATGACCGGGATCAGGGGTCCCCAACCTGTGGGCCGTGGTCCACTACCAGGCCACGGCATATTGGCCACTGGGCCGTGTAAGTGGCTGGCCACTGCATGTGTGTGTGCGCACACAGTTCCACTCGCACATGCATTGCCATGAGCACTGCGTGCGTTTCCAGCCCTACTCGCATGAGAGTCACGAGCATCATGAGCATTCACAGCCTCACTCACACAAGCAACAGGTGTTCGTGCGCACGGACGCACACATGCATTCACACACACCCCAAGAAAACCCCATCCCTTCTTTCCCTCCTCCCCCCACTCCGGGCGCCCAATTCTGAAAGGTTTGGGAACTCTGACCTGGATGACTGAGAATCTCCATAGACATTACAATATATATTTAAAAGGAAGGCATCATGAAGACAGTTGGATTTGTTAGCGAATTCCCAGCAGACCTAAAATGATATTCCTATTTTAAAATTATGATAGGGTGCTTCTTTTCCACTTAGGTCAAAACAGCACAAGGGGAAGAGAAAGGAGGACATTGCAAACAGTTGTTCAGTAAGTCTCAACTTCAGCAGCTGTGCCAATTGAATTATTAAATAGAATGAATGAATGAATGTACAAATAAAATACACAAATACAAATGTTGATAAGGGGTCCTTGGTGCTCTCTGATGATGTTAGTTTAGTAATGAAACGTCTGCAAGAAAACAGCCAAGCTCAGAGAACACCAAAGATCCCTCAGTTCAATCCTGAGCTACAAATATTTTTCTCCAAATGTTGATAACTCTCTTATATTTGTTAACGGCTTTAAACAAAACTTTAAAATCACACTTCTGAGGAAAGTTGATGCTAGAAACGCAGGGAGAGGCAGTGAAGGTCTCACTTTAAAGCAGGGGTGTCAAAGTCAATTTCATTGAGGGCCGCATCAGCATTGCAGATGCCCTCAGGGGGACGGGTGGGTGTGGCCAAGGTGGGCGTGGCCTACTGGGTGGGCATGGGTAGAGTGCGTATGGCCTACTGGGTGGGTGTGGCCAGCTCTACATCACTGCATCAAGGGTGCCTATGGGGGCCCGGGCAGGAGTGGGACAGATCTGAGGGTCTCTGGCAGGAGGGTCTCTGGGTCAGGGCCAAGGCAGTGGGGGCCATTCCCTCACTGTTTCCAGGATGGCTTTGCGGGCCACATAAAACCACTTCGCCGGCCGGATCCGGCCCCCGGGCCTTGTGTTTGACATGTCTGCTTTAAAGTTTTTAATATGGAAAATATTGTGAAAAACTTGGGATTATAGTACATTCAACTTTAGGCAGGACAGCCATTTGAAAGGGCTGAGACCCATGCTATGTCTTTCTTCTGACATACATCACGAAATAAACCCAGAGGGAAATATGGACTAATTCATCAATGATTCTAGCTAGACGGGGAGAGGACTAATGGCTTTATTGATTCTTTGCTCTATGTTACAAGATAGACTAAATCCAATGGCACATACCGGAAGAAGAACTGAGGCTTCTGGCAAAACAAAGTAATTTGTTTCCAGTTTATCAGAAAATTTGAAACAATCTTCTATAGAAAGAACCAAGAATATATTTTCTGGATGTAAAACTGAAATGACAATTCAAATTATAGCTCAAACGTCTATACAGGTAGTCCTTGACTTACAACAGTTCATTTATTGACCAGTCAAAGCAACAATGGCACTAAAAAAAGTGACCTATGACCGTTTTTTACACTTATGATCATGGCTGCATCCTCACTTGTCATGTGTTAAAAATGTGGATGTTTTTTTATTGAGATGATATAACAAGAACTGTATTAGCTTAAATATGAGACAGTAAATGTTAAGGAAAAAAGAGACGAAATATTTGATGTTGTAACTTGAAATTTGTACTAAGGATTTTGTTATCGAACTATTGATTAACCAGCCACCACATTGCTTTTTAAATACTTAAATGGAAAACTGGAAAATTAATAAAATATTATAAAAAAAATTGGATGCTTGGCAACTGGTTCATACTTATGACTGTTGCAGCATCTCAGAATTATGTGATCACCTTGTACCAGCTTCTGATAAGCAAAGTCAATGGAGAAGCCAGATTCACTTAACAACCATGTTACTAAATTAACTGCAGTAATTCACATAACTATTGTGACAAGAAAGATCATAAAATAGGGCAAAAATCACTTAACAAATGTCTTACTTAGCAACAAAAATTTTGGACTCAATTGGGATTGTAAGTCAAGGACTAACTTTATTCTTCCCTTAGTTCTTAAACTTCTCTTTAACCTAGTTCAGCCTATTTTTACCCAGTATTTTGTAAAAATTGTATTTTTAATACGTTTATGTGTACACAAGGATTATCAAATCATTTTATTTTATTCAATTTATTTGCCGTATTAACAATTATGGAGGACGTCCAATGGAAGACAAACTGAAGAATCAAAGTTGAAGCTCTTGAATTTTAGAAAATAAAGACTTAACAACTTCCCCCTTAAAAAAAACTCTCAAGCCACAATGTATTAAAAATGCCTTGAGTTTAAAAACTTCACATTTCTTCAAACTGTGATGGTACCATAACATATTATGGTTTTTCAAATAAGCTATATGTTACTGCTCAAATTGTAGTTGCAAGACAGGTAATCCTCAACTGACAACAATTTGTTTAGTAACCATTCAAAATCACAACAGCACTGAATAGAGTGACCTTTAACCATTTTTCACTCTGACAAGCACTTCAGTGTCCCCATGTTATGTGAGCAAAAATCGAATGCTTGGCAACTGACACATCTTTAAGAAAGTTGCCATGTCCCGTGGTCACATAATCACCTTTTGCAACCATCTTGACAAGTAAGCTCAATGGGGAAAACAGATTCACTTAACAACCATGCTACTAACTTAATATCTGCAATGATTCACTTAACAACTGTACAAGTAAGACCATAAAGTGGGGCAGAATTCACTTAGCAACCGTTTTGCTTAGCAACCAAAATTTTGGGCTCAATTATAAGTCATAAGTCAAGGGCTACCCACAGTAATCAATTCTCCCTAAATGAATTAGGAATACACTCCCCATGATACCAACCTATGCAACCTAAAAATTCTGAGAACAGTAGTCTTTCTACGTCTGAGATTATAGAAGTCTACAATCAAAATAGTACAAACAGAGTGCAGCCATCTTAGCTGAATACAAAATACCATTTTTTAAAAAATTTAAGATACCACACCTACAATATTCCTTGTAAATAATGTCATTTTTTAACTTTACTGGTAAACAATGTAATAACAATGTGCATATTTAAAGCAGGACATTTTCAATCATGGATGAGGGATTCTTACATGCGGGGATGAAAGCTCCATGGAAAATTATTTAATTGGAAGCCAAGCTGTGCTTCAAGACAATGGGAATGGCTTGTACTTTCCTCCAGCAAACTGCTCACAGCTCCAAGCTTTTTTAAGAGACAGAAGAGCACTTTCAGGAGCATAAGAGATAAGAAAGTGTGCCGTCATCAGGAAATGGAAGGCAAGATAGCCATTTTCTTTTTTTAGGAAAAGGAAGTTGGCCTTGCATGTGTTTTTTTTTTTTTAAAAATAGCATGCCAAGTACTTTACTCCAAAAGAGGGCTTTCTTTAATATAATTCTAGGGCTAAGATGAAATTAAATTCACTTATTATACTATGCATTTGTTAGGGTTTTTTTTCTTTTGCCTTTATAAAAAAAGCAATTTGGCAACAACAAATCAGGACTCGAGGCTTTTAGAGAAGGGGGTTACCTACAACCTGGCATCTCAGATTACACACTTCTGATTTAAGTAATACAAACTAATCAAGGAGAGGAGCAACCTAGAACTAAGGAGAAACTTCCTGACAGTTAGAACAATTAACCAGTGGAACAACCTGCCTCCAGAAGCTGTGAATGCTCCAACACTAGAAGTTTTTAAGAAGAGACTGGAGAGCCATTTGTCTGAAATGGTATAGGATTTCCTGCCTGAGCAGGAGGTTGGACTAGATGACCTCCAAGGTCTCTTCCAACTTTATTATTATTATTATTATTATTATTATTATTATTATTATTATTATTATTATTATTATTTATTATTATTATTATTATTATTATTATTATTATTATTATTATTATTATTATTATTATTATTATTATTATTATAAGATATAGGTTTGATCAATAAAACCACATTACTAATAAAGCTTTAATTAAACCAAGGCAAAACTCAATCTTCTATTTATATGAAGAGTGAACCAGGGTTGTTTTTTTTTCCTACCTGTGCACACATGCATAAACACACAAACTTTCTCTACCCTCTCAGATAAGGACCCAGAAATCAGAAACAAATCAAATCCAGCCGTTTAATAATTACACAAGAGCTCAACTTTTCCAACTCAACTTTGCACTAGATTTTATTTCCCTTTTTTTTTAAAAAAAAAAAAAACAAAGCAACCAAAAGAACAGTAAAAACAAGCTATGCTCTGGGTGCGAGGAGGCAAGAGACTCATTACATTAAAAGTGTTGGGCTTTGCTACCCCAGGGAGAGCCGCAGCTCCAGTAACCCGCAGAGCTGATGCTACATTAGCAGATGACACGTTTTCACAAATACGCTCACAGCTCCATCCATAGTTCTGGGAATTAATTGTCACAAGGACTCTTGGAAAGCTTTCAGTTAATTTCCAATGGCCACTTTAGCCCTTTATTCCAAGGGGCTACATGTTACAAATGCAGATCTGAGGGACATTTAATGTGGCATTAAACTAAAAGAAGCTACTTTATCACACAAGACTGGACCAGGCCTTTTAAGTTCAAATGAACAGAATCCAGGGGAGACTAAGAGTAGAGGTGGATTTCTGTATCTCATTAAAAAAAAAAGCACGAAAGGGTATGCGCCGTAAGATGAACAAGGCAGACTATAGTAAGGATCAGGATAGGATTGTACAACTGAAGTTATTTGAAGGGTTTGTTTTAGATGGTGACAACTGTATTTAATCTGCTCACGAAGAACCTTGTAGAACTTGCTTGTTTGCACACTGGAAGCAGTCCACCTTGCACTGGCTTTCATCCTCATCTCTGATGTGGGGCAGGTGCTTTTTCTGCACACAAAACCTCTAGGGAGGTTTCCACCCCGTATCACTGAATGGTTGATGGCAGGGCAAAGACACAAGCTGTGTAAGCCTCTGGGATGCATTAGACCAAGCAGCAAATGTACCTGTTTAAATTTTAACCTTGGTGTTTATGAGAAGCCTCAGCACAAGGCTGTCCGCTGCAACATTCACTACGTATCTAGGAAAAGGAAGACAGCCTGTTGTGAACGTAGCCTGCATGTTAGACTGCACAAATACAGAATGTATATCCCCACAAGGGATAGATGACTTTTGGTCACATATGCACTGGCTCCTCTTTTTACTGAATCCAGGTAGCTGAAACATAGCAACATTTGCTATTTCTACTGTATTTCTATAGACATAGGTTGATATGTTTGTACCCATTTTTTTAAAATTTCTACTTGCTGTATAGTATGGTGCTAAATTTAATCTTATTACTCTAAAACTGGACTCTTATTCATACCTCAGGAGGTATTCCTGAAAACATTGTTTCTTCTTTGTGGTTTCTGGTACCAATGTTAATTCTTTCTTTTATCTTTTTTTGAAGATTCTGGCAAAAAGCAGTTTCATTGTAGCAGATCGCTGCCTCCTTGTGGTCTGCCAGAGAAATGTAATCTTCTCTTGGATTACAGCCAACAGCTGACCAGGATTGTTTTGTATTTATCTTTTTTGTACACTGACTATTTGCATTGTAATATTTAAAGTTCGATGTTTGGGAAGGGGGGTTGAAATATTTTATGTTTTCTTATTTGTAATAAAACTGCGCCACCAATGTGGCCACCAGCTCCAATGCTGATAAAAGAAGACAGGAAGATTAATGGTTGATATATCAATGCTCTTCCAAAGAGAAAGAAACTAGGGGCTATTACAAAACTCTTGTGTGCCAATAACCTGCCAGTAGGGCCTCCTTAATTTGTCCAGTATTGTTGGGGTAGATTGGAAGAGATGAGGGCTTGTTTCTGACAGAAGCCAGAATACATGACCCCCATCATCCTGTTTAAATTTTTACTACAGACAGTAGAAAAATAACCTGCTGTTAGATCAATAATTTTCATTCCCCAGGTTCTTTTCCCATAGGGACAGTAACAAGCAGTTTCCTCTAAACTATGTTTACTGTCTTTCTCCTTTATCAGTTTCTTCCAACAGTCTTTCAGAAGTTCAGATACAAAACTTCATGCTTGTGTAAGATTTTTAAATTGCAAATTTGAGATTCTCTTTTTTTAGACAAATCCCTCTCTTCTTGGACTTTTATTATTCCTTGGATTTTTAGTTGTTTGGAATTACTAATTTGAAACTAATTCTGGGTTCTGGGGGAATATGCTCTATAGAAACACACACACACAAAATTAATATTTTTATCCTGCATGCTGACTGGCCCAATTTTTGCTGTTTCAACACCAAAGAGCAAAAGAAAAAGGAGAAAGGCTTAAGCATGGTTAACACACATACAAAGAAATGATAATTCCAAATATCTAACAGATGGGAAAACTGTCAACCCCCCCCAAGCCCCCCCCCCCCCGCCAACCTCCCTACCCTCCATCTTTTCAGTCAACATCAAAAGCTTTCTTGTCTTCTTTTGTCTTAGTTGCGGACTTTGTGGAGATAAAGAGACAGGTAAGCAGACCAAGTCCCATACAGCAAAGCTATCAAGGATTATGAAGGAGATAGCCTTGGGCAAATTTCAGATGGGGGGGGAGGAACAGTAAATCCCTGAACACTTCAACTCATGTAGCAGAATGAAAAGAATAATTCTTCAAATGTTTTATTTACTTAGATATAGGATTTAATCCCACCTTTTTGCCCGGAAGGGCACTGAAAATGATTAACAATTAAAAAGCCAAACCATCACGTTTTGTAACAGTGCTATAAAGTCACAATTAAATTGAAAAGGCCAAGCAGGAAGGTTAACTAATGCAACTAAATTTCATTTTTAATGTGTGCTGTTTTACCTACTGTAAAAAATGACAATAAAGGTTATCTATCTATCTATCTATCTATCTATCTATCTATCTATCTATCTATCTATCTATCTATCTACCTACCTACCTACCTACCTACCTACCTGAGAAGGATCTGATTTCTTTCCTAACAGCAGAAAAAAAATGCAAACTGGACAGTAGCACAATCCTCTCCTGTATGCTAAAATATTCTGCTCCTGGACTACTAAGCATTTTCATACACCTAACTTTGTGCATGAAAACCTTCCTTTTTTCAGTCAACCCCATACTTGGCCTTTAAGGAACTATATACACACTGCAATAATTGCCTGATGCCAGGGCAACAAAATATACATCATTAAAATCAGAATGAACTAAAATGAAATGACACTAATTTCAAAATTACCCCCTTTGTTTTATTTTATTTTCCCCTTCTGAAACATTAAATAACATGTCTTGTGGACCACATTCAAGAGTTCTGGTGGGGCCATAATTTTTAAGGTCTCGTGTGTAACGTCGTCTTATGTAAGGCAAATGATTGCATTTTGAAATCTGTTTTGTTTTAAAGGAGCTTTTTAAGTATTACTCAAGGATTCAAAAGGAACCTCAAGAATGTTGCTTTTATGGATGGACGTAGAAAAAAAAGACATTAAAATATTTTGCTTCAAGTACTTTCTTCTAAAGTACTTCCTCCTCCTCCTCCTCATGTTACTATTGTAAAAGAAAAGAAGAAAAGTAGAAACTGGGCCAAACTTAGTTGACTAAGTTGACTAGAAGTGTTTGCAGCCAGGTGAGAAATTGAGCCTACGTCTTAATCGGTACAGCCATTCTTTTATCACGTTTTACCAATTGCAAGTAAACTTCCATGTGCAGAGTAACACAAACCCTTTATTCCATCTAACTCACTTGCCTGCTACACTCAATCTGTAGGAGAATTCAGGGTAAAAAATGGGATTCATTCAATCGGTAGATTCCACCAATACATTTTAACTAAGATTTAAATATATTTTAGCTCGTAAAACTATTATCTCTTGGCAATGTTAGAAATTAAGGAACCCATTAAAATGAGTAGATTCTTAAAGGATAAGGCATAATATTGAACACAACTGAGCTGATGTGAAGACATGCTTTCATCTGTTGCTCCAGCATTTGGGGTTCTATTTATATATTCCGATTCAGACATTTAAGATGCAGTAGCAGCCTTCTTCCAGATTCTTTAAGGCTCTAATTTACAAACAGAATCAAGAGAAGCAATTAAATGTTAAGTGCTATCAGCATGTTCTCCCGGAGTGGCACCAACATTGCATGCACACACGAACAAGACGGAATTGAATGAATCCAATCTTGACACAGACGAGTGGGTTACAAATTGAAATTCTATTTCATTACCATTAGTCTTAAGCTCTGTGTAACAGAAAGTAATAAGGGAAGGCATCAAAGGCTTCTTCTAGCCAACACTGCATAGGAAGTCTTTTACCTATTACAAAAAGTCACAACTTTTTCGGGGGGGGGGCAGGAGCCACACGCGAAAAAGTAGTACCTGGAGCCAGGAGAGAAACATAATGTTGTTAACATTTAATATGAATTAAAAAGAAATAGGACTATCTCACTAGTTACTGTAAATACTGTAAATCAGACATGTCAAACACAAGGCCCGGGGGCCAGATGCGGCCCGCGAAGTGGTTTCATGTGGCCCGCGAAGCCATCCTGGAAACAGTGAGGGAACAGCCCCCGCTACCTTGGCCCTGGCCCAGAGACCCTCCTTCTGCCAGAGACCCTCAGATCTGTCCCACTCCTGCCCAGGCCCCCATAGGCACCCTTGATGCGAACGATGTAGAGCTGGCCACGCCCACCCAGTAGGCCACGCCCACCCTGGCCATACCCACCCGGCCCCTTGAGAGCAACCGCAATGCTGATGCGGCCCTCAATGAAATTGAGTTTGACACCCCTGCTGTAAATCATCTATTTAAGTCCTATTTAATTAATTAATTCAACTTCTGTCACATTGAAGCCTAAAGTCTACAATACTTTTGCAGGATTCTGGGAGGTAGAACCAACCTTTTTGGTTGTTTAGGTGCAGTCCTGTGATCTCTTGCTGGGCTCTCATGATTTGGTCCTTGAAAT
Source organism: Vipera berus (assembly GCF_964194415.1). Classification (NCBI taxonomy): domain Eukaryota; kingdom Metazoa; phylum Chordata; class Lepidosauria; order Squamata; family Viperidae; genus Vipera; species Vipera berus. The sequence continues at coordinate 258,908,437 of NC_138203.1, forward strand.
TATAAATCATAAAACCTAATTACCTCTTATGTGAAACTCCATATAAGCCAACCTCATATCTTAAGGAAAAAATACATTTGATGTATTTATCCACTTGTAACAAATTGCTTTCTAAATAGCATACTTTTAGGAGAGAGAAAAAAAGCTAGAAATCTGATTTCCTCTCGGTAACATAAGACATCCCTTCAAAAAAAGCCCAAACTGTACAAGAAGGCTGCCCAAAAGAAAAAAACCCAAAACATACAGGAGACATTCACATTGGAATACATCTTGCAAAAATCAATAATGTAGAACCCAAAAGGAAATCCATTGTGTTCCATCATACGAAGCAAATTGCAGAAAGTATTATAGGCCATTGGCTAAGCTATTTAGCAACTCAACCAGGAATTGGTGATTTCAAACCTATTCTCAAATTCTTTGGTATCAAGCATGCATGCGTGTGCACGCGCACACACACACGCACAGAGGCAAGGCATCTTAACATTTCCTTAATAGATTGGCTTATTTTTGATCCCTATCCTTGGTTGCTCCTTTCTTGGATTGGTGGTAATCTACTTCCTCTACTTCTGATTCCGCTGATCAATCTCCTCTTACGTCTTAGGCTACAAAATATTTTGAAAGAAGACTTTTAAGAAGGCAAAGATTCCTCAAGACTCAAGTCCTGATGACACAATAGAAACATACGGTAGGTATAATTTTCTTAAAAACAATACAGATGTGGTTGGCCGTTATTTTCTCCAGGGTGATTTTGAAATCCCACTTTAGCCTACAGTCCTAATGTCCTCCTGAATTTCTTCCACTCCAAGTACTAAACAGGCCCAACTTTGTTATCTTTCAAGGCCAGAAAAGGTAGGCCAGATGCTACCACCTGCTTCAGAAGACTCCCCACTATTATCCATGTCCATGCACACCCAATGTGAAAAGATGTCCATGAACAGCTTCTGAAGCCACAAGCAGCCTCTTGAAAGCTTTAGATGGCACCTTCTACGTGCCTTATCCTAAAAGTGCCAGTGGGCTGTCATTCATAATACAGCAGAAAGGAATTATTAAGTATACAGTATGTGAAACGTGATACTAAATATGAATATTATATTTCACAGTGGTTAGAATGCAGCATTGGAGGCTAGCTCATTGTTCACTGCCAGAGGTTCGATCCTGACCAGCTCAAGGTTGACTCAGCCTTCCATCTTTTCGAGGTGAGTAAGATGAGGACCCAGATTGTTGGGGGCAATATGCTGACTCTGTAAACTGCTTAGATAGGGCTGTAAAGCACTGTGAAGCAGTATATAAGTCTAAGTGCTATTGCTAATATTAATTAAATTTCTGAAAAGAAATGTTATTATTGTCTTGACCTTACTCTTCTCTTGATCCTGGTTTCACCAACTTTGTTTTTACATGTAGGCCCTTATACTGTCAAAAAAGTTCAATCAAACTTTCAGCACACCAAGTTATGCAGCCCTGACCCGAAACTGAAACTCTAACTCAGGGGTTCCCAACCGGGGGTTCTCGCTCCCCCTGGGAGTGCGAGACGATATTCCAGGGGGTGTGAAAAATTGAACTGAAACTCTAACTCAGGGGTTCCCAACCGGGGGTTCTCGCTCCCCCTGGGAGTGCGAGACGATATTCCAGGGGGTGTGAAAAATTGGGTTTAGAAGTTTCAAAATTATAGTGTACATATGCATATATATATATATATATATATATATATATATATATATATATATATATATATATATATATATATATATATATATATATATATATATATATATATATATATGCATAATCAGGTATGACTTTTGTAAGGGGTGCGAGAATATATCAGAAGTGTTCTAGGGGTGTGGGGTATAGAAAAGGTTGGGAACCACTGCTCTAACTCAAATAAAATGAAATGTATGGCTACAAATGGAAAGTAGAGGAAACTCAATGATTTGGATCAAAAACACAATGTGGATATCCTAATTTATGTCAATGTAGCCACCATTTGGCAAATTTAGGTAGCACCTGGACAAAATCTAGTAACAGCCAACAATATATTCTTTCTGGAAAGTGGAGATTCCATACACAGTGGTTTTCGTGGCCTGTAGGGAGGCAATAAAATCTTATTAATCCTTATTGTAGGAATAATGTAACATGTGAGCCAGTCCTTTCATATCCCTCGCCCCACATGGACATAAATATTCCAGAAAAGGATCCAAAGAAAACTACCATCAAGCAAGATGGACAGAAGGGGATTCTTTGGGGCCTGGCTGAATTATATCCCCATGCAAGTGAGTCTGAAAAACTCATGACCACTATGTGCCTCCTCCCAGTGCCACCTAATGTTAATTTGGTTCAGATTATTTTTGCTACTTCATAGATATGCTACAGAATTGTCAATTTATCCCCCTGAACCCAGATTCTCTGAAGTGAACCCACTGGTGAAAAATGTATTTTCAAAGTAACCTTTCTTTTGGGAAGGTTGAGAAATTTTTGTGTAAACCTAGAGATATTAATCCCACTGGGAAAAATCATAATTTTATCCACATTGATGGGATATTTACTTCACCGACTTGGGATTTCAAAAATCAAAATGATCTAAAAGCAAATGTTTATCCATTTATTTGGGGCTACGGGGGGCCTGTGTTTAACCTAAGAGAATAAACATTAAAGGGTGCCACATTTTGCAGCCACGGTTTACAAACATAACAGTGAATGTATTCACTGTAAACAATAAAAACACTTCTACTGTGCATTAACAATGTAGTAAGAAACAATCTGAAGGCAGATCACAGCTTCTGGAAATGCTGTCACTTAACCTACACGTTAACACTTACTTAAATAGTTAAAGAAGAGAAAAGGTGTTGAATTGGAATACTGACATGCAAGCCGTATAGTCTGATGCAAGACCCTTGGGCATGGAAGAAAAGAAAAACAAACAACTAATTTTAGAAACTCCATTTAGTTATTCTCACCAATTAGAATATGATGCAAGAGCCATCAACAGGCAGGATTAAGTTACGGCTTTGAAAGCTGCATTTGGAATAGGCAAGAATGCCGTTTCCTATATAGGTTTTTCTTTTCATCCATCAGCCATTGCAAATAAATGATATTTATTTGTCTAAATTGACCTTTCATAATGCAGATCGATTTATATACACAATAGAGTACAAATGGTAGGAGAAAATGAACTCTAAATGTGGTACTTTTGAGAATCTGAAAAGTGTGGCTCAACTCAACATCCTTGTTCTAGGGTTTAACAATCAAATATCTATATCCCAAGTTTCCTTTGTTCAGAAAGGGCCTCTTCCACATGCCCATAGGTCAAAGCTGGTATAAGCATTAACAGAGAAACAACTACACAAAAACACAAAAGAGAAAATAATAGCAAAGAACAGGTAAGACAAGGCTTAACAGGAATTCAGAGACTAAATATCAAAACCAAATAGCACTTGCCCCTTGTATCTAAATGAACAACTCCATGGGGTCCTTGGTGCTCTCTGACCTTGGCGGTTTTCTTGCAGACGATTCTTTACCAAACTAGGTAACATCATCAATGCTAGTTCAGGAGTGGGGTTTGATCTCTGTTTATTTACAAGGGGCTTGCCCAACTGGTGTTGGTGGGAGTGTTCCTTGATGGTTCCTCGATTAAGCTGTTATTTACTGTAGGATTGTTTGTCTGAGTTAGTATACCAATCAACTAGAATATACCTCTTATATATAAACAGAAAACAAATCCCACTCTCTTCAAGAACCGATGATGTTACAAAGTCGGGTAATGAAATGTCTGCAAGGTCACAAACAAGCTCAAAGAGCACCAGGGACCTCCCCGCCCCCAATTCAACTCTGAGCTACAAATATTCTCTTCTGTTGGAACAGAAGATAATATTTGTAACTCAAGTTTGAATTGCTGGAATTCTTGGAGCAAATCCATCTATTGAAATTATTTTCATTTGAAGACTCTTTCCTGGACAATCCACACCTATTCTCATAAGCATGGAAAATTTTTTTAAAAAATGTTTTCAATTGCAAGATATCTCCCTAGACCAGGAAATTTTGATTATTTGGTATTTTCTCTACACAATTTTTCTTTTGAGACTGAATTCTATGCTGCTCCTTTATTATCGTGTTATGTTACAATTGTACTGGTTTCTTTGTTATGTTGCATTCTATATTTTTATTGCAAACTACACTGGGAAATGTTTTTAAATGTTTTAAATACAAACGGGCATACCCATCACGCGATTCAACCGTGATTATTTGGAATCCAGAAAAATTGGGAGGGGGATAGCAAGCCAAAAGAGGAGGTAGGAAAGAAATATGAAAATAGGGAATACATCTACATTTTATTTACAGCCTTTGTAACACTTGTCATACCCTTCTGCTCTGAATTATATTTCTTGTTTCAACTATGGTCATGCACTACTTCATACAGTGCCTTTTCTTTCTTTCTGAGGATGACATCAACTCCATCTAACCATGACACAATCTGCCTCTCCCTTTCAACCCATTTCCTCTTCCTTTATACCAGGGGTAGGCAACCTTGGCTCTTTTATGACTCGTGGACTTCAACTCCCAGAATTCCTGAGCCAGCATGGCTCACTATGGAAACCTCTCCATTTCTCCTCAGCATGGCTGGCTCAGGAATTCTGGGAGTTGAAGTACACGAGTCATAAAAGAGCCAAGGTTGCCTACCCCTGCTTTATACTGTATAGTTAAGATTAAATCCTGTGCCCAATACATCTCAATCCATTATTTTTGTACTGGACACCCATTTTCCTATTCAGCCCATATGCATTTCAGCACCCATTGATTCTGGATCCTTTAATTACGGTACTTCACATCCTATTCCAATTGCATTCAGCATACTTTTATTCAACTTGTTTATGACAAAGTAGGCAGAAAAATAATCTCAATCAGCATTTTTTGATTATCATGCATATTTCCATCCAACAGACCACAAACTACATACTATCTTTCCTGCCTGCCCGCACTGAAATTTCATTTTCTCATCTTTAATTAACAGTTTATCAAGCTACTCACATCTATTTCCTCTAGGCGTTTTTTTAAAAAAGCCACCACTGTCAAATACAACTATCTTGGTTTCCAATACGTACATTTTCAGATCCATATAGTTTACCAAATGGCACAATCTATCTAAAATCCATTGCAAATCACTGGAGTTCTTATTTGTTTGCTTTATTTTATATATATATATATATATATATATATATATATATATATATATATATATATATATATATATATATATATATATATATATATATATATATATATATATATATATATATATATATATATATATATATATATATATATATATATATTATATATATATATATATATATATATATATATATATATATATATATATATATATATATTATATATATATATATATATTATATATATATATATATATATATATATATATATATATATATATATATATATATATATATATATATATAATGTTTTCTGAGGTTTTCGCGGGTGTTTGTATGTGGATCTTTGGTCATTCGGGTTTTTTCCCCACGTAGAATTGAAGGTGTAAGAGCAACGTTTCGACGAAATCTCATCCGTCATTCTCAGGCTGGTGGCTTCAGCTTCGTTAGAACGAAGCTGAAGCCACCAGCCTGAGGATGACGGATGAGATTTCGTCGAAACGTTGCTCTTACACCTTCAATTCTACGTGGGGAAAAACCCGAATGACCAAAGATCCATATATATACATACATACATACATACATACATACATACATACATACATATATATATATATATATATATATATATATATATATATATATATATAATTTATTCGGTTTATATACCGCCCTATTCCCAAAGGACTCAGGGCGGTTTACAAGGCAAAATTTAAAAACAATCCAATATAAAATTAAAATAAATTAAATTAAGTCTAGCCGCAAAAATTAAATCACAATTTAAAAATATTAAACCCCTCAGTCCAGACCAGATAGCTCAAAGAGCCAGGTTTTTAGGTCCCGGCGAAATGAATGAAGGTCGGGGGCAGTCCGGAGTTCCGTTGGTAGTTGATTCCATAGGGCAGGCGCGCCCACAGTTATAACATATATAACTCAAAGCAGCAAACATATCCAAGATAACCTCCTCCTCCTCCTATTTTTCCCACAACAGCCCTGTGAGGTGGGTTGGGCTGAGAGAGAGTGACTGACCCAAGATCATGCAGCTGGCTTTCATGGCTAAAACAGGACTTGAACTCATGATCTCTTCTTTCTAGTTTGGTGCCTTAACCATGAGAACCCAACAGAATCATCTGCATACAAAAGTACACCTATGTTTACATACCCAATTGACAAATCTAACCAAAAGCGCCCTTTACATATTCATATATCAACGTATTTAACAGTCACAGAGACATTAAGCTTTGTCTTAGTCCATCTCAGCTTTGAGCCAGCTGCTAAGCATTCCATTTATTTTCATGCATTCCATCTTATCACCTTTTCGCATTCTGTAACCAATCCTCATTTTCATATTTGTGCAGAATATTCAAGTCTATTCACTTTACGATACGCCTTTTCTAAATCAATTCATGTACAGAATGCTTTCTTTCACATCTCACGCTCATTTCTCAATGACCCCCTGAAGATTTTAAAAAAAAATGACTTGTATACCTCCTACCCAGCATAAAGCTTTCGTTGTACTTCCCAAATTTCCCACAATCACCAACATACCCTCAGTCAGAATTATGTCCAAATCTTCATAGATATACTTAACCAGACTTTATATTCATTCTTGTCACCTTCTCTTTAGGAATAACAGCATCCTTCTAATCACCAGGCAGATGCAGTCTTCACACCTATATTAATTGCACAACCATTCTATGCTACATTAATATATTAACATTTCTTTAATTTTCTCTATAAACACCATTAACTTTTTCCCATCCTCATTTTTTTACAGCAAACGTTCCCTCATACTGGCTTGTGACCGGCACTGGTATCCCCATGAATCCATGCTCCTTACCCGGGGTTTCCGTCAGTTCCCACTTTAACCAGCATTATCCTGGGGTTACAAATAGCAATCAGGACTGCCATCATTAAAAGTGATGCCGGCGCATGACATTACACTTTGAAACTGCATCACTTAGCAATGACAATCCTGCCACCCAGGGGTCTCCAACCCCCAGTCTGTGGCCCATTAGCAACCAAGTCGTGCAAGTGGCGGGCAGCAGATGAATAGCACAGGAAGCTCCATTTGCACAAGCTCTGTGCAGGTGCATGAAACCATCCGCTCCTCCCTTCCTCCACTGCCAGTCCATGGAGCCGGAAAACTTGGGAATCATTGCTATAACCCAACACTCTTTTCTTTTTTTTCTCTTTACAATTTTTCCAAGATCCATGGTTGACACTATCAAATAATTTTACATTCCACCCTTATATACTGTGAAATTCTCTCAGTCTTTCACCGCAAAGAACAAACTCAACCCACATTTTTGTATGTTTATTTACTCCCTTGTCATGCATATGTATGAGTATTCTTAAACTAACGTAGTCGAAACCATGTTCGTCCGATCTTTGGTTTGCCTGGGCCGCATTGAGTGAAGAGGAATTGTCTTGGGCCGTATATAAAATATATTGTTAATTAATATAAATCACGTGATGATGTTAAAAGCTGATGATCTTGTGGGGCTCTTTTGCTGTCCAGGGCTGCCTAGGCCATGGGTTGCGGGTTGGAAAAAACCTGATCTAAAAATAGATATTTTCTAAGTCAATGGTTCAAAAGTCACCATTTGTAGTGATTCTTGGAATTTTGAATGACCCAGTCATTATTTCTGTACCTCATTTCACTCTCACCTATCCATTCATGTCAGCTAATAGAATATTTTCCACCCAGATTACATTCACTGATTCATTATTCGATGGAGCATAATATATACGCTATGGGTTCCTCTAATCATAGGCATCAATTTAACTGACACCCATTCGTATCTTCTCATGTATGTTTTAGATTTTTCATTTATAATTAAGACTGTAGCTTCCCTGCATGTGTGCTCATCTCTACCCCAATGGCTGTCCAGTCTCTTCTTAAAGACTTCCAGTGTTGGAGTGTTCACAACTTTTAACTGTAAGGAAATTTCTTCTTAGTTCTAGGTTGTTTCTCTCTTTGTTTAGTTCCCATCCATTGCTTCTTGTCCTGCCTTCAGGTGCTTTGGAAAATAGCTTGACTCCCTCTTCTTTGTGCCAAAGATGAGATATTGGAACACTGCTTATCACGTCACCACTCGTCCTTCTCTTCATTAGACTAGACATACCCAATTCCAGCAACTCTTCATTAAACCAGACATTAAAGTAGATATGTCAGTATTACTTACTTAACATTAAGAAAACTTAACATTAAGAAAACCAAGATCATGGCATCCGGCCCTCTCAATTCCTGGCAAATAGATGGGGAAGAAATGGAGGTAGTGACAGATTTTATTTTCCTGGGCTCCAAGATCACTGCAGATGGGGACTGCAGCCAAGAAATTAAAAGATGCTTGCTCCTCGGGAGGAAAGTCATGGCAAATCTAGACAACACACTAAAAAGCAGAGACATCACCCTGTCAACAAAAGTGCGTATAGTCAAGGCTGTGGTCTTCCCAGTTGCAATGTATGGCAGTGAAAGTTGGACCATAAAAAAGGCTGAGCGCCAAAGAATTGAGGCCTTTGAACTCTGGTGCTGGAGAAGACTCCTGCGAGTCCCTTGGACTGCAAGGCAATCAAACCGGTCAGTCCTAGAGGAGATCAACCCTGACTGCTCCTTAGAAGGCCAGATCCTGAAGCTAAAACTCAAATACTTTGGCCACCTAATGAGAAGGAAGGACTCACTGGAGAAGAGCCTAATGCTGGGAAAGATTGAGGGCAAGAGAAGAAGGGGACGACAGAGAATGAGGTGGCTGGATGGAGTCACTGAAGCAGTAGGCGTGAGCTTAAATGGACTCCAGAAGATGGTAGAGGACAGGAAGGCCTGGAGGAACGTTGTCCATAGGGTTGCGATAGGTCGGACATGACTTTGCAGCTAACAACAATAACAATTGTAGTTCCTTGATTAGGCTGTTGTTTACTTTTGTTTGTCTGGTTTAATCTCTGCTTATCTGGATGTTGACGGCTGGTGAAAAGGTCTTTTCCCCCCTCCTCTTACTTTCCCAGACATATAGCATATCTACTTCTTGTATTTCATTTGTTAATTTACATTCTTTACTATCTTTTTAACTTCGAAGTCAGACTACCATATTCCACAGTCAGCACCAGATGGGCCCATACGTACTGATCTCCGCTGTCTATTAAAGACTGTAATCAACTGAAGCTTGAAAGCATTTTCTATTATCATACAAAAATGAGTAGACCAAGTTACCAGTTTTTCCCATACTTATGCTACATGCTACATTCCTTCCTAATAAAGACAAGAGTAGGCACGTTTTACACCAGGCTCACTCACACAGTTCTATGAGTTTTAAGATTTTTAGGGACTACCTTGCCCATCAACATAGTGTTCCACATCACCACGCACTGACCCAGAGGTTGTTTTTAAATATATAAATCTAACCAATAGTTGTTCATATTGCAAAACCTTAAGAGTCGCTTTGTTCTGGCTTCAGTTTGCTGAATGGGTCAATTTTACAGCCAATCTCGGGACAACCCATCACCTGACTGTTGCCTAATTGGGACCTGTTCACATAGTTCCAGATTATCAAACATCACTAAGCACTATGAACAGCACGGTGAACACTGTGATGAGACTTGGTGAAGCCCTCCATCTCTCTGTTGCATTTAGAATCAACATATACATTGTGCTTCTATTCCGAGCGTGGGCTGAGGAGAATAAAGCTGGAGAAGTTGCCTGAACGTAGGTTCAGTTTGGGTCACTTCAAAGTGGAATGCAGGAACTGGTCGTTACCTAACAAAAGGACACAACCACAAAATTCAAAACAGACCTTGTACGTTAATCTAAAGATGGAGGAAACAGTCAAATCTAACAGGATTCTTTTAAATCTTTTCTCTTTTAACTTCTTTTCTGTTTGCCAAAATCAGGAATAAAAAAATAGCCAGTGTCCCCCCCAAATTAAAGGAAGATATTTTGGAAGCACCAAATTTCACACTGGCATTAGGTTGTAATTATACTTGTTCCTGTGGTTTTTTTTTCCCTTCTGAAACAAACTTTGAAGCCTGATTCTCTCACTGTAGGTCCTGATCACAGAACTCCTACATCAAAGGTACTTGTGCTCGTTTAGTAAAATGCCTAACAATGAAGCAGCCCATGGCTTGGATATTTTCACACACACACACACACACACACACACACACACATATACACACACGGCACAATGACATAACAAAACAGCCGCCATATCTTGTGAAACACTGGCCACATTGTAATGATGTTGACATTGTTCAGGAATTGGTATCCAGGAAACTATGATCTTTTGTTACAGGGATATTTTCCATGGGTACCACCCAATGATGCTTTGGATGCTTTCACATTCATGTGAATCGTAGTTAATCCCAGGGCTAGTTTATACATTCAAATAATGTGGTGGTCAATTGTTGATACATATTTCCTTAAAAAGCAAAAAGTCGTATCAGGCTGATAGGAAAACCACCATTTTGAAGAAAGCCATAAGGCAAACAAATAGAAGACATGTTTCTACAGAGAACGACCTTGGACAGTTTCATTTACTGTGGCTAGACTTGTCTTCCTAATGAAATCAGTCTTGGGGGTGCACAAGCAGACAAAATCATCATGTTTAGTGCAATATATGTTGGAACATCCATTATAGGTAATCCTCGACTTACAATCAAAATGTAGACTGCCCATTATGATGATACGTTGTGACTGTTGTAAAGCGGGCCATCCATGTGACCAATCCAATTTATGACTTTTTTGTAGTATTAAGCAAACCCATTGATTGCTCTAAGTCGTTTTTGCTGAAAACTGGAAGTTAATGCCAGTTTTTGACAAAAACGTCATAAATGCCGTGACATGACCACAAAATGCTGCAAAGACCCATAAATGCAGGCCAGTTGACATGACCTGGGAGAAGCAATTGGCAAAGATAAAAGTTTCCCGTCCATTTGTGTCCGGCACAGCGCTCATTTTGATTTTTTAGCTGAAGAAGCCAGCATTGTCTGAAGATTTCTGTGGTCATCTTGCCAGCATGACTATACATCAAGGCACGCCGTCACCTTCCCACCAAAGTGGTACCTATTTATCTACTTGCATTTGCATGTTTTCGAACTACTAGGTTGGCAACAGCTGAGGCAAGTAATAGGAGCTTACCCCATCCCGCTGCGCTCAGGTCTTAAACCTGGACTGTCAGCTTTCCAGCTGACAAGCTCAGTGTCTTTAACTGCTGAGCCACTGTGCCCCACAGCAATAGGAACTGGGTTGTGAATACCCCTGGGGAGGTCCATCATAGAACTATGAAAAGACATCTTAAACTAGCAAAAAATTAAAAAGCTAGTGCCTGGATAGAACTGTTGCGGTATGCTGTCTGCCCCCCATCCATTCCTGAAGGAAAAAGACCATTAGTAACAGAATGACATCTGCCAAAGAGATTTCATTGATAATCATTGTGAAAAGCATTTCACTATTGATGGACAACCTATCCACTTCCTTTTCGGAAACAGTGGCCTCTGATAGTGCATTAGCAGAAGGCAAGATTTTCCCATGGTAATATTTAGAAGCAGGTTTTCCTAACGTTACGAGAAACGGGCTATGGATTGCATGTTCATTTCTTATTACTGCAAAGAAAGCTAATAAAGAGAAAAGCACAAAATGTAAGGAATTTTTTTAAAACACAAAAGTATAACCTTCAATATAGGTTCCAAGATTTTTAAAAGCAGCAGCAAATGGGAAAAAGCAAAAGGCTGCAATTTCAAAGCCCGTGTTCTTAAGCCTTGGCCAAAACTTGCACACAGAACTCAGGACGTTAACCTTTCAAAATGGCTATTTTAATAGCTAGAAAACTGAGCTCTGAAAAAAGGAAGCTTTGGGTTGAACCTGGCTTCCGCTACCTCAGAGCACTAACAACAAAGGGAGACATCAAACTATATTTCTGTTTTACTATGGCAGGGATGGTGACCTGATGGCCATCCAGATGTCAATACGGTTGCCAACAACATCACCATTGGCTCTGCTACTGGATGTTCTAGGACCGTGGTGGCGAACCTATGGCAGGTGTGCCACAGGTGGCACGCAAAGCCCTCTCTGTGGACACGCACACCGTCACCCCAGTCCTGGGCCTTCAGCTGGGTTTTTAAAAACCTTTTCGCTTTAGGCCTCCTTCGCCGTGTGCAAAAAAAAAAAAGGGTTCAATTTTTCTCGCAGGAAAAAAAAAGATCTCACAATGTTGGAATTGATTGATTGAACTTTTTAGTCCTACCCAGTCTGCTGTTACCACCACAGCCACGCCCACCCAATTGGCCATGCCCACCCGGCACCTGACGATACATACGGTAACTGGGTTTTGGGTTGTAGTTTTGGCACTCGGTCTCTAAAAGGTTCACCATAACTCTTCTAGGAATTGTAGATCAGCAATACCTGTTATGTCTAATTTTAATAAACAATTTTAAAATAACTACCCAGTTGTTTACAAAATAAACTGATATGTTTTCTAGATTATATACATTAAAACCTACAGAAGGTGGAACCAATTACGTTTTGAGAGTATTCATGTAAGCTTGTTTATTGAGACTTTACTGAATTTTTTTCTAAGATAAAAATACAAAAGGATACAAACTAAGAGAAGGGTGCAAAGTGAAAGGAAGACATTTTTCAGAGTAGAGTACAAAAAAACCCTCACCCTTTTGCTTTAGATTTCACAGTATTTCAAGCCAAGTATAGCAACAAAATCATTCTAATCCTCAAAACCTAAAATCAAAGTTTCATTCTTTTTCAGTTTCAAATCGAAAGTCCAGAAGCAGTTTCCATGCAGAAACACAGTAGCTAGGTAAATTCTTCTCTTTAATCGAAATAGTCAGTTTTGCCATCTCTGCAAGAAATAGTCAGTTTTGTCATCCCTGCCAACTCCAGTGTAAGCTTCTTTGTTTTCTCAAATCATATAGCCACCCATGCATGAATGGGCTTTATTTAAATTTAATTTAAAAACACTTTGAAAACAAATTAGTCATTTTATATGTAAAGCAAAGGACCCTTTGTTTTTATGGTCCAATTTTAAAAAATGAAAGGGGAAAATCTAAGGGCCAGGGCTACAACAGAGGGGGTCAGATCTAGTAGTTTAGCAATCTTTGGTTAACTTTAGTCCTTAAGACAAAGTATCTTAAGAAGAGCAGTGTTTGACTCTATTGAGAGCAGCCACCGTAATCTTGAAAAAAGCAAATTTGTTTGGATACTGGCAGAGTAGCCAATCACCTAGAATTATGTTATCGAAAGCTAAGCATCTTATTGTCAGACTCATATAGCTACTTGGATTAGAAACAGTTAATCCGATGCATTAGTCTCTCAGAGCTTTGATTAGATTAGAAAGAATTTTAAGATTATAATACAAGAATTCCATTGAGCACTTCACCTTCAAATGGAAACTAACTAAAGAGAGAAGCAACCTAGAACTAAGGAGAAATTTCCTGGCAGTTAAAGCAATCAGTGGAACAACCTGCCTCCAGAAGTGGTGAATGCTCCAACACTGGAAGTTTTTAAGAAGAGAGTGGACAGCAATCATCATCATCATCATCATCATCTATATTTCAGCAACTGGATATAGGAAGGAAGACCAACCAACCTCTTTTCCTCATTCCCTTTTGTAATGGCAAGACGGACTTGGAAGTTAGTCCTAGCCTTATCAATATGATAACCAGCTTCCACACTTACCAAAGTAGTTTGGACTAGCAATGGAAGATTTAAAATCAGAACTAGCAGGATTTCTGAAACCCACTGGTATGAAAAAGCAGGTCTGATCACACCATACAGAATCTTAGTCTTTTTCTCTTACAACTGAATGCAAAGTACCAGACTATATGTTGTGATTATTATTATTTTTTAAGAAAGCAAAGGTTTCCATTAAAAGAGCATTTGGCAATACAACATCCTAAATCCAACTGGTAGAACATTGGTACTCCAAGCATACCATGAGTTATGAGCAGGGTTTTTTTTCTAAAAAAATAGTTGCCGGAACTCAGAGGTGCTGTCACTGGGAGCCGGTGCCTTGCTGTGGCGTCGCCGCCCGTCCTTTGCACCCCCGCCCGTGGCTTGAAGCCACATGCTGTGGGGATTCCCCTCCCCACGGCCACCGTGGGGATTCCCCTCCCCGTAGTTGCCACACCGCGGCCCGTGCTGAGCCCCCACCCGGAGCTGCTCTGAACCCCAACCCAGAGCTGTGTTCCTCGTGGCAGTGGTCTCCGGCACCAAACAGCTGATGACCTCTGGCACCGGCACTCATTCACTTACTGCCCCGTTGCTTCCAAATGCAGTAAGTGAGTGAGCAAGCAAGTAGTGTTTGGAAGCGTTTGGAAGTGATGGGGCAGTAAGTGAGTGTGTGAACAAGCAAATGGCGTTTGGAAGCGACAGGGCAGTAAGTGAGCGAGTGAGCAAGAGGCCTTTGAAAGAGACGGAGTGAGTGGGGGAGAGATTGAATGAGGTGCCTTTGAAAGTGAGTGAGAGCAACTGGAGGCTTTTGTGAGCAAAGTGTGAGTGGGTGGGTGGGGCTTTTGCGAGTGAAGGGTGAGAGAAAAAGGGAAAAGTGAGGGGGAGAAAAGTAAAGGCACTGACTTCTGACCTACAGGAGTAGAAGGAAGCATTAACACTGAACCTCAACTTTTTGCTTTTCTATAATATTATAAACTAGCCATTTCTATAATAATAAATGAATCTAACCAATAAAACCCAAAATACCCCCCCCCTTTTTTTAGTCATCAAGTTTTTGACACCTTGTTAAGCACTGGTGGTGCTTGAATATTGTCATGTCCTAAAAGTGGTACAATTTCTGAAAAGGTTGAAAAGCCCTGATGTAAATGCAGCCTAAATTGTTTATTGTCATCCTATTTGCAAATAATATCTTACTTAGCTAGTTGAGATGGTATAGTTGGGCAGCAGGGAGGGGTACAAACTTCCTGCCTTCGCTGCAGACAACTTGCCTGTGCAACGTTTGCCGGCCGGGTCTTTTGGCGCGCTCAGCAGCAATTCCTATTGGCTTTCAAAAGCCAATAGGCCAGGCGTAGGCAACCTTGGCTCTTTTATGACTCGTGGACTTAAACTCCCAGAAGATGTTACATAACATAACATCAACTGGAAGATGTTAAAACTGTCCTTCTGTTTCTTTCCTTCCCAAAAATTGTGTTAATGAGTCCTCTCTAAGCTCTGATCAGCTTGTCCTAGATTGTTTTGCCGCAAAACCAAACGGTTTGCAAGTTGCAGTTGAGACAGCCCATCTCATTTTAGATATATCACATATAATTGAAGATTGTAATTAGCTGCATGTGCACGTTCAGAAAGTGTGATGTATTTGTGCTGGCATTTCTAGGCCTCTTTCCAACCACATCCAGAAAAAATTGTAACAAACACTGAAATTCTCAAGGCCATCTTTGGTATTTCCCAGCAATCTGTTACTGGAAGGAAAAAGCAATCCCTGCTGCGTTACTGATCCCAGAGAAGCATTTGCATGTATGCAGGTACTGTATCCTTAGGGTACCATCGTTATGGATGAGAAATGTTGGTTGCAAAGTTGGCATTTCTGGATGTAATACAGATATTTTGGACTTATTTTTGTTTCTTTGCATGTTTGATATTTTTTAAAAAGGCATATGCTACTGACTACACTTATGCACATATGTAACATCTTTTGCTAGGATACATGACCACTGCTTGTCCAGAATATGAAAAGTGAAAGATTGTGACTAAACAAAATTTTAATGTACAGATAATACCACCAGAAATTATTTTAGCCTTTTAAATAAATGTTGTTATTGATGTTAAGCTCACCATGGAAAACATCATATATTGTTATGTATATACTAGGTTAATTATTTAAAGACTGAAGTGCAACATAACTAGATTCTAAATAATCTATTTTTCTAAATACACAACAGTCCAAACAGTAAAAGTAAACTCCAAATTAAGAATATTTCATTCTTAAGAACTGTTTAATTTAAAGTGGTTTAGTTGTAATAGATCATTATAGATTCAAAATAGTTTTCAAGAGTATATACAAAATATACTATTTTTTTCTAGCATCAGCTAAATTAGACATATTACATTGAGAAAAATGTTTCTCATTTCTTTCCTGTTACCTTTATTGATTTCATTGCAGAGATGTTAACATAGGAAATAGATTGTTTTATTATCTAATTTTACCTTCCAAAAGACAGAAGCAGATGAAAAATGTGAGGTTCTTTCCTGGCTTTTTTGAATTAGCTGTTTTAGATTCTAAAAATTTAGTTCCTAAAGAAGTAACCTTGTAAATAATTTTAATGTCCTCCTCTAGTCCAGGTAGGCAACGTTGACTCTTTTATGACTCAAGGACTTCAACTCCCAGAATTCCTGAGCCAGCATGGCTCAGCTTGGAAACCTCTCTCTTTCCTCTCAGTGTAGCTGGCTCAGGATTTCTGGGAGTTGAAGTCCATGAGTCATAAAAAAGAGCCAAGATTGCCTACCAATAGAGGGAGCTTTTTTTGCAAAAAAAAAGGTGCCGGAACGCCATTCTGAGCGTTCTATGAGGGAAAAAAGCCCTGGTTATGAGCATTTGTGATGTTGTATCTGATAATTTTTCTAATGCTAATTTCTCTTTCTCCTCTTCCTGCTGAGACCTAAGCATTTCATTTGTTCTAGCCAAAATATTGCATCAAAACCATCAAGATCCTTGGCTGAGGCTGAGGCTGATGGCTATTCCATGTGGAAACTCAATCTTCAGCAAAAAAAAAATCTCAAAGAAAAAAAAACTGAGCACTAAAAAGTAACATTTTCAAACAATGGATCCTATAAATAGGTCAGTAGGCATGGATGTATAGATATAAATGCTTAATAATAAACTCCACAACTAGCAATTATCTGTTCCACTCCTTACATGCACAAACCAAAAAATGTAACATTTTCACACTAGCCTGGATGCAAAACCCCTTTTCTCACTTCCCATGCTATATTTATTGTGACACTCAGCTTCTAACACTGTGCAAGGGTTTCAAAAGATACATCCTCGCATCATTAACTACAAAACCAGCTTCCATAAACTTGCTAGGCAATATCAAAAGTCTTCCCTCAGCCGCTTCTTCTTCTGAAGTCTGCTTACAAGTTCACGTCTACTGCCTAGGAAAGAAGACAGAGATACTTGACATTCTTAATCTTCAAGGACTTCATTAGACACTTCCAGAAACACGAAGAGCATGAGGAGAAAAGAAAAAGCAGTCATTAAAATGTAAGATCTGTCATTTCCATCAAGCTCTCAGGCCAAAATAATTCTTGGAGGACCCTCTGTTCTATATTCCATGCTTTCTAATCTAAAGGACATCCCAAATCCTTTTGTTGTTCAAAGGTCTAAGTAAATCCGCATTTCAAGCACATTTGTTAAAAAGGAACTTAAATAGCTTACGTGAAGGTAAAACTTCAAAAAAAAATATCTCGACTAGGCAGAATCCCTCAAATTGTAATAAATCTGTCTCAAAAACTGCATACATGCTCCAAAACAATTCAATAACAGTTTCCAAGGGAAAGAGTGAAATAATAAATGAAGTTGCTAAGAAAATATATACTGCAAAGGCAATGCTTTTTTAAACTTTCCACACAAGCTGTAAGCCAAATCAAAATTATTTAAACTGATTTCACTAGATTTAATCTTATTGACTAGGAAGGGACACAAAGTCTTTTGAACTGAGTAAACAGAAATTTGCACAAAGCTTTCCTGACAACAGCATGGAGCCGGGTTTATCATGCTGTCTTCTGGGATGATTTTCAACTTCCACTCAGGGTCTCTCCTCTAGGGTTTCTTAGTGGTCTCCCATCCTAATACTAGCCAAATCTGAAATCCTATTTCTTTTAAAAAAAATCAGCCAAGGGTGGCTAGATGCTGCCATCTGCTGAAAACTTTTCTATACAAAAGAAATTTAAATTTAAGAATATTTAGACAACTGACTCCAAGGGAGGATCTACATAATGTGCCAAACCTCTTCGTAACCGACATTTGTTGAATAAACTGAGTTTGCAAAATCATGCAAATCACACTATTTAACATGAGTCATTGCACTATAGTAACACATACTCTTTAGTTTTACTTTACTGTGGTCTCTTAATGGACAGATTATCATTTTATAATCCATGACTTACAGCTGAATATATGATAAACTAGACAACTGATTTAAAAGGCGTGGCTTGGTACAAAACCTGAAGTTATCAATGTCTTCATCCTATATAAAGCATCTTGCTCAAATCCCTTTGATCATAATGGACTGTACCTAAATGAAACCGTGCCCCAAAATATTCTAAATTAGAAAGAATCAAAGAATTAAATAAATAAATGACTTCAATTTCCCATGACAATTTCTGTTATTATTGTTAATAATATTTTAAAAAATCAAAGCAGGTTAACAAAATTCAAATGTATTGTTTTAATATAGTTGTTTACTTGTTATCGTTTAAGTAGCTCTTTATCTCAAATAGCTATTTACATTTTTTATACCACCCCAAGCACAAACAAAAATTGCATACATTTCCAGCACAATTTAAAAAAAAAATTAGACAAAGACATTTTATCTTAAGAACGATGAACTACAGGTTAATCTATAAAGATTGCTCCTTTTAACTTTTTAGGCAAATAGCAGCCTGCTATTTCTTATTTACCAGCCTTCTGTCTCTCCTCTCACAGCCAACTCCAGGATCTTATACTTCCTTCCACCCACATGTGCTCACATTGCAATCTGTTTTTCCAGCACCTGTTGTCACGTATTTTACTGTGCATTTGTAAAACTTGACATCTTCAGTGGTATCTTGAACAGTTTCTTACTGAAAATTCCTCCATGCTCACCTATTTTCACTTTTTACCACTCTTGTACTCTAGTTTTTCTTTTTTAAAAAAAGGATAAAAGTACTGTGGGAATCTTAGCATGACTGTTTACAGCAGTGTTCCTCAACTTGGCAGTTTGAAAAAGTGTGAACTTCAACTCCCAGAATTCCCCAGCCAGTGTGTTGGCTGGGGAATTCTGGGAGTTGAAGTTCGCACATTTTCTACTTGCCAAGGTTGAGAAATACAGATTTACAGTATTCTACTGTGATGTAAAACCATTTTACATCACAGCAAGATGTGTCTGCAAACAGTGAGAGTATGTACTCACATATAATATGTATAATTCTGGATTGATCTCCTGAATACCAAGTTGCCTACTTGCGCAACTCATCTGTTTTACAAACCATAAACTTTGGTTTACAAACCACAAGGGCTGGTTTCACACATGGTATTATACCACCATGCTTGGTTATGAGATGTTACACAGTGTGAAGCCAGCTATTTGGGTTTACTCATGGTTTATGATTCAGCACTAATTAAACCCACCCAACTGTGATGTATTAGACAAGCCATAGTTGAAGAAGCTATGGCTTATGTTTCTTTCCAGTGACTAAACAGCTGTATAAATTTAAAGTATAAATACACAAATATATACATATATATCAGTAATATGGCGATTCTTTAACTTCCTACAGTAAGATGCCCCTGCATCTGGCATCATTTCTTATTCCAGGACTTTAACAGAGATGGCTTCAGAACAGTGGTGGGATTCAAATAGGTGAACAACCGGTTGTCTGTGTGGACACCGCTTCTGGAAGCCCATTGTGGGCCTAGGCAACAAAAAATTAGCTACCGGTTCTGCTGAAGTGGTGCGAACTCACTGAATCCCACCACTGCTTCAGAAGCTGTTCCCCAATCTGACTGCCCTCCAGTAGTATTAGATCACAACTCCCATCATGCTTAGCCTGCAGGCTCTTCATAAAAGCCTCCAGATGCTCCGGTTGGCCTCACCAATTCAGCCATTCAAAAAAAAAAAGTACAGCTTCCAAAATGAAGCCTTTCCACCAAAGTAGGAAGGTTGAACCTAGCAGTCAACTGCAAGGCAGGCCAGAGCAAGTACATTTAACAGCCTAAAAACTATGGAGAAAATAAATCGTTTTGTCATACCAGCCAAACTACCTTCATCTACCAAAGCTGAAGAAATAAATGCAGCACTATAAAAATGTGAGGTTGCCGTTATCAGTGCCTATTCAAGGTTAGATACTTTCCCCAGCCGAAGACTGAAGCAGAGGTTGGTACCAGGCTTCTATCTGCTAAATGTTTTAACTCTTAGCGCCAAACCCAAAAGCTTCACTTCAGCAACACACTCGCTCTCATTTTATAACCATGAAAACACACCATTAGATACTACTTGTCTTTAAACAAAGATGCACTGATTTCTGTTAAGAGTCTTCCATTTTAATATTGATCCTTCACTTAGCCAGGAGTGTTGTTAAGTGTCATTTGTCTGTATAGATGTTAAGCTGTACCTTGCACAACGTGTCCATAAAATAAGCACCAAATGTTCTGCTGCAGAAAGGGCTACTTAGATTCCACCAATAAAACATTCACCAGTCTTCTACCAGTGTCATATTAAACTTACATCAGTGCTTGTCTTCTTGTAGTGTTCCCACAGCCTGCCTTCTAGATGAAATTACTGTACAATATATAACAGCGTCAGAAAGAAAGGCGTCACTTGGAAGGATGAAATCGAGAAGAAATCAATACAAAAGAAGATAAATGTTCCATCTTACAAGCAGCAGAATATCAAAAAGAGAGGAGGTGTTTTTTTTCACGCCTTCTCTTTTCTGTCTGGCTTATTCTGAATTATCTGAAAAAAGGTATTAAAGGATATGCTTCCGGTAAGATGAAACTTTGCATAGTGTTATCGATCTCTGAGTTGTTAAACCTTTATAGTACAATCCTGGGTGCATTTTTTTAGAAGAAATAAGGCTACATTCAACATGGCTTTACTCCTTAGCCAGAACATTTCATCAAAGAATTGCAACCTTAGCTTCTCAAGTCTTTTTTCCTATCGAACTTTTATTTCATCTTATGCATATATTACCTATAAACAATGACATCAAAAAGATCTGTGTTGTTCTGCCTTTAATCATAGCTATAAAGAGGTGCTAATGAAAAGTAAAAAACTTGAGCCAACTATAACAAAGAAAAAAAGTTGTATCTCAAATTAGCATATTCATATTAAGTCTGCCTATTAAGGGGAAAATGCACTGGGGTTAAAATCAATGGAATCAGGAAAGAAGTGTGGATGCTACAAATATGAACAGTATAGTTTGATAAAGTTAATTTTTTTTTAAATTTAAGGAAGCCATTCTAAAATACATGGTATGAATTATGGAATGGAAAGAAGTCCCATTAAGTTTTCTGGGGTTGGAACAAAGTA
Organism: Vipera berus; assembly: GCF_964194415.1. NCBI lineage: Eukaryota > Metazoa > Chordata > Lepidosauria > Squamata > Viperidae > Vipera > Vipera berus. The sequence goes on from NC_138203.1 coordinate 258,929,847, forward strand.
ATGTGGATTAACTGCTTACAGTTCTCCTAGCCTAAGGTTCTTTGACAGATTTTTAAGAAACATATTAAATGATTTTAAAGCTTTCTTTTTTACAAGACACAAGCAGAAAGTAGATGCTTGTACCAGTGACAAAAAAATTCAGTCAAATTTGCTAGTCATCATCTCTTTCATAAAGAAAAAAGGGTAAATTGATAAAACACTAGAGCAGTTGTTACAAAGCCATCTTTGTGAACATTTTATACACTGTTAATAATAAATAGGCAAACTCCAAGCATTCATCATCTGTCCAGCTGTGATGTGCAAGACTGTACTGAAATTTAGAGCAAATGGCAAGAGCAGCTGACGCCTTTCCTTCCCTTAAATAGAGAGGCTTTAGGAACTGTTCTGAAATGTAGTATTATCTGATCAGTGTACACATGTTGGGAGACTTTGGGATATACATGCAGTTCAGAAAAGGCAGCAGCTCAGCAGTGCCTCTACTGGCCCATTTGTGTTACTGTATTCAGTATAAAGGTTGGGTGAGAAAATCATACACGGAGAAACATAAGCTTCCCCGACATTTTTAACTTTTCCAGGCTCTGGACTCAGATTAGAAATGGAGAAGGGTGAATGAAAATCCATGCTGCACTACAGAATTTTTCCTCCAGTGTTTCCACCATGCACGTTTTCTACCAAGAGAACAAGCAAACACAATGTCTGCTTCTCTTTCTCACACACACATACACAACCATTAACCCCTGCATGTCAGAAATCAGATGAGTCAAGCAAAATGCCCATCATCCTAAAATGACTTTGGCTAGACTCCAGAACTGCCCCAAAGGGAAAGGCTGGACAAGGTTTTAGGCCATTATCTAAAATGTCAGAATTCATACTTCTCTCCACCCATGAGAGTAGGATCTGACCTTCTTCTAACTCTGTGCCTCCCCTCTCCATCCATACCAAGGTCAACTGTTGTGACACCTTTCAAGTTTCATAGAATAAAAACGCACAGACAGCTGTATAAGAAAGCCAAAAGTCAAGGTAACTGATTTCCAAAATAGACACGATCCACCTGATTTCCACCTGAGTGATATGGCTAGTTTGCACACCCAATTTTTGAGAATGGGGCTTTTCAGTTTCCCCCCCCCATACACACACACACTCTCTCTCTCTCTCACACACACACACACACATACCAGCACTACCAAGCACACATCCACAGCTGGCATTTTGTCTCTGCCACACTCAGGGTCCGTGGAGGAAGCACTGCACCAATGCAAGACCTCAGCAGGGCAACCAAAAGGCCAAAAATAAAAGCCAGCCAGGTCTGATGATGCAGAAGAAGCACAAGAATTTCTGGCAGGGAGATGCATGTTATGGCAACAGACTTTTTTTTTTTTTACAAAGGCTGAATCTCCAACATTCAAACGAGGGAGTTTCTCTGCCTCTCCAGCCAAGCCTACACATTTACCAAGCTCAACCAGTAGTTTGGGGAGGGGAGGGGGGGCGGGAAGAAGAAATTAGGAGAAAAGAGACAGATATTATCCAGTAGTCTATTGTGGCTACTTCAAGGAGAAAGATAATGGAAGGCAATAGGCAGCACCCCAAGGAAGAATTGAGTAGTAGCAGTCGTGGCAGATAAAACAACACAGGGAGAGAACCAACGTTACGAGCACAATCGGGCACATTCACTTTCTATTAAACGCAGGGATGGAGGGAAGCCCATTACTCCGCATTCAGCGCAGCAAGCAGCCGGTTTGAAGCTCTCCCACCCACACACACACACCCCACTCCACATCGCTCCAACCGAAGGGCGAAGGCAGCAGAGGAAAAAAAGAGGGGAACCGCTGGACGAGGAAGACTGCGCATCTCACGAGCAGAAGTTGTGCGGAGAACGAACGGCAAAGGGCAGCCAGCCAGGCTCAAAGCGGTCTTTTCTCTCCTCCTCGCCAGCTCTCCCGATCCAAACGGGAGGTCCCCCCAGTCCTTCCGCGGGAACGAAGGCCCCCCTCATCTCTTTTTTTTTTAAAAAAGGGGGGGGGCAAGCCGGTTTCTTCTCTGCCCGGGAGGAGAGGATTGGGGGGGGGGGTGTTTCTGGCTGCGGGAGGAGAGAGATCGGGTCCAAGGAGGAGGGGTGGGATCTTGCAACACATTCTCTGGTCCCTGGCTTTGGATGCCCAACTGCCTGCACCCACGTCCGCAACCCACCGGTCACAAATGACGGCGAGCAGACAGGCGTGCAAAAGCCAAGCGAGAAGCTCATGCATCGAAGGGGGGAGAAAAAAGAGAGAGAGAGAGGCGGGACTCGGGGCGACATTTGCGGGGCTCCTTGGCGCCCTCGCCCGCCCTCCTTCCCTATTCCCCCCCCCGCCCTATCCCCAGCCTCTTTCCAGCCCTCCATCCCCACGCCTCGGTTGCCACTCACCGGGGAAACACACCACGTAATGGAGCACGGAGAGGGTGATTTTCAAGCAAAAGATCCAGCAACACGGTTGTAGTAGCCTCCGCATGTCCAAAACCGCACATCGGAAAAAAAAGGAAAAGAGGGGGAAGCTCTCTCGAAACGGATTTAAAAAGAAAAAAGGAGAGGATTCCACATACGCACACGCATTCCCCCTCCAAAAAAAACACACAAAAACCCACGAACACACAGACCAAAAAAAAAACCCCCACAAAACTTGTGGAGGGCGACCAAACTTGTACGCTTCCCTCTCCCTCGGCTGGAAACAAAAGGAGAGCAATAATTCTCGGCGTTTTCTTTGGACGCCCCCCACCACCACACAAAACACCCGGCGCCGTTCCCTTCGCGCACTCCGAAGCTGAATAAATGCAGCGGCCCGCGCTTCGCTTTTCCACTCCGGGTCGCAAGCTCGGATCGTCGCCGCCCGGGCGCAAAAGACGCGAGTCCCAGAGTTGAGCAAGCCGGCACCGCTCCAGGCCTCGGAAGCCGAAAGGCTGCTGCGGGGGAGAACTCGGGCGCCCGGAGCTCACAACTTCGCTCTTAACCCGCCAGGAGCTCGGCGGCGACGGGGGATCGCTGGAGAAAGAACGCCTCGGCCAAGGCTCGGACTCTTCAGGCGGGCAGCCTCTCGGCAGGCCGAAGGGAAAAAGGCATTCCTGCGAACGGCAGTTCAGAGCGCGGCGGCGGCGGCGGGACGATTTTTCTCCCCCTTCCCAAAAGACGGGGAGCCCGGAGTAAGAGGGGAAGCGGCGGCGGCGGCGGCGACGGAGCTGCTTTCAATCCATCCCGCTGTTGGAAGTTGGGGCTCCGGCGAAAGCTGGCGAGGCAGAGTCAGGCAGGAGCTGCTGCTGCTGGAACCTTTCCATTCTTCCATACAGGAAGTAACATGTGAGCCTGGATCCTGGCGGAGACTTTAAAGCGGAGAGGGAGCGGGAGCGGAAGGGAGAGAGAGAGAGAGAGAGAGGGAGCGAGGGAAAAGGAGAGTCGAGAAGGCGGGGGCGCGCGGAGGGAGAGGAGGAGGAGGAGGGCTTTGCGCGCGCACTCGAGGCTCTTAAAGGGGCAGCGCAGACGAGTCTCTGGCAGCCAGCGGTGCCGGCAAACTCGGTGCCGCCTTTCCAGCCTATTCCAGGCGTCCCTTCGCTTGCGTTGGGCTTCCCACCTTCTCGTCGTCCGCACCCCTCGGGTGCTGCGCTTCCCACGGCTTAAAAAAAATAAAATAAAATAAAAATAAGACGCTCCGCCGACGAAGCATGCACACGGCGTCCACTCCCGCAAGTAGAGAACACGTGCAGACACTCTCCGTCGGCTTTACGGGCGTCAGAGGCCCTGCGTGTCCGCTACACACGCGACCACCGCCCCGTGTCACGCGTGCCGGAGTCACTGACGACCACCACCAGCAGCAGCAGCAGCTCAACCTCGCTCGGAAGGAGGGGTTCATTTACACGTGCAGCGATATTGATAAAAAAAGTACCTCTGGCGTGGCTACCACCCCCCTCCCCCCGAATGTGCAAACACGCTTTCTCCGAATGCGACCGCACCTGCCTCGCCTCTCTTGCAACCTTATAGTAAAAATTAAAATTAAAAAAAAGCCACCGCGTAACCTTTTAACCCAAACACGTTGTGTCCCTCCCGAGCGCCCAGACCGCTGTTTTCCTCACAACTCTATTTAAAGCTCTTCACACATTACAAGCATTTATCTCACACCTTTATTTTACAGCCTTTCCCTTTTTCCGGGGACACGCGTTCTGTCGTCCCCCCCCCCAACCACCACCAATACACGCTTCTCCCGCGCATGCGCACCCGGCCTCTGGCTGAGCGCATTCGCTCCCTTGCCATCCACCGCGCGGGTTTGCGAACTGACGGACAGGATCCCGAGTCCGCAGCGAACGCGCCCGGACTGCTTTCCCCTGCGCGTGCGCTCTCGTTTTCTGTCCGGGAAAACCTGCAAATCCATTCTCACTTCTTTTTTTTTTTTTTGCTTTGCAAAAAGTAGGCTGACTTCTTATCTTTTTTCAATTCTCTGACAGCGGGGAGGGGGGCTTAAAGTAATATAGATTTAGCATCGGGGCGCCTCATAATCAGGAAAATGCCATAGCTCTCATTTCTGTGCCTTTTTTTTTCTTTTTTACTACGGTCCGATCATGCATCCTAAAATTACTGGAAGTACCTTCTCAGTCGCTCTTCTGCTTTTTTTTTCCCCCTGAGGTGGATTGTTTCTTGATCTTTGTTAGGCGCCGTTTTGGGTGGTTTTTGTTGATGTTGTTGTTGTTTAGACCAGCGTTTCCCAACCTTAGGAACTTGAAGATGCGTGGACTTCAACTCCCAGAATTCCCCAGCCAGCTATGCTGGCTGGGGAATTCTGGGAGTTGAAGTCCACGCATCTTCAAGTTCCTAAGGTTGGGAAACGCTGGTTTAGACGATCTCAGCATTTGCGATCCGGGGAGAGGCGGGGAGGTTAAAAGGACCTTTCTAGCTGTGATCAGACTGAAGCAGAGCTCGGAAGTTAGGCTGATCCTGAAGGAGATAAGAGGGAGCGGTTTCCTTTTTAGCCCGGCGTTTAAATAAAAAGCAATCCGGGAGAAGCGTTCTGAGGGAAATCCCTTATCTGTAATGAGTTTTGTCCCTTCCTTTAGACTGCGAGATTTTTATCGACTTTTAGTTATAAGTAGCACCGTATTTTCCCTTTATGTCTCTCCTAACTGCTGTCTGAGAGCTAGGGTTTTTTTTCCCCCCTGATGAAAAGTGTAATTGAGTCAAGATAATTTGGCATTGGTAATACTTTTTTTTTTTTTTAAAAAAAGCAGCCTTATCTAAATTGTATCTGTTTGAAGGTACTTGTACTATTCTATCCCCTTTCGTATATATGCTTGTCGATGTTCTATTTCATTTTGGGGGGGGGGGGCGGGAAACAGTAGAAAAAAATGAATGGAACTTACCATAAAGTTAGTAAAATCAGGGAGAGAAGGATTAATATATTTGGGGCGGGGTCACATTGAGAAGGATTTTTTCCCCAGGAATGTGAATTGTATGTCATTTAGAAGATGGTCTCTGTGCTGCCAAAGTACAAGACACAAATTTATTGAACACTAGAAGAAGAAGAAGAAATCCAGACAGTTCAATCAGGGTCTGCTAGCCATCTGTCAGTGATGTTTTGATTTGGTCTTTCAAAGCGAAGGGCTGGGCTCGGTAACCTAAAATACCTCCTTCAGTCTGATGGATCTAGATACGCTTGGATTAAATGAGGCTTCCCTGATATCAGTGAGGCCACTTTAGGGCTAAATCTGAATCCGATCCATTCTTTGTAACTGTTTGTCTTTAATTGATTATGTGTTTGCCGGTTGTGAGAGAGTAGGATAAAATAGCTGTAAGTAAATAATGTAATTGCTGTAATTGGATGCAACAAGCTGCAAAATTAGGGGTATTTTGAAAACTTGCCTTTTTTTCCTCCCCACTTGTATTGAGATAATATAAAGGTAAAGCTTCCCCCGCACATGCGTGCTAGTCGTTTCCGACCCTAGGGGCCGGTGCTCATCTCCGTTTCAAAGCCGAAGAGCCAGCGTTTGTCCGAGGATGTCTCCGTGGTCATGTGGCCGGCATGACTAGACGCCAAAGGCGTACGGAACGCTGTTACCTTCCCACCGTAGTGGTCCCTATTTTTCTACTTGCATTTTTACGTGCTTTCGAACTGCTAGGTTGGCAGAAGCTGGGACGAGTAACAGGCGCTCACTCTGTTACGCGGCACTCGGGATTTGACCCACCAAACTGCTGACCATCTGATCGACAAGCTCAGCGTCCTAACCCACTGAGCCACCGCGTCCCTATTGAGATAATATACCTTTCCTCAAAAAAAAATCCATATATATTGTAAGCCAGAGGTCCCCAACCTTTTGGGCACCAGGGACCGCTTATGTGGAGAGAGGTTTTTCCGCAGACTGGAGGGTGCGTGGTTTTGTGTGTGGCCTGTATCCCACGGATGGGGCTTTGCTTGTTTGGGCGGACCAGTTGCTGGCATGGCGCAGCCTGGTACCGGTCCACAGACTGGGGGTTGGGGACCTCTGTTCTAAGCATATTATCTGGATAAGGATAGTACGGTGGCTCAGCAGTTAAGATGCTGGGCTTGCTGGTTGGAAAGCTGGCAGCTCAGGTTAAAGACCCAAGCACTACGGGATGAGGTGAGCTCCCATCCTTGCCCCAGGTCCTGGCAACCTTGCAATTTGAAAGCATGCAAATGTGAAGTACCAGTTTGGTGGGAAGGTAGCATGCTCCATGATATCATGCTGGCCATATGAGGGTAGAAATGTCTTTGGACCATGCTGGCTCAATGGCCTTGAAAGGAAAATGAGCGTCTCCCCTATAGTCAGCAACGACTAGCGGAGTAAAATCCGCAAGGACTCCTATCCTGTTACAGCATTTGGATAGTCAGAGCTCCCTACCCCTATAATTTAAAAGTCCCCATAAATAATCATGAGGTTGGGTGTTTTCATGCATCTTTGCCCCAGATCTTATACTCAGTAACTTGGAAGTATGCCTTCTTATGCCAAGTTAAATTTATTGCTACAGACCCATGGATAAGGAAATAAATCCGACTGAACCCGCAAAGCTTTACTTTTGTTTAAATGATTGAGATTTAAGTGCAATTATTAAATGTTTAAAAGTACATCATTCAAAATTCAACTCAGAATGCATACAGTAGTGGCCAAAATTGTGGAAACCTTTTGGGAAAAGTGTATTTTTGAGGTTGGATGGCTAATAACACCACTTTTTTGGGGGGAGTAGTACCATAAAATTATATATTAATGGAAAGATAGTTTAATCAAGAATATAATGCAACAAAGTTTGTTTAATTATCTGTACAGTATTCTATGAAAAGTTATAGCCAAATGACCAGAAAAAAGAAGCACAACTTGCTTAGGTTGATGTCAGGTAGCTTTCCTTCCTCTGATTGTAGCCAATGAGCATGAGTGTTTAGAGAGCCAATCAGGTGTCATCTTGTTTTGGCAATGAGCCAATCAGATCACAGTAGGATTCAGTTATTGATGTCATGTATTGAAGCTGAGGGGAGGACATTTGTCAGTGTGTTATGTGATCGCTATCAAGTTGGTTAGGTTTTTTTTGTGCTCTTTCATTTAGTGAGCTTGTAAAATGTAAGAAAATTAAAGTAATGGTGCAAAGAGTTGACTGGTTGCCCAGAAAGCGACGTAAAAATAGTATTATTAACAAGGCTACAGTGAACAAGGCTACAGTTATAAAGAAATTAGAAGAAAAATTGATGGAAACTTAACCAAGGGTGGCATTTCTACTGTATACTTTTCCCAAAAGCTTTCCACAATTTTGGCCACTACTGTAGGTTATTATAAGATATTGCTATTAATACCTTCAAGATAATCACCAATATAAGGTCTAGGTCAGGGGTAGGCAACCTCGGCTCTTTTATGACTCATGGACTTCAACTCCCAGAATTCCTGAGTCAGCATAGCTGACTCAGGAATTCTGGGAGTTGAAGTCCATGAGTCATAAAAGAGCCGAGGTTGCCTACCCCTGGTCTAGGTAGTCCTGACCTAAAATTAAAATTGAGGCAGAATTTTTGTTGCTCAGTGAGACATTGGTTAAGTGAGTTTTGCCCTATTTTACAATTTTTCTTGCCACAGTTGCTAAGTGAATCACTGCAATTGCTAAGGGAATCCGGCTTCCCCATCGACTTCGCTTCTCAGAAGGTCGCAAAAGGGGATCCCATGTCCCTGAGTCACTGTAACCATCATAAATATGAGTCAGTTGCTCAGCATGTGAATTTTGAACATGTGACCATGGGGATAGTGCAGCAGTCGTAAGTGTGAAAATTGGTCATAAAGTCATAAAGTTTCAGTGCCATTGTAACTTTGAATAGTCACTAAATTGTTGTAAATCGAAGACTATCTGTATATGCAGGCTTTTGTCAAAATGTTGAAAAGTTTCTACCGTCACAACTCACGTTTCATCCCTTTTGGATGTGCCTGAAATATCATAACCTGCATTCAAGGAGAGCAGAGTTTGCATCCCAATGACACAACATTGGTTTTATCATTTGCCTTCCCCCACTCTGCAGAGAGCTTGCCAAGAACCATACAGAGCTACTATTATCATTATGTAAATTTTTCTGTCAACACCTCTTCCAAGGAGTTCCAAATGATGAATAAACCTCATGACTCATCTTCCTGATGTCTTAAATGGAGGGAAAGCATGGCACAATATGCTAAATCATGGTTTATAAACCATACAAATGGTGCTGAGATATGGGGGGGGGGGTGTTGACTTAAATTGCCATGTGAATTCAACCACTTATTTTGTAAATCCTGGTTTATGGTTTTTCATATTGGACAAAAACAAAACCAGCCAACTATAGTTTGATCAATAAATCATGGTATGTTGGGTTTCATAATCTCAGCAATGATGGATAGAACAACATCTAGCAAGTGTCATGGCTGAGCAGGAACTTGGATCTGGATTTCAATATACAAATAAGATCAATAAAATTCCACTCTACTTTGTTTGCACGCATATGCTACTATATACTATGGTAAATAAGTGAAAGAAAGGAATGGACAAACATTTGTCCGGTGGCATAAGGACTCCTGTCTTGGACCTCCAAGGTCCCTTCCAGCCCTATGATTCTAGGATAGATGTAATGAGCAAAAGGAACTACAGGTTTAATAGGAAAGAAAGGAAAAAGAAACACTGACAGATCTACTTTACACCCAAACTATTAACTATATGTCCCCATATGGAATGTTCTTTACAAAATTGCAATGCAAATTCTATTACACACTCTCTCTCATGCACACTGCAGTGTAATCATAGAAAGTGGAGTTTGTCATTTTGCCATCTTCATGATTAGGAACAGATGCCTATGACCACACACACACTTCTTCAGCAATCAATCTATATTGCATTCAAGTTAACTTTTGCATGCCTCTTAAAGGTTCCCAACTCTCATTTCCCTTTTAAAAACAGATCAGAAACTCACTGTCATACACAGCTATTTTCACTTTATTTTGCAAAGGTTCATTTTGCTCAATGGACCACCTACAATCTATTACATTTCTGCTAACGTTTGCACATTTTAAACTTTCTTCGTTCCTTTACCCATCCCTTAATAAACATTCCTAGGTTTGATCTGTTGGCTACTACCAGGATAAGTTTTGGAGAAAATATATCCTCTTGCTGGCATTGTCCCACCTAAAATCAGGAGAGAAGTAGCAGCAGACACCCAGAGAACTAAGCAAGGGAATGACCCTTGACATCCTCTGAACGGACATATGCCCTAAGCCTGCCAACTCATTTAGGAACAATTTTATAACAAAAACAAACATTCTTGATGGTACACAAGGACAACATCAAATTCAAACATGGAGGAAAGAGACCACTGAGCAATGAATAACATTAAAAGAAGATCTGGTGGAAGGATCCAACCTCCCTTATACTACTTGGAGGACCTGAATAGGTTTGAGAGTTGGAGTGCCTAAGTGTAAAACCAATATGCTGAATGGAAGCTCTTGGCAGATAACACACTGTGTGAATGTGGAGAGATGCAGAGCCCAGTTCATCTGCTGGCATGTTAGCTACTACCAGAAACACATACCAATAATGGCTTGTTTTCTGGCCAACAACAAAGCCAAAAAGATGACGTCATTCTTGAAGTTTAAAATTTGATCTAGACATACTCTAGGGTTGTTGGGGTTTTTTTGCCTTTTTTGCATAATATGGAATTATAAGCACTTTTTAATCTGGCAAACAGAACTCCTTTGCTGTTTGATATATTAATTTTCAGAGCACTATTCCTTGTTGCATCATATAATCTGATATTCATTGGAAATCATTCAGTTCTCAGCCAGCTACACAGCATTGTCTGCATACAACAGTATAAGTACACTTAGACCTAACATTTATTTATTTATTTATTTATTTTATTACATTTATATACCGCCCTTTCCCGAAGGACTCAGGGCGGTTTACAGGGTGATTAAAAAAGCAAGATACAAAAGTTAAAAACAAATTTAAAAAAAATTATATTTGTCCCTGCATAAATAAAACCCCAGTTAAAATAAGATTAATCCTCAGCCTGGGCCAGAGAGCTCGAAGAGCCAGGTCTTCAGGTCCCGGCGGAATGAACGGAGGTCGGGGGCAGTCCTCAGCTCCACTGGCAGCTGGTTCCAAAGGGCAGGCGCCCCCACTGAGAAGGCCCTATCCCTGGGTGTCGTCCGCCAGCAATCTCTTACCGGTGGCATACTTCTAATATAGTCACTGAAGCAGTAGGCAGTAGGCGTGAGCTTAAATGGACTCCAGAAGATGATAGGGGACAGGAAGGCCTGGAGGAACATTGTCCATGGGGTCGTGATGGGTCAGACATGACTTCATAACTAAGAACAACAACACTTCTAATATCAAAAACATTCTTTAAATATTTTTCCATAAATATTAGATGTAAAGGAACATAACACATCACCATTTCTGCCAAATCTTACAAATATATTTCTCAGAGACCTGCTGAAAAGATAAATTTAGTCTGCACACCTGCTGCTCAATGAAAAATTGTGCATCAATTCTTAAAGCTTTCTTATTGTTACTTTTCATGTCCTTTCAGTCAGAAGCCTATAAAGCATCTTCCAACCCTTACTTAACAAACTACCAAAAGATGAGAATATAAGTAGCTCATGGTTGAACTATGGAGTCTTTGGTACTGTCTGAGCTTGGTTGTTTGCTTGCAGATATTTCATTACCCATCTTGGTAATATTTAGTCCAGAGCTCCAAGATCAAGGTCAGGGTTGTCAGCTAGTCCAAAGTTGAGAATTTCATGTTGGGGAATCCACAAAATGTCATGCAAGAGCCAGATGATTGGGCAAGTGTTTCCAAGCAAAGGAACATGGGTCAGGACTGCTTCTTAAATCAGGCTGCAGCCACCTGTTTTTAATCAAGGGATTTACTCCTTTGCTTGGCAAGGAATCACATAGAATGTCTTTGCTCTGTTTTTCACTCTATCACTTGGATGCAGAGGCCGGACACCTTACATGAAATTCAGTGGTGAAAAAAGTAAGGTTCTACATTTATGCAAGAAAAAACAAATGCACAGGTATAGTATAGGTGGTATCTTGCTCAATCGTAGCAACTGTGAGAGGGATCTTGGAATCCTTGTGGACAATCACTTAAATATGAGCCAGCAATGTGCCAAAAAAGCCAACACAAAAGCTGCATTAACAGAGGAATAGAATCAAGATCACATGAAGTGTTAATACCACTTTACAATGCCTTGGTAAGGCCACACTTGCAATACTGCATCCAGTTTTGGTCATCACAATGTAAAAAACATCTTGAGACTCTAGAAAGAGTACAGAGAAGAGCAACAAAGATGATCAAGGGAATGGAGGCTAAAACATATAAGGAACGGTTGCTGGAATTGGGTATGTCTAGTCTAATGAAGAGAAGGACGAGGGGAGACATGATAGCAGTCTTCTAATATCTCAGGGGGTGCCACAAGGAATAGGGAGTCAAGCTATTCTCCAAAGTGCCTGAAGGCAGGAGAAGAAGCAATGGATGGAAACTAACCAAAGAGAGAAGCAACCTAGAACTAAGGAGAAATTTTATGACAGATAGAACAATTAATCAGTGGAACAACCTGCCTCCAGAAGCTGTGAATGCTCCAACACTGGAAGTTTTTAAGAAGAGATTAGACAGCCATTTGTCTGAAATGGAATAGGGTTTCCTTCCTGATCAGGGGGTTGGACTAGAAGACCTCCAAGGTCCCTTCCAATTCTATTATTACTATTATTATTACTATTATTACTATTATTACTATTATTATTATTATTATTATTATTATTATTATTATTATTATTATTATTATTATTATTATTATTATTATTATTATTATTTGCTTATCTGACTGTTCCAAAGGTTTGGATGGTTTCTGTATTTGTTCAGCCTCAGGTGATTGTTGGCTTTGTGTCTCCTGAGGTTGATATTCTATAGGTTCTGCTGGAGCTTCTTCTTAAATATCAGAGTCATTGTCTGAGTCCTGAGCCATGACGCATATACAGCATGGCCATTTTTTTCAACATTCTCACATAGAGCAACAAACTGCAGTAATACCAACATTATAAGAAAGGACAATTTAATCCAGCAAATTCTGAATTAGGTACTTGGGTCAAGACATCCCATGCATATCAAAATTTGCCTGTTCTTGCTCCCTCACAGATTTTCACATTTTCATGGTATTTACTACTTTACATCAAATTTTTCCAGGACAGTAACATTTATTGCATTCAGCTATTTATTTTCTTATATATTTCTTTTTATATCTATTATATGCCTGAAGGCAATATACCTAGCACTCCTTCAATTTTTCTGTATAACATCCTGTGAGATAAGTAGAGCTAGGAGAGGATGACTGGCCAAAAGTTAACCAGTAAGCTTGCATAACTAAAACTAGACTTAAACCTGGATCTTTCTGGTCCTAGTCGAATCGTTAATCACTATCGGCAGTGATTTTCTGTTTCCCATATTACTATTATTCCATGCAAAACAGCTCCCTCAATTTCTGGATGAAGTGGACTATCTAGACCCGCACCAGTCTGGTTTCAGGCCCGGTTACAGCACAGAAACGGCATTGGTCGCACTGGTAGATGATCTCTGGCGGGCCCGGGACAGGGGTTGTTCCTCTGTCCTGGTCCTACTTGACCTCTCAGCGGCTTTTGATACCATCGACCATGGTATCCTGCTGCGACGGCTCGGGGGGTTAGGAGTGGGAGGCACTGTTCTACGGTGGTTCTCCTCCTACCTCTTGGGCCGCTTGCAGTTTGTATTGGCAGGGGGGCAGAGATCTACCCCAAGGCCCCTCACTTGTGGGGTGCCTCAGGGGTCAGTTCTCTCCCCCCTCCTGTTTAACATCTATATGAAGCTGCTGGGTGAGATCATCCGTGGCTTTGGGGTGAGGTATCACCAATATGCGGATGATACTCAGTTGTTCATCTCCACCCCGAGCCAACCCAGTGATGCCCTTGACGTGATGTCCCATTGCCTGGAGACGGTGCGGGTCTGGATGGGAAAGAACAGGCTCAGGCTGAACCCCTCCAAGACTGAATGGCTGTGGATACCAGCATCTCGTATTGTCCAACATGTTCCATCTCTTCTGATGAGGGGGAGGTATTGCCCCCTCAGAAAGGGCCCACAACTTGGGTGTCCTCCTGGATTCATGGCTTAACTTGGAGGATCATCTAACTGCTGTGACCAGGGGGGCCTTCGCACAGGTTCGCCTGGTGCGCCAGTTGCACCCCTTTTTGGACCGAGATGCCCTATGCACGGTCACCCACGCCCTTGTCACTTCTCGCCTGGATTACTGCAATGCTCTCTACATGGGGCTGCCCTTGAAGTGCACCCGGAGGCTTCAGCTGGTGCAGAATGCGGCCACGCAGGTGCTTATGGGAGTTTCTCGATACTCCCATGTTACACCACTCCTGCGTGAGCTGCATTGGCTTCTGGTTGCCCTCCGGGTGTGATTCAAGGTGCTGGTAATTACCTTTAAAGCCCTACATGGCTTAGGCCCGGGGTACTTGCGAGACCACCTGCTGCCATTGTCAACCTCCCATCGCCCGGTTCGCTCCCACAGAGTCGGCCTCCTCAGGGTTCCGTTGGCTAAGCAATGCCGGCTGGCGGCCCCCAGGGGGAGAGCCTTCTCTGTGGGCGTGCCGACCCTCTGGAATGAGTTTCCTCCGGAGCTGTGGATGGCCCCTGACCTTCGGTCCTTCTGCTGTGACCTGAAGACATGGCTGTTCCAACAATCGAGCCTGGACTGACTATAGTTTTAAATTAGATTTTTTTTTTATTGAAAAGTTTTATCATACATTTTATCTTTAACAAACCCCCCTACCCCTCCTCTATCCCTCCCTCCTTACCCCTCCCCCCCTCCCCCCCCGACTTCCCAGAGCTAAGTACAAGGTATAAAAAACAAAAAAAAAGAATCATAAACAACCATATGCTAACAACCGTAAACTCTAAAATCTATCACTCTCTAGCTCATATAGGATAACTACAAACACTATTAATATAAAATATATAAAAAAAAGAGGGAAAAAAAAGAGAAAAGAAGGGAAGACTTATTCAAATGCTACATGAAACTTTTTAGTCCCATATTTGTTCTGGATATACTCAATCCATTTTCTCCACTCCATAATATAACGTTCTTGCGAATGATCTTTCAAATAGGCCGATATCTTTGCCATCTCTGCCAGGTCAGAAACCTTTAAAGTCCATTCTCCTATAGTCGGCAGTTCCTCCTTCTTCCAATACTGACCTATTAAGAGTCTTGCTGCCGTAATTAAATTCAACATCAACTTAGTGTCCACAACTGTAGCATCTGTAATTATTCCCAACAAAAAAAGTTGCGGACAAAACTTTATCCTGTTTAAAAATCTTCTGCATGCTCCACCAGACTTTTATCCAAAAAGCCTTAACCTTTTTACAAGTCCACCATATGTGAAAATATGTTGCGTCTTCGTCACCGCACCTCCAACATTTAGGCTGATAATTCGGATACATACTTGCAAGCTTTTTAGGATCTAGATGCCATCTATAAAACATTTTGTAAAAATTCTCTCTTAGATTTTGAGCTTGTGTAAATTTTACGTTCCTCACCCAAATCCTTTCCCATGTATCCATTGTAACTACTTCTTGAATATTTTGGGCCCATTTAATCATACAATCTTTAACAAGCTCTGTTTCTGAGTCAATTTCTATCAATGCAAGATATATCCGTTTGATATGTGCGGGACCCTGATTTCTAATTTGTTTTATCAAATTTTCATCAGTCATTGTAAAACCAATTTTCTGGTCTTCTTTCCACCTGGCCCGTAGCTGAGTATATTGAAACCAATTTTGAACAACCTTCTCTTCTCGCAAGAGGCTATATGATTTCAAACTCCAGACATTTCTTTCCAAGCTCAGAATCTCCTTGTACGTAGTCACATCATGTTTGAAACCAGCATGTATATTTTCTATTGCGTGTTTTGGAATTGCCCACAGTGGTATTTTACAATCTAGCTTATGTCTATACTTCTTCCAAACTCTCAACAATGCCTGTCTTAGAATATGCACTCTAAACACATTGTCTACCTTCTTGTCATACAACAAATATGCATGCCAGCCAAACAACAAATCGTGGCCCTCAAGATTTAATAATCTCTCTTGTGTCAAATTAATCCAATCACTTATTCCTACTAATGCAGCAGCTTCATAATATAGTTTAAGATTGGGCATTTTAAGACCACCTCTCTCACGAGTATCCTGCATAATCTTAAGTTTAACTCGTGGCCTTTTCCCTGCCCAAACAAATTTATTGATACCTCGCTGCCATTCCTCCAAATTAGAATCTTTCTTAAGAATCGGTATCATTTGAAATAAAAATAGAAATTTAGGCAGGACGTTCATTTTCACTGCTGCGATCCGTCCCAACAAGGACAATTGCAATTTTTCCCAACTCTCCAATTCTTTTTGAATTTCCCCCCACAGTTTTTCATAATTATTTTTATATAACTTTGTATTAGAGGGTGACAAAAGCACCCCCAAATATTTTACCCTTTTAACAATCTCAAATCCAGTTAATCCTTCTAAGAGAGCCTTTTGCGAAACTGTCATATTTTTAGCCAGAATTTTGGTTTTCTGTATATTAACTTTAAATCCAGAAACCTTCCCGTATTGTGTTATTATCTCCATCAGGTCCACAACAGAGTTCTCTGGCTGGGTCACTGTAACAACCAGATCATCTGCGAATGCTCTCAATCTATAATCCTGATCTCTAATTTGTATACCCTTAATTTTTTCCGAATTCCGTATTTTAACCAATAATATCTCTAATGTTAATACAAATAACAAGGGCGATAACGGACACCCTTGCCTTGTGCCCTTCTCAATATTACATGCTTCTGTCAGACTATTATTAACTATAATTCGGGCAGCTTGTTTTTGATATAATGCCCTAATCGGTTGTAAAAATTTTTCCCCAAAATCCATTTTGTCTAAAACTCTCATCAAAAACTGCCAATTCAATTGATCAAAAGCTTTTTCAGCATCTAGAAAGATTAGCGCCGCAGGGATCTGGTTGTTCCTTTCCAAAAACTCTAACACATCAACTATATGCCTCACATTATTTTTCATTTGCCTACCACTAATAAACCCCGTTTGGTCCCCATGAATCACCTGTTGCAGAACCCTCATCAGTCTATTAGCCAACACCTTAGCAAATATCTTGTAATCTGTATTTAAAAGCGATATCGGTCTATAATTTTTAACTTGAGTAGCATCTTGGTCTTCCTTCGGAATCAAGGAAATAAAAGCTGTTCTCCAAGACGGTGGCACCTTTCCCCCCCTCTGGATTGTCTGGAACAGTTCCTTTAACGGTTTCATCATCTCTAATTGTAAATTTTTATAATAAGCCGCAGACAAACCATCCGTACCTGGTGCTTTATCCATCTTCAATTCCTTAATTGCTGTAAAAATTTCTTCTTCTGTAATTAATTGATTAATCCCCTCTTTTTGTACTTGCGTAAGAACCGGGATGCTAGCATTCTCCAAATATATATCAATGTCTTTTTCATTAATCTTCTCCTTAGCATATAATTTAGAATAAAAATCCACAAAAGCATCCTTAATAAGGTCCTGTTGAAACACAACCCTTCCTTTATGCTCAATTTTGTCTATATTAGAAGCCCTTTGCTTTTTCCTCAATCTATAAGCTAACCATCTACCTGGTTTGTTGGCGTTGCAAAAGGTATTATGCCTGGCAAACCGCAAATTGGTTGCCACTTGGTCAGCCATTAATTTATCAAATTGTCCTCTTAACAGTTTAATAGCCTCCTTAATCTTCACATCCTCTGAATTCAAAATCAAAGCCTTTTCTTTTTCCTTTATTTCATTCTCCAGTTCTTTACTCCTAGCTTCCACAGCACGTCTATGTTTATTATTCATATATATCAACACCCCTCTCATGTAGGCCTTACTAGCATCCCAAACCATGTCCATAGAGGTGCCCTTATTCATATTAATTTCAAAAAAATCCTTCATCCGCTGTTTGCATTCTTCCACATTTCTCTGATTTCTAAACAAATTCTCATTTACGCGCCACGAGCGCCTATCTCTATTCTCCTTATCAATCTCTAGCCAAACTGGGCTGTGATCAGAAATAGTTCTTGCACAAATCTTCACCTTCTTAGTCCTTAAAAAAAAATCATTAGTCAACAAAATAAAATCAATCCTAGAAAAAGATTGATGTCTGTCAGAAAAAAAAGTATAGTCCTTTTCCTGCAAATGTCTCTCGCGCCAAATATCTCGCAGTTCCAAGTCATCCTTCATTTCAAAAAAGGATTTAGGCAGTCTAGCATGACTTGGGACGCGCTTAAAAGCTCCAGCCTTGTCCATCTGTACATCCAAAACACCATTCCAATCCCCCATAAAAATAAAAGATTTATAATCCAACTGGGTAAGCTTTGTATGAAGTAAACTAAAAAAGTCAGCTTGTTGTTGATTAGGAGCATATAATCCAACTAAAAGCGTCTTTTTACCTTCTAGCAGCAGCTCTATCATAACGTATCTTCCATGCTTATCTGCTTCAATTAAGTCTGCTGTTAAAGCACTTTTAACATAAACAACCACTCCATTTTTCTTATTCATTGCAGAAGCAGCAAATTGCATACCCAGCCTTGAGTTCGATAAATACTTTTGATCCACAACCCTAATATGCGTTTCTTGCAAACATATAACATCTATCTTGAATTGTTTTAAATATTGAAAAACTTTCTTCCTCTTCTGTGGTGAATTTAGTCCATTAACGTTCCAAGTTAAAAATTTAGTTGCCATGCATATCATCCCAAAGCTCTTGGAGCACTGCTTTGATAGGACTATCTTCTTTAGGCTGTGCTCCTCCCACTGCTTGGCTGTAAGTACGTTGTGGAAGTTCCATAGACTTCTGCTGATCTTGTTCTTTTGTTTTTTTTGATCGTTTTAAAGCAGCACGCGTCACCCTCTGCTCTCTAGGATCATCCAAAGAAGTTGTAGCTTGATCTCCTCCAGCACCGTTCTCCTCTGTCTGTTCATCTTCAGCCTTTTGATGTTCTCCTTCTCCAGATCCCTTTGCAGCTTCCAGAAGTGATAATGAGGTTGCTTTTAAAACGTTATTGTAAAAATCACGCGCCTGCATCACAGTAACCTTTTACCTTCATGCATCACCATCAACCCAACTGGAATCTCCCATCTGAACCTTATATCTCGTTGCTTGAGCTCTTGCACAAGAAATGTAAAATCCTTCCTCCTCCTTAAAATCTTTGGAGGGATTTCTTTTAGAACCAAAACTTCTTGATCAGCAATCACCACTTTAGAATCATAGGCAGCTTGTATAACTTCATCTCTAATTTCCCTCTTTGCAAAATAAACCACCACATCTCTAGGCAGCTTTCTCTGTCTAGCAATCCATGAATTCACACGAAACACTTTATCCATGCCTCCCTTTATTTCAGATGCTGGCTGATTCAATACCACTTCCAGAGCCTCAGAAATCAGCTGCTTTAAATCTTCCTTAATATTCTCTTTTAAGCCTCTGATTCTAACAGCAAACTGCATCTGGTAATATTGAGCAAGACTCAATTCTCTGTCCATTTTGTCTCTTAAATCTTCATTCTCCAATACTTTTGCTTCTAATATGGCATTCTTTTGAGTCAAATCTTCCACTTTTTCATCCAGATCTTCCACACATTCAGCCACTTTATGCACTGAAGACAAAATGTCTACCTTCATCACACTGAACTTCTGTTCCATCCTCTCTTCCATTCTCTCCTCCAATTTCTCCAATTTCTCCTCCATCTGTGCAAATTTATCACCCATTGATTCCAAAATTACCTGGGCATGTTTTTCAAGAGCATCTTGTAAATGCTTCGGTGTCAATACATCAGGAGGATGCAACGCCTGCAATGATGATTGTTGCACCGGAGAAGTTCCACCACTCCGAAGAGTTTTTGGGGGAGGTTTAGCCGCCATCTTTTACTTTCACTTGTGACGCACTTTCACTTTAAGTTTAAAAAGTCCATCAAGCTCGAGAGTAAAATATAATAATCCTCTTCACCTTTTCCTCTTGTACCGCTCTGCCTGCTCCTTTTATTCCATAGTCCTTCCTTCAGGCAGGGGTGGTCGCAAACGCCTGGCTCTGCTCCAAGAAATCCGGAGCAGAGACGCTGACCAGCTGGGAGCGACCCAGGCTACGGGGGAGTTCAATCCTTCAGCCGCCCAAGCTACAAGCTCAGGCGGCCCTGGAGAACTCGACCCCTACCTGGGGCCTCACCCCCTCCTCTTCTCCCGAGGAGGGGGCTTCAAATTCACCCGAACAGCTGATCGGCGCTGTTTTGGGTGAAAATTACTCAGCTGAGCCGCGGGCAGCCCGGGAAGGCTGTCTCCGGCGCCGCGCAGCCACCGGAAGTCGATTTTATTGGGTTAATTGTTATGTATTTATTACATTTATGATTTAATTCTTTTTTAAATTTTGTATTTTATGTTTTTTAACTTTTTATTGTTGTGAGCTACCCTGAGTCCTTAGGGAGAAGGGCGGCATATAAATTTAATAAATTCTAATTCTAATTCTAATTCTTTCCTAAATGTTCTCACTGTTGCCAAGTCAGTCTTCCTATTTAGCCCTTTTCACTCATTTTCAGAACAATGTATTATTTCCATCAAGAACACTCTTTTATGCCTCTTACTACTGACACTTCCATGCTTTTTTTCTTTTTAACTATACCTGTTGTATCTATTTTTTTCCCTATGTACACATTATGCAGTATATTTTTGTCAACATTTTTGGCATCAATTATTTTCCTGTATGCATTTTTTCATCCACAGTTTCTTTCACTTCATTTTCATTTCCTCTAGGCATTCTTTTTCATCCCTCTTTCTTGACCATATTTTTCATTAATTCTATTGAGAAATAAATCTCTCTTAATTTTGTTTCCATGCATGTCCTATTTTTTTCTTAGTCTCATGGTTCTACTTTAATTATTTCTTACCTTTTCCCCACTCTTGACAGGCAATGCAGTGGCTCAGCATTTACGCTGCTGGGCTTGTTGGCTGGAAAACTGACAGCTCAGGTTCAAGACCTGAGTGTTATGCAACGGAGTGAGCTCCTGTTCTCACCTGAGCCTCTGCCCACCTAGTAGTTCAAAAGCATGCAAATGCAAGTAGATAAATAGGTATCACTTTGGTGGAAAGATAACAGTGCTCTGTGACATCATGCTGGCCACATGACCATGGGAATGTCTTTGAATAGCACCATCCCAATGGCTTGGAAATGGAGATGAGCACCGCCCCGCCCCCCCATTAGTTTTACCTTTTGACTCTTGACATTAGGTTTTGAAATATTTATCACTCTTCAATCCTCACTAATTCTCTCGTTCACCATAAACAATCAAACAGTTCAAGCCTGTTGATTATTTCCTCTTCTATGTGCGTGTATGAATAGAAATTTGCTTAAGTTACATTTCTAAAGATAACATGCCTTTTTCTAAGCAAATGGTCACTAGTCATCACTTTGATTCTGAATGGATCTCTGAATGGCCTAGTCATGTTTCCACCCATCCATTTCTGCCACATAATTGAATATTTTTCCCCACTGGTTCCCATTCATTAAGACTGTTGCACAGTTTTTCTAATTTTCCTAACATCGGTCTATGTGTTCTGATTTCCCTATGCAGACAGAGGATGTGATGACTCCCTTCCTTATCACTTTAAATGTGAGTTCTCCCAGTCTTCCTGCTGCAGTATATCCATTCTGTGCCTTCTCTGCAACTCCTGAGGGACTGCTGACTGGTTATGCTGCCCATCGGTCACATTACTGCAGAAGAACCTTTGACCTTTACCCAGGGAGGGGCAGCTGACAACATCTGTTTTTCAGAAGCCTATGGTGACAACGAAGGCTACCTTCTGTTCAAATTGAACTACTCTGATTCGGAGATAATTTCAATCTTTGTTCTACACAGCAAGGTCAGAAACCTAGACCCTGAAAAGATGAAGAAAAGAAAAAAGGAGCGAACAGACACTTATTGACCAAGTTGATCTCAGATTCTGAAAAAACTAAGCACTATCCCAGAACAGCACACATACAAGATTTCAGTCCGTGAAATAAAACAAAATCTACATCACAACTAGCATCGCTGATTCCTCCGCTCAAAGCTCAGTAGATCCAGTTTTCTTGCTGTTAGCCCTTCCTTTTCTTCCAGCCAGCTTTGGAGGACAAAACACAACCTCTGCAAACTCAAAGACAAAATGGAGTCTGCCCTCTCCTGTTATAA
This sequence comes from Vipera berus, assembly GCF_964194415.1. Lineage (NCBI taxonomy): Eukaryota > Metazoa > Chordata > Lepidosauria > Squamata > Viperidae > Vipera > Vipera berus. The sequence continues at coordinate 258,951,634 of NC_138203.1, forward strand.
AAAAAAATCCACTCGAGAGAGGAAAGCCACCCTTCTGATCGGTGTCTCGGCATTTTATTTTCCAGGGCTTTGGTTGTTTCCATCTATTTACCTGCAAGCCAATTTTCCTTTAATCTTTGCAGCATCAAGATATTCAATCTTGAAATGGAATTTTCCCATATTCATGACAATTTTATATGTACACCAGCACGCATGCATTTATTTCAAGCCAAAAGATAACGTATCTTTTGAGTTGAATATTTTTCGATCACTCTGTGAACACATCCATGTAATTTTCTTGGCAACAACAATATAGAGGTGGCTTAATGTTACCTATCTCTAGATTTATTTATTTATTCATTCATTTATTTATTTATTTACTATCTGATCTAGCCTAACTCTCTCCCAATTCTCAAGTTGTTTTTCCATCCAGTGCTGATCAAATCTAACTTAAGAGGGGTTGCAGTACAGACAAGAACAGCTATTAGTAGTGGTATTGTTTGTTTTGTTTTTCTCATCTGTCAGAGGAAAGTTTTCCACAAACTTTTTTAAAAACACAAAATTATTGAAGATGTAAAATAAATGCAGCGTTTTGTGCTATTTTGCCTTGGAAAACAACACTAAAGTCATGAGTGGAGCAAAACAAGATTAAATTGCTGGCTGTTTCTTTTCCAGTATCTCATTGCCTAAGGCTCCTTTCCCATTAAGAAGTAGGTAACAAATTATTCCTTTAAGACTTCAAATAGAGGAAGCTGCATAAAGGCCTTGTTCCGCTAGCGGCTTTGAAGCTTTGCACCTGGGATGATCTGCTCTTGCTGAGGTGTGCCAATTCACTCTCCCGTGATTAAAATAATAGTTTTCCACGGTATATCGAGATGAGGGGCTGAAAAAAATGAGAAGATGACATAATGACATCTTGCTTGATGAGCAGGTTGCTAACATTGCATTATATTACAACCCAGGAAGTAAGTATAGTGGAGAACATCAAAGGGGAAAAAGTCAACTCAGCATTTTTCTAGGTTGCTTTCATGCAAGAGTGGAGAGCATGCGATTTCTTCTTTAAAAACTTTTGAAAACAGATGTCTGCATTTGAGTATATGTAGAAATGTACACACATATAAGACCAGCTCTATCAACAAGTGCACTTTACTTCTGGAATGGAAGAAGCAAGGCAAATTCTTGTAATCAAACAAAAGGATAGAAATCTAAAACCAGTGTTTGTCATATGTAGGAATCGATAAGACATATTTGTAGCAGTCATGGTCAAAAAGAATTCCATGGGCCATTTAAAATCAGATAGCAGAAAGGTTGCCTGCAGTATAGTATGCCACCATTCACACAACAGATAATCATGATTAACTCACTAAAATGGTTGTGTTCACAGGAACCAAATATAACTTAATATAATGGCTTGGTTCCTGAACCTTAATTAGACCTATTGTTTTTGACCCAGCCCCTGTAAAGTACTAGCCATAGATTATGGTTTTAGAGGTGCAGTAACTCAGTGGCTTAGAAAACTCTGAAAGTCTTTACTCTAGTGTCTCAAGCCCTATCCCCACATGACGGGAGTGAGTACCTGTCATTTGCCTCAGCCAACCTCGCAGTTCAAAAGCATGTAAATGCAAGTGCAATTAATTAATGGAACAGCTTGCCTCCTGGGGTTGTGGGTGCTCCATCACTGGAGGTTTTCAAGAAAGGATTGGGCAATCATTTGTCTGGGGTCATATAAGGTCCCCTGCCATGGGCAGAGAGTTGGGCTAGAAGACCTTCAAGGTCCCTTCCAGCCCTATGATTCCATAAGTAGATAAATAGGTACCACTTCGGTGGGAAGGTAACAGTGCTCCATGTTTTGCTGCACACCCTGCACGGTGGTGGGATGTCATGCTGGCCACATGACTGTGGAAACATCTTCAGACAGCACTGGCTTACTAGCCTAGAAATGGAGATAAGCACCGCTCCTAAAGTTGGCTACGGCTAGGGGAGGGAAATCTGTTGGGACTCCTTTACCTTTTTACATTTTAGTTTATGCTTTAGTGTATTGTGCCTATTTATTGAAGGAATAAGTGTCCACTCTTCTTTTACATTTAAAAAAACCTACTGAAAATTTAATTCAGAAGCCATGTTCTCTTCTAGCACATTTTCTAGAGGAACTTCGTTTTTTTATGACAACTAAACATGCTCTTAGCCTATAAATTGCCATCTTTTTTTCAAATTCAGTGGAACACCTACTAATTTACAGCAAGAAATATGCAGCTAGATTGGTAGCGAATACTGTCTTTGGAACCCTTCCATAAGGCCCTCTACTGTGTCTGTCCGATGGGAAGATACCATCCTTATCAAAATGCCTGGATGGTCAACAGCTTCTAAGGGAGTGGTAGATTGACCTACATTTGCTACTATATGTGTAAAATGGGAGGTTGCTTTTTAAGCCAATGAAAAACTGCCCATTTTTATGAGATAAATTTATTCTCTCCATCCTTCCCCACAAAGATACTTGCAAAATTGAAACTAAAGCAGCTCTCTTTTCGAAAGAGCTCTTATTTTAAAGCTGGTCAAAAAGAACTGACAACCAGGAGAGAGAATGGATGCACATCAAGATTTTTTGAGCAAATGAACTAGTTTAGCAGCATGACAGATGAATGGAAGGGCTGTAGGAAAGCTCTTGGAAGGGATAGTTGATGAAAGTCTTGAAAAATGAGAGAGAAAGAATGCATTAGACAAGAATTCAATAACAAAAAAAACTCCATTTAGTGCAGAGTGGAGGAAGTCATAAAGTTAGGGCAACTTCAGCTCTCCTATGGTGGAACTAAGCAATTTCTTTCCATTAGTAGCAATAAAAAACTTATCACAAAATAATATTGTAAAAGGAATTGTGATGGTCACTGTGTTTATTGTTCGGAAATGGTTTCAATAGCCATCCATAGGAAAAAAATCTCTATAAATAATAATAATGCAAAGAAAATGAAGAAGCTAAAGTGCTTTGGGACTTTAAAATTCAGACAGATCAGCCCCTGCCACAACACCCCAGACTTAACAACTCTCAACAAGAAAAACAAAAAAGTCTGGATAGTGGATAGAGCAGTATCTGGAGACAGTAGAATAGAACAGAAAGAACTGGAGAAAAATCACAAAATATGAATATTGTGTAGTGGGTTCTAGACCGCATGGTAGACAGCAGGCAGATGAGTACAGCATCAGCTCTTTATTGTGGGTAGGACTGTACTGAACAAAGGGGGTTACCTGTACCCCTTATATACCTTGCCGGGTACGCTTTCAGCCAATCCGTTCATCTGAATCTCCCGCTGAAAGCTAACCAGCCAATACGGTAACAGTACAGCGCCACCTGGTGGTATTTGCCAAGCTGTTGCTTAAACCCCATACATAACAATGAAGACCTGCAAATAGAAGTAGAACAACTGTGGCAGAAGAAAGCAAAAATAGTAACAATAGTGATAGGCACCTTGGTTGCAGCCTCAAAACATCACATCAACACACTTGAACCATCAGCATTGACATAAACATCATCAGTCACTTGGAACAGCTTACATCCTGTGACGATACCTTTAACACCATCAAACAACAATATCTGCCTATTCCAGGACCTTGCAGAGGACTCAATGGGTGGATGAAAATGCCAAATCTAGTTTAAACATCTGGCTCATTCTGTGACCAGCCATAATAATAATAGTGTTTTAAATATTCAGAAGTCCAGGGATTATATCAATTCAAAAGCTTTCTTGGAAGATAAATCTTTCTTAATATCTTAGCTTCAAAAGTCTTTGCAATTGAAAAGAGCATAAGAATATTTTTATATATTTTTACATTTAAAAAAAACAACTAGACCAGATTCTTGATTGAAAAAAAGCAAAGGAACACAACAGCATCGATATGTACTTTTATGTTTTTAACCTAAAAGGGGATAAATGATATTAAAGTAGCCCGCATTTAAATTTTAATGGTCACAACTGGTTTTGGGAAGGAAGGGGAAAAAATGGAACATAAATGAAAGACAAATGTTATGGTCTCTTGGACCAGTCAATAATAAAATATGTTACTAGATCAAATGAATTCACTCCATGTCTGCAATGTGTTTGTCTTGAGATAACAACAGCAGCAGCAGCAGCAGCAGCAGCATCTAGTTGAAAACAATCTCTTTCCACCCAAACAGAAAGGAAACTGCCCCAATAGCAGAGGAACAAAAGATCAACTCCTAATAGACAAAATGATCTTGGAAAACTTCAAGAAAAGGAAGACCAACCTGAATGTGGCATGGATTGACTACAAAAATGCCTAGAAATAACAGGAGTCAGTAGAAACATCAGAAAATTTGTGCAAAGTTCAATGGCACAATGGAAGACACAGTTGCAGGTCAATGGTGAAAGACTGGGAGAGGTTAATATCAAGAAAGGAATATTTCAAGGAGATTCATTATCACCACTACTATTTGTTATTGCACTGTTTCCTCTGTCAACAATACCGAATAACTCAGGACATGGCTATCAAACATCAAAAACATCTGCCAGACTATCCCACCTCCTTTACATGGATGATCTGAAGCTGTATGGAAAAACATCATCTGAAATAGAATCGCTGCTGAGCATTGTCCATATATATAGCCAAGATATTGCAAAGGACTTTGACTTGGACAAATGTGCCACACTTACTCTCAAACAAGGAAAAATAGTGAAAACTGAAGGAATCAAGATGCCCCACAAAAATAACATTAAAAGTCTGGATAAGGAAGATTACTACAAATACTTGGGTATCCTTCAAGCTGATAACGTCAAGCACACTGAAGTCAAGAAAAAGATTAGAGGTGAATTCATCAAGAGAGTGAAGAAGATCTTAAAGTCTAAACTCAATGGAGGAAATACCGTGAAGGCAATCAATACCTGGGCAATTCTAGTCATTAGATACAAAGCTGGAATAGTGGACTGGACTCAAGCAGAACTAAAAGCAATGGATAGGAAGACCAGAAAAATAATGACAATGAATTATACCCTTCATCCACGCAGTGACCTTGACAGACTCTATCTGCCAAGGCAAATAGGTGGACGTAGAATGCTGCAGGTACATCAGATGGTTGAAGAAGAAAAAATGGCTTTGGAAGAATATCTGAAGGACAATGATGAAGATGCACTGAAATTAGTGTATCAGGAAGGCTTACTGACTACTGGAGAGACCAAACTGGCCTACAAGAAAGACCAAATGAAGAACAGAATAGAGGCATGGGAAGACAAAGCACTACATGGCCAGTACATTAAAAAAATGGCTGGGAAAGCAGATAATAACAAGACCTGGCAATGGCTAAGAGCAGGAAAGTTGAAGAAAGAGACCGAGGGACTAATTCTGCCTGCACAAGACCAAGCCTTAAGGACAAATGCATACAAAGTCAAAATTGAGAAGACAGCAACAGACAGTAAGTGCCGCCTATGCAAAGAAGCTGAAGAAACAGTGGACCACCTGGTAAGCTGCTGCAAGAAGATCGCACAGACTGACTACAAGCAGCGGCATGACAAAGTAGCAACAATGGTGCATTGGAAGATCTACAAGAAATATCATTTGCCTGTAAGCAAGAACTGGTGGGGTCATAAAATAGAGAAAGTCATAGAAAATGATAAAGTTAAACTGCTCTGGGACTTCAGAATTCAAACAGACAAGCACCTGCAACATAACACCCCGGACTTAACAACTGTTGATAAGAAAGACAAAAAAGTCTGGATAGTGGACATGGCAGTGCCTGGAGACAGCAGAATAGATGAGAAAGAACTGGAGAAGATAACAAAATACAAAGACCTACAAAAAGAAATGAAAAGACTGTGGCAAAGGCAAGCAAGGGTGGTACCAATAGTAATAGGCACCGTGGGTGCAATCCCAAAACAACTGGAGCACCACTTGAACACCATTGGCATTGACAAATTTGTCATTAGTCAATTGCAAAAGGCGGCCTTACTAGGAACTGCTTCCATCCTGCAACAATATCTGTAATACCATCAAACATCCACATCTGCCTATTCCAGGTCCTTGGTAAGGACTCGATAAGTAGACAAAAATGCCAAATCCAGTCTGAACATCTGGCTGACTATGCAATGATTAATAATAATAATAATAATAATAATAATAATAATAATAATAATAATAATAATAATAATAATAATAATAATAATAATAATAAAAGTTGGAAGGGACCTTGGAGGTCATCTAGTCCAACCCCCTGCTCAGGCAAGAAACCCTATACCATTACATACAAATGGCTGTCCAGTCAGATGGTGGAACTGTTGCGCTCACTTTCAGTTCTGCCTATTGGCAAATCTGATCCAAAGAGATGCATATTTACTAAAGAACTTCAAAGGATTATAAATATTCTAGAAGGCAAAGCATACCAAGAGAAGAATGCCTTAAGAACTGAATGGTTAAGAAGTTTTAAGTTTAAAATACAAAAGGAAAATTGGGTTTAAACATTAGAGAAAAAGTTCTTACAGTAAGATAAGTTACTTCAGCAGCAGGCTAAGTGACTTAAGGATATCACAGAATCTCCTCTTTTAGCAGTTTTAAAGGAAGAAGTTAAAAGGCATCGTGGGTGGGAGAGATATCTTGTCTCATGGAAAACAGGCTGGATTAGATTCAATATTGAGGCAGAGCTCTACGCTTTAGCAGACCCTGCCCTAAATGATCTCTGAAGTCATCTCCAATGCTGATTCTGGGAACTCTTCAAACAGATCTAGATGAATGATGGGAAGATGCTCATGAAAAGCCCAGGAAATATTATCTTACCTGCATATTCCTTTACTGTCCTTGAAGACGTTGAAGAATAAGAAGCTATCTATATGACCCCCATTCTAAGCTTACTCAAACTTTTTTGCTAATCAAACTTAGGACAAGAACGAGCATTTGTCAAACTCCTGGACTGTAACTTCTTTTCTCAGGCATAAATCACACAGAGAACTCGTAACAGGATTCATTAAAGTGAAAGGAATTGGGGTACAAAAAATTAAGCAAATAAACCGGTTTCCCTTAGAACTGATTGATCATCTCAGACCATTTGAACAGAGTCTTTTGCAATTTTTATGGAATGGCTTTAGTGCAAATTGGGGAAGAGATGACTCTTTTTATGGATAATAGTTGATTCTGCAGGGGTCCATTTGCAAAGCCATCTTCTGAATCCTTATTCTGCTTGAGAACTAACCCTTACAGTACAGCTAGCTAAATCTGTGATAATATCCAGTGGTGTAAATACAATAGACCTAGGGAACTGTTTGTCCTTGTGGGTAGTCAGCAACCCCCACCCCACCCCATGAATGAAATATTTTGGGGAATATTAAAAGAGGCAGGATAGAATATTTCTCCTGAAATATCTTTGGCAGAAACAGCCCGAGTCTTCCTTTCCTCAGGCAGAAACCTGAGGAGGCCAGCCTTTAGAAATGGAGGTTTGATAATTCATTCAGAAAGAGTGGGGCACAGTAGTCATAAGCAAAACACCTTCAGCCCCCATAGCTGATGGGATTAAGAATTTATATTCCCCCACCCAGCTCCAAGGACAGGACAGGGCTTCCAAGCCACAATGGGAGTCAGGCAACAATAATAAGAATACCAAAAGGGCACACTCAAGCACAGGTCGAAGTACATTTCACAACCTGCATCTCAAACACAAAGCCCCAAAGAAGGTATAGAAAGCCAGCCATTCTCAACTCCATTTTGTCAGCTGTCCCAGAACTGCATGCTGTTGCTGGTTCTGCTCATCAATAAACAAGAACCTTCTTTCCTAAGCAGCCTCCATTTTATTATCAGTATCTTACTCCTGGCTTGGACCTGATTTTTCTTTCAACATCCCATTACATCAGCCCATGCCATCTGGTCAGGCAGGGAAGTTATGTTGCAGGCCTAACTGTCAGATGTCCAGAAAAAGAGTGTTCTTTGCTGTTACTTCGGCCCTATGGAATGTCCCCCACCCAAGATGAGCTAGGCCTCTACTCTCCTGGCCTTCTGAAAGGGAGGGCTGGTTAATGCCCTGCAACCCCTCCTTTTGCCCTTCAACTAATTTTAACAGTGTTTAATCACTTTTGCCTCCTAAATTTTTAGCCTTTGTACATACCGTTTGTACTGTATATCTTTTACTGGATTCAGAGTCCCTTTTGGGGGGAGATGGGCAGTTCAGAAATGTGAAAAATAAATTGTAATAAACATAATAAAAAAAATAAAATGAAACAAAAAATAAAATAAAATAAAATAATAAAATAAAATAATAAAATAAAATAAAATAAAATAAAGGGAGGGAGAAAGAGCTGCCTTGGAGCTTGTAGACATAAGCCCACTAGGCTGCCCCTTGCCACTCAGTCATTACCCAATGCTTACAATAAATTGGATTGCATAGGGTACTTACTGTCTACCAAATCTGTAAAATCTTTAAAAATGTAGAGATGGAAAATGGCAGCAAAGTTTTCTGAATTCTTTGGTGCTAATAGGAGGAATAGCAGAGGCATGATATAGAAGGAAGAATGGAACAGCAAGGAAGAAGATGCTTAGAAGATGGTCAGCTATATAAATGTTTTTTTTTTTGTTATAATATCTAGTTTATTCAATGAAGTCAGCAGAATTAGCCTGCAATTCTGCATTCTAACCACTACGCCATCATGTCTACCATTTTTGGGCAGTGCCCATAAATTGCTCTCCTATTTTAAATTTGGTCTATGGAACCAAAAGATAGGAAACCCTGTTTTAAAATATCACGCAGTAACTGCTCATAGATGTCCCTCAGCCTACCCTGATGCTTATTTTTAAATTGGACTGCATAGCTATATTCTTAGGCATTAATCTCAGTGCTGTAATATAAAAATGGATTTCTCCAAGTTAGCACATTAGGCCATTTTTGTTGTTGCTGGCATGTGCTGCATTAGCTAGCTAAATCTTCTTAAAATGAAATAATTCCATCCCTGGGGCACATATTACATAGAAACATTCAGAGAAACAACACAGAATGGGGATATTCTCAACCATTGCTGTATTAAAAAATAAAATGAAGGACTTTAGGGAGAGGAAGGCTTGGCAGACATTTGATAGGAGCAGAAGCTACTGTACATTCACTCTTACTGCCTCTCCAGTTTGCTTCACTGTAATGGACTTTCGACAGATTTATTTATTGCTTAAAACTGTGTTGTCTGCCTTTGCAAAGCTCTCCTGGAAGCATTTTCAGAAACCGAAGAGAGGTGAAGGGAAATACATTTCCCAAGATCGTAGATGGCCTAGAAGTAGAGAAACATTGTTTGAATTCACATTCTGAGAGCCAATTTGATCTAGGGGTGAAAGGCACCAGGCTAGAAAGAGGGATGCCATCAGTTCAACTTAGCCATGAAAGCTGGCTGGGTGACTCTGGGTCAGTCGTTCTCTCAGCCCGACCCACCTCACAAGGTTGCTGTTCTGGAGAAAATGGGAGGAGGAAAGTGTGTCAGATGTATGTTTGTTGCCTTGAGTTTTTTGTAAAAATAATAAAAGGTGAGATACAAATAAATAAAATAAAAATAAATACATATGAATGGGAGTCATTCCACATTGTCATGGTTTAATGTATTAGTTTAATGTATTGCAATACATTCCCCAAACCACAGATTATGGCATGGCTGAATAAACTCTCCCAGATCGATATTTATGGCTTCCCATCTGGCCAAAATTGTAATTTGATTTTTACTGCAGTATTCTGAATTTTTGTAAAAAAAAAAATTTTTTATTTTATTTGAGTGAAAATACATTCAAAAGAGGTGAGCTAAATGTCTGGGAGCTTAATGTATTTACTCAATGTGATTATTTCAATTCTTTCCCCTGAAATACAGGCTTGTTTCAGCCTAGAAATGACATCAAGGCACCATCACATCCTTTCAACTTCAACTTCAAGATGTTGAAGATCTATTATCTATGTCTATCTAATCTGTCTGTCTAATCCAGAGGTGTCAAACTTGCAATGTCACGTGACGTGCTGTGACGCATCGCGACTTTTTCCCCATTGCTGGAGCTGGGGTGGGTGTGGTTCGCATCCGGCCCGTGGGCCAGCAGTTTAATACCCCTGATTTAATCTGTCCATCCTCTCTCTCTCTCTCTCTCTCTCTCTCTCTCTCTCTCTCTCTCTCTCTCTCTCTCTCTCTCTCTCTCTCTCTCTCTCTCTCTCTCTCTCTCTCTCTCTCTCTCTCTCATTTGTTGCAGCACATTATTGGAGACTCAAGATTCATGCCACTGATATGAAGGAGCGAGTAAGGTCATAACTGTATCACACTGCCCTGAATTGCCCCCAAATCCAATAGTTTGCAAAAGAAAGAAAGAAAGAAAGAAAGAAAGAAAGAAAGAAAGAAAGAAAGAAAGAAAGAAAGAAAGAAAGAAAGAAAGAAAGAAGAAAAAAGGAAGAAAGAAAGAAAGAAAGAAAGAAAGAAAGAAAGAAAGAAAGAAAGAAAGAAAGAAAGAAAGAAAGAAAGAAAGAAAGAAAGAAAGAAAGAAACTATTTGGGCAGTTGAAAATAAAATAAACTGGGACCAATGGGGAGATTGCCCTGATTGATGGATGTGCAGAATCTTCCATAGGTTATAGGAAAGAGGATAAACTACAATGCTAGCTAAACCATGGTTTGTTTCAATAAATCATGATACATAGATTGAGCAAGTAGCATGGCTTATAAGTGAGTTCACAAAACAGAAAGCAAAACAAATGCCATTGTGGCTTTCCACAATAGGAGTATGGATGATCCTAGTTGTATATTGCAACCTCTAGTACAGCGGCCCCTCAAAGCAGAGAAGGGTCTTGAGCATACCAGCTAGGCTAGTTGGCCCTAATCTTATTTATTAATTTATTTTTATCCTGCATGTATTATTTTTTTTCTAAATAACTCAAGCTGGAGAACACACCTAATATTCCTTTTTTCCTCCTATTTCCCCCCACAATAACAACGCTATGAGATGGGTTGGGTTGAGAGACAGTGCCAAGACCCAAGGTCACCCAGCATGCTTTCATGCCTAAAGTAGGACTAGAACTCGCTGTTTCTTGGTTCCTTACCTGGTGCCTTCACTGCTAGGCAAAACTGTCCTAGTCCCAAATCCTCAAAGAGAGATTCTATCATTTTATTTCAGAAAGCACCTTATTTAAAGGGTGTTTTTTTAAACGTAATTGCAAATTTTTTGTATAGAAATAATGGGGTTGTTTTACTTTTTTTTTTAAATAAAACCTCCGCAGGGTAATAAATGTAAAAACGGTGTCCTCATCCATCAAAGAGGCCAGTTTCCAAATTAAAGAGAATTGGCAAGGAGAAAAAGAGGGTTTGATGCTGTAAAATATTAATTCACAGAAATGAAATATTGAGATGCCGTAGCTGTTTCTGGAGGCAGGTTGCGGCGAAAGGTTACTCTTTAAACCCACAAAACGTGGCATGTAATTTTAAACTGGCAGACAGTCTAAGCAGGGAGCACTGCTGATTCTTAATTCCCGGGATTTTTGCTTGGTGCTGTGACTGGACCTCACTACTTGACTTTCCAGAAGTTTTCATCTGTTTGGTAGGAGACTCGGAGGTGGCAGATCCCGGCCACCAGGGGGAGTTCCTGATTGACTGATGAAGATTCACATTCATGTAAAAAGGCAAGGGCTATTTTGAATTGGTTACGGGAAGTCTCTTTTTAGCAGCTGTCAAACCAAGGAAGCGAAAAACTTAAATGCCGTTCCATATTATTTAAATTAAAAAGACAGCAAGGTAAGAGGAGAGAAAAAAAGAAGTGCAAACGAGAGTGAGGTTTTTTTTTTAACTAAAGAAATTTAGATAGTTACTAAAAGTCAAATTTGATTAAAATGTTTTGTTCAGCATTTGTTAATTGGACCGGCTATCTACTGTAGTTCACCTGAAGGAAGGAAGGTTAAACTCTTGAGGAACAGTCGTTGTTTAAAGGATCACATTGCCCACATTTGAGGATAATAGAATATCAGGCTTGTTCATCTTTTTTGCTCTGTCGTAAACTCCTCAGAAGCCGATGCTATCACTTTATGGAGTATCATCAAAGACTGCCTGGAAAGCCACCTAACTAACTCCAGCTGACCTATTGATTGTCTACCCATATCTAACAGTATGATTCTCTCATAGAAAGGCAGACACAAGGGCTTTCAGTAAAGCTGTTGATGGAATTGGATGATGAAGACCCTGAAGTTATTATTAACTACAGATAGTCCTTGACTTACATCCAGTATGGGGACCAGAATTTCCATTCATAAGCAAGGCGAATGGTAAGCGGGCTGTGCCTAATTTTACGACCTTTCTTGCAACATTGTTGAGTGAATCTCCTAACAGCTGCTAAATGAATCACATGGTCATTAAGATCTGTTGCATTAACGTCTGTAGTGATGAAATGCTTCGAAAGACTGGTTCTCCAACATCTTAGGACATGCCTCCCACCGGACTTCAACAAACATCCATTTGCCTACAGGGGGAACAAGTCGACAGACGATGCCATAGCTACTGCTCTACACTCTGTAGCAAGCCATCTAGAGAAACCTGGAAGCTATGTCAGGATGCTTTTCATTGATTATAGCTCAGCTTTCAACACCATTCTGCCTAGCATCCTTATTGAAAAGCTGACTGACTTGAATTTTCCCCCCTCCATCTGCGATTGGATTAAAGACTTTCTAAGGGACCAGCTACAAACAGTGAGGGTTGGGTCTGTTTTATCCACCCCCCTGAAGCTTTGCACTGGCTCGCCACAGGGCTGCGTGCTTAGCCCCTACCTGTATTCATTGTACACATATGATTGTGTATCGTCCGACCCATCTACTGCAATAATTAAGTTCGCAGAAGATACCACCATAGTGGGTCTTATTACAGGTGGAGATGAAACAGCATACAGGGGGAGGTACAAAAACTATCCTCATGGTGTCTAGCAAACAACTTGCACCTGAACATCGGCAAGTCAAAGGAGATGGTGCTAGACTTCCGGAAGAAAAGAGAGGAACCTGCCCCACTTTACATTGGGGAGTGGGCTGTGTGGAGAGAGTTCCCTCCTTTAAATTCCTGGGAGTCTACTTCTGTGAAGATCTTACCTGGAAAGTCAGTACAACCCAGGTGGCCAGAAAGGCCCAACAGAGACTCCACTTCCTCAGGATCTTGCGGAAGAACAGGGTATTTTTTTATTTTTTATTTATTTTTATTTTGGTGGAGCAGTGGGCTAAAGCCTCCTTAAGTAACACCAGCTGCCTGCAATTAGTGCAGGTTCGAGTCCCACCAGGCTCAAGGTTGACTCAGCCTTCCATCCTTCCGAGGTAGGTAAAATGAGGACCCAGATTGTTGGGGGCAATAAGCTGACTTTGTAATAATGCCGCTTGGGGGCCTGAGTCTTCAGAGAAGGGCGGGATATAAATTGAATAAAAATAAATAAAAATAAAAATAAATAAATTCCATTTATATCCCGCCCTTCTCCGAAGACTCAGGGCGGCTTACAAGCTTAGCAGTAGCCTTCATTCTATGTATATGCCTGCTTATTAGGGCTTTCGGCCCCATCTCAAGCGGCATTATTACAAAGTCAGCTTATTGCCCCCAACAATCTGGGTCCTCATTTTACCTACCTCGGAAGGATGGAAGGCTGAGTCAACCTTGAGCCTGGTGGGTAGAACAATGGCTAATGACCTTCTTTTACCAGTCTACTATAGAGAGCGTCCTCTGGCACTGTATTGTGGTTTGGTATGCTGGCCTTACGGCCACGGGTAGAAAAGTATTACAGAGTTTGGTGAGCACAGCACAAAACATCGTGGGCTGTCCCCTGACACCAGTGGATGACATCGCCAGGGCCCGCTGCCTTGGAAGAGTGAGGAAAATTCTCAGGGATGACTCACACCCTGGACGGTACCTCTTTACTCTCCTACCATCGGGTAGGAGATATAGGAGTATAGCCAGCCATACCAACAGGCTGAAGAACAGCTTCTATCCATGGGCTGTCAGGCTCTTGAACGGGAAATAACTTTATCTATGATTGACTTGCGAGGCCGGTGTGTTGTGTTGTGCAATTAGCTCACATGGTGTAACAAGATGGTGGGTTTGTTGTCATTGTGAGTTGTGGGGGAGGGGGTGCACGAAGGGTGGCTCAGCCAATCTCAATGTATACATGGTTGTACTTTGACAATAAAGGTTCATTCATTCAAATCCAGCTTTCCCCACTGACTTTGCTTCTCAGAAGCCAATTGGGAAAGTCACAAATAGCAATCCCACGATCCCGGGAGCTGTAACTATCATAAATACATGCAGATTTGCCAAGAAGCTGAATTTTGATGAGACTGTGGATATTCGGTGATGATTGTAAGTGCAGGGACTGGTCCTAAGTCACTTTTTTCAGTGCTCTTACAACTTTGAATGGTCACTAAATGAATGATTGTAAGTTGAGGACTACCTGTATTGATAGAGCTCTGGGTTCCTGACTGCTTCCCTTCCTTGCATCTTGGGGCTTCTCTCTGTATCTTCCTTCAGAGAAATGTCTATGAAGATTTTCAGTTAAGAGTTGTGGTGGCACAGTGGTTAGAATGCAGTACTGCAGGCTACTTCTGCTGCCAGCAATTCGGCAGTTCGATTCTCACCGGCTGAATGTTGACTCAGCCTTCCATCCTTCTGAGGTCGGTAAAATGAGGCCCAGATTGTTGGGAGGCAATAGGCTGACTATAAACCGCTTAAAGCACTGTAAAGCGATATATAAGTCTAAGTGCTATTGCTATTGTAATCCAGGTCATAATTGTATCAAAAGTTTTTATTTTTATTTTGGAAAGGCAACTAGACTCATTTTTTTGTGGTTGAAAACAAGACATTTTGCTTCCTATCCTGGAAGCTTAATAATAATAATAATACAACTGATTATTAACTTAATAATCAATACAACTGATGAAGCTTCCAGGATAGGAAGTGAAACATCTTGTTTTTCCTCAAAGTCAGTCCAGTTGTCTTTTCAAAATAAAAAATGCTTTTGATATTCTTTCAGAGAAGATGGGCAGAATCTGGTGGGTGGCAGACTGCCAAGGTAGCACCTGAATCACCAGCTGGGACTAAAGTAGCAATGGAGTACGTGTATTGCTTCTTTCCAAAATCGCTTCCTGTGCAACTTGTCTTTTCTTGCTTAAAGGTGGGCCTGGTTCCGCTTTTGACAGTGTCTCAACTTGAATTCAGGATTATTGCAACCAAGTCATCACCTTTTTCCACGTAAGGCTAGACAAGCTGATATAAAGCCCAAGAGTTCATAACTATAATTTCTCAGAATTATTGCTCCAGAGCCAGCTGAATTGTTGCCAAAACCATCAACGACTGTTTTACAGAAAATGTAGGGTGGAGAGAAAAATGACAGTGCATCATCTGAAGTGAAAACTGGAATAATAATGATCAGATGAACAGCGGTAAAGACAATTCTATATAATGGAATAAATATTAAAGCAAATCAACATGACATCCAATGCATTATGCAGGAGCCCATAGAGTTAGTTTTGCATCTCAGCATGCGTATACTTGATAGGTTTGTTGTAGAACCTGGATTATGGTGTACAGGCTCAGATTTCAGTCCTGCAAATCAGTGGTGGGATTCAGCCAGTTCGCAACACTTTGGCAGAACCAGTAGCTAATTTTTTTGTTGCCCAGGCCCAGAATGGACTTCCACACAGAGGACCGGTTGTTCACATATTTGAATCCCACCACTGCTGCTTATACTGTATTGAATGAATGAACCTTTATTGTCAAAGTACAACCATGTATACATTGAGATTGGCTGTACTTATCTCAAAAAGTACCCCAAATGTATTTCTGGTTAGATGTACTGTGAAGAGAACCAATTTGATGTAATGGTGAACCCACCATACTAGAAATTGGGGGACTATGAGTTCTAGTCCTGCCTGCAGCACAAAGTCACTGGGTGACCTCTTCCCCTGGTAAGCAGGCAAAGGCAAACTATTTCCAAAATTGTTCCAAGAAAACTTCAGGGATTGATCCAGGCAGCTGCCAGGAATAGCCACTGACTCGAAGGCATCCCTCAGATGTACCCAGTGCTTTTTTTGTAAAAGAAAAAGAAAAAGGTGTCGGAACTCACACATGTCATACAACCCGCCTTGCCTACCCTACAAGGTTACATCCAAAAAAGGTGCCGGAACTCCGTTCTGAGCATTCTATGAGAAGAAAAGCCCTGGATGTACCAAATGCAATGCTGAACTGTAAAATATTTTCAAATTAACCCAACTCAGAATTTGTGCAATTGGATAGAATGTAATTATGTAAATAAAGCAAACAAACCCCCCCTGGCTGAGTCCATAGAGTGCACCAAACCATGATTTGCTTAATAATCTATATTTAACTAATCTATTTTGCTATGTGCAGACATAAGTGTGAGCAATAAGCCACAGTTTATACATTGAAATAGCTGATTTCAAACATCACTGAAATTCTAAATCAGACATACTCCTTTATACAGTAGTCTGTACATGTATAAAAGGCTGTGTGTGTGTGTGTGTGTGTGTGTGTGTGTGTCCTTTCTTCAACAATACTAATTTAATTGAAAATATTCCTGGCACAGAATTCAGAATCTGATCCTGTTTTGCTTTGGCAGAAATATCAGAAATAGATGTAAGGGATAAGACCTTAGCTATTAAGATTACTTTTTATGCCTGGTACATTTTGATCTTGGTTGGTAGCCTGTAGAGCCTGATTGGTTTTTATTTCTGATTGCAGCATTCCTTATTGATTCTATTGAACAGCACTTAGAAGCTGACCTCCAGAAACTTATTACTGTAGACAGAATAAGATAAATATGTTGGGTCTCTTGCTTCACCTTTAACAGGTGTTCCACTTGCTGTTGCTGTCATAACCCCCCATACTTCAGCCAAGGAGCTGGTGATGACCAGGACTTAGGGGACAGAATCAATTGTGAATACGTGCAGATGGCCCCTGTCTCTCTGGCCACTTGCAGGCCTATGAATGCAGGGTCATGAAAGGACAGCAAAGGAAACAGCCAATATTCTAACCCACCCGGGAACAGCTGCTGTCTTGAGGAAACACCCAAACCACCCAAAAGTGAACATATGGTGTCTTGGGGGAAACACCCCAAAGGGAACATTTTTAGCTACTTCTGCTTTCTTCTTTCTTGTCTACTGTACAGTGTGCCAGCCTTAAAGGGCGAAGTCTCTATCTAATGTGTGTCAGCTTTGCTGGGTGAATTGCTTATATAATCAAAGTAGGTATAAAAATAAGGCTTTTCTGATATTTGGGGCTTTTGGTCTCTTTTTTAGAGAAGCCCGTCTTTGTTCAGCTGAATAAAAACGTAAACCTTGAAGGCAACTTCTAGTTTCCTCTTTTTTTATCAAGCAAAACTTCAGAACTTCCATATCACCGGTAGCATTAATATTATTTATTTATTTATTTATTTATTTATTTATTTATCACATTTCTGAACCGCTCATCTTCCTCAAAGAGAGCTGTTTGTCATCAGGCCAATAGCTTAAGTCAATGTACTTTGTACACCTCTGATATTAAACTCAAGGAAAAGGCAGGCATTATGAGTGTTGATAAAGAAAAATAGAAAAGAAGCCTTAAAGTCTAGTTTATGGCATCGTTCATAAAACACACTATGGTTGGTATGGCCTTGACTTAACAGGCTGTGTGAACTCAGCCAACAGTGCATTAATTAGTAAACCATGACTACATAAACCATAAAAGGTAAAGGTTCCCCCGCACATGCGTGCTAGTCGTTTTCAACTCTAGGGGCCAGTGCTCATCTCTGTTTCAAAGCCGAAGAGCCAGAGCTTGTCCGAGGACGTCTCCGTGGTCATGTGGCCGGCATGACTAGACGCCAAAGGCGCATGGAACGCTGTTACCTTCCCACCGCAGTGGTCCCTATTTTTCTACTTGCATTTTTTTACATGCTTTCGAACTGCTAGGTTGGCAGAAGCTGGGACGAGTAACAGGCGCTCACTCTGCTACACGGCACTTGGGATTCGACCCGCCAAACTGCCGATCTTCTGATCGACAAGCTTATATGATTTACATATAAGGGACGTGGTGGCTCAGTGGGTTAGGACACCCACTGAGCCACCACGTCCCTTATATGTAAATCATAGATATATGCATAAATCCTGTCTTAGTGTGATATATGATTCCCATCTGTGCCCAAACTCTTTAGAAAAAGTAAATTTCCTTAGCACAGAGAAATGCTCCATTCTGATATAAACTCATATCTTTTATTAAATCCACATGGGATATTCAGAAGAAGGACATTTACAGTGGCATGCTCTTAGTTTTAGTACTGGTTCTTCCTTTAGGATGATAGGCACATTAGAGACCATCTAACTGGGCCTGTATCAGCCACTGGCTTCTGTGATCATTTTGATTCAGTTATGATTATAGTTGTTTCTTGTTATAAGTTCTATTCTTGTTTTAATTCATATTAATTCTATTTTTGTTTTATCTACTTACCTTTGAAGTAAAATGATACTCAAATATCATTCTCAAACGATATCCAAATTCAAATATTTAATTATACAAATAGATGGACAGACAAATTTTACAGTTAATTAATTATACACATTGCAAGTCCAAATGTCTACAGAAGAATTTGTCCCACCTCCCAAAAATAAATGGTTCCATGAAAAGATTTAGCCAGTCTTCCTGAGTATTCAAGAACACTCCCCTGCCTTTTAATTATTTTATTCTTGTTTTTATTTTAATATTTGTATATAGCTTTTCTATTTTTATGTCTGTTTCTACACTGCCCAGAGTTTCTCTATGAGGGGGATGGGCAGTCTCTAAATATGATGAATGAATGAATGGAATGAATGAATGAATGAATGAATGAATGAAAAACTTCATTCATTCATCTTTGGACCAGTTTGTTATAGGATATCTTCTCTGTTCATATCACCAAGATTCTCTCCCATCTTCTTTGTTCATTTGTGAATTCTTGTGTGATGTTCCTGAGAGGCTGAATTTGTCTAACCCAGCATTTTTTGAATTTTTGAAACTTGGCAACTTTCAGATGTGTGGAACTCCCCCAAATTCCCCAGTTAGCATTTCTATTGATTCTTTAATTCTCTTTATTCTCCTTCCTTGTTCCAAAGTCTTCTCTGATCTATGTGTTTGCTTCAAAGGTTGCCTTTATTTCCCAAACCTGCCTTTCTCTAGATCCCCTGCTCTGGTTTTGGTGAATACAGTACCCATTTTTTCCCCCAGAAACTAAGAAGAAAAAGCTGCATTGGGATAAATTTCCAGTGCTGCACCCAGCTCTCATCATTTCTTGACCTTCTCATCAAGTAAACTCTGATACTAGTCAATTGTAATTTATTTAATAAATTCTGTTAACCGAGCCATGATAAGGACATAAGTTAATAGTCACAACAAGCCAGAATGGACTAGACAAGAATTCTGTCTATTTGGTTTCTTCCTGTTCTGTTTCTCTTGCCGGTGGAAGATTTGTTCTTAGGCTTATGATTTTGGCCTGAAAAGAGCAACCATTTGTTCTGGAGAATTAGGAAAAAAAACACCTTTCTTATTTGTGGACTAGCCCAGAGAGAAAATGCAGTCCCCAATATTGAAATGGCCCTTATTTATTGACAGAATAAAGTAGTTTTTAATTAGATAGACCAAGCTATTGGCACACAGTGGGGAGGAAGATAAAGAAAAGGTTATGTGTATCACTCACTGTAAACTCTAATGTTGAAAAAGACAAAGAGAGAAGGAGGGTATATATAAAAAGGGATCAACTGAGTAAAAAAAAAACAACTGAGCGAGATTACAATTAGTCAGAAGTGTATATAAAAGACGCTGTTTTCTGGCTGGATCAGAAAATGCCTGCTGTGTGAGGGGGTTCAGAACTTCATTAAATTGTAATCTGTGTACACAACACTAGTACTGTGCACATAAACGTTGTGAAACAAAATAAATAACTTTTCAAGAATGAATGGAGCTGGCAGAAGTTGGTTAATTAATTAGAACCAAGAAGAGAGCTGTCAGGCATCAGCTGAAGAAGCAATAAAATAAATGCGAAAGTGGCCCTGAGGCTTTGCCCCTCCATGTTGGCTTCGCTTTTGTGGCTTTTGTTGACGTTATAGGAGATGATCTTGATGGAAATAGGCAAGAACTGTTGCCAGGCAAAATGGCTGAAGCTTTTCTTTCCTTTTTTTTAAGTACAGAGAACTGAGGTAACGTTCAGAAGCAGGTACAAGGAGAGAAGGATGCCCAGCACAATCAGATTTTCAAGATACTGCTGCTATAGCCAATTTGTAACAATGTTAATTTTAGCTTTCCTCTGGAGCTGATTTCCTGGTTTGAGTGGAGCTAATGGGTTTCCCCTTGTTCAAAGAAGACGACAGTCCCAGGATCCAAGTACAGTTTGAGACTGGAGTGAGGAAAATAAAACTAGAAGTGGTATAAGAATGAAGGAAGGGGACATGGCAGAAAATAATGCTTAATATATGTTACATATTTTCTCTCTTTTTTGTTGCTATACTATGTCCAGGGCAGCTCCGCGGAAGGAGGTCATTACAGATCCTTGACTTATGACCGGTTGTTTAGTGACTTTTCAAAAGTGTGAACTAATTGAAAAGGGGGTCTTACGATCTCGATCTGAAATTCCAATGGTCACCTCCTCCCCCCATCACATGACTGCACTTCAGGTGCTTGGCAGCATGACCACATTTACAGCTGTTTGTGGTGTCCTATGCTCATATGCCCTCATGGAACAATGGTTTGGCTGAAAAGCAGCACTTCCGGTTTGGGGAAAAATTGTGCATAGTAACCATGGAGCTCTCTTAACGACCACCATGTTTGTTGAACAATACTGAAAAAAAAATCATAAAATTGGACTGGACATGGGGGTTGACCAATTTTACAATTGGTATGACTTATGACAGTAATGGGTAGGCTCCATCAATGTCGTAACTTGAGGGTTATCTGTATGGAAAACATCTTTTCCAGGCAGATGTCTTCCGGTTGGTTTGCAGAAGATCCCATGTTGGTTTTGGATTTCTTTATTTAAAAGAAATGAAAGAATTAGGGGTGGGAAGGACATTTATATCATGCCCTGAAGAGTTACTACTAGTAAGAGTAGTTGACCCTCAAGTAGATGGGCACACAGCCTGATTTGGTATATCTCTGCTGCTAAAATGACTAATTATTAGAGATCTCTGTCATGTTTACTATTAGATCCAACACAGACACTAGGAATGGCTCCTTCTGTGGCTTTACACTTGATAAGACTTTTTATGGGCTACTCCATTTGTACTGCAATAGTTTCAGTAAAAAAAAACATTTTTCTCCATTCCAGAAATCACATTTTATTTCATGCTGAAGGTTGAGAAGAAAATAATATCTTGAAGTAAATGGTAGTGAACATTCTGTGATAGAAACAATTGACTACGTCTTTCAACTTGTTTAATATTTGCCATGAAACTGGAAAATTCTTCATTACTGGCTGAGGCCCCAGGAATACGCTGTGGGCAAAACACATACTGTCTATTGCCTACAAAAGCTCCATATTAATAGGATGGAAACTACTAAACTCTGGGCCAGATATAAAGAAGTGAACAGATTCCTGAAAAGCTAAGTCAGATTGGACTGGTTAGTACTCAGAGGGAAGACCACCAGCCAAGTTACTATATCTGGACTACAAAAATCCAGATGCCTGCAACAGGGCAGCAAAAATATCTTTTTAAAAAATCTTACTGCTGCCATCTACTGGTGTTCTGAATTTTTGCAACCCAGATATGATCTAACAAGAAGAGAATTCCTAAAGGAATTTTCCCCGAGAAACTGGGGAAAAAACACTGTAGGAAGAAATTGGTAAATGACATCTATCCACAAATTCATGAGTGACTTCATTTGAAAGCTACTTTACTTGAGATGCAGATAAGGTCATCTTATAACAAACAGTATCCTACTGTTACAAACAGTAACAGGGAAAATAGTGATACAGGCAGTGCTCAACATATGAACCCAATTGAGCCCGAAATTTCTGTTTGCTAAACAGAAATTGAGTTTTCCCCCATTTTTATGACCTTTCTTGCCACAGTTGTTAAGTGAATCATTGCAGGTCTTACATTAGTAACACTGCAGTTTGTTAAGTGAATCTGGCTTCCCCATTAACTTTGTTTGTCAGAAGATTGCAAAAGGGGATCATATGATCCTGGGACATCGCAACCGTCATAAATACGAGTCAGTTGCCAAGCATCTGAATTTTGATCACGTGACCCAGGGCATGCTGCAGTATTTGTAAGTGTGAAAAATGGTCATAAGTCACTTTTTTCAGTGCTTCTGTAACTTCAAACGGTCACTAAATGAACTGTTGTAAGTAGAACAGTTAATCAGTGGATCAACCTGCCTCCAGAAATTGTGAACGCTCCAACACTGGAAGTTTTTAAGAAGAGACTAGACAGCCATTTGTCTGAAATGGTATAGGGTTTCCTGCCTGAGCAGGGGGTTGGACCAGATGACCTGCAAAGTCCCTTCCAACTTTATTATTATTATTATTATTATTATTATTATTATTATTATTATTATTATTATTATTATTATTATTATTATTATTATTATTATTATTATTATTATTATTATTATTATTATTTATTAATTATTATTATTATTATAGATGAAAGGGAACATGGTGGGAGGCAAGAAGGCAAGTAGTTGAATAAAAGTAATAAGTTATGCAGATGGTCCTCAACTTGTAATCACAATTGGGACCAGGATTCCTGTTACTAACCAAAGTGGAAGTGAGTTGCACCTGGTTTTACATTTTTTTTGCCACAGTTGTTAAGCAGATCAGTTGTTAAGTGAATCATGTGGTCTTTAAGCAAATCCAGCTTCCCCCATTGGCTTTGCTTGTCGTGAGCTGTATGGGAAGGTTGCCAATGGTGATCCCATGATCCTGGGTGAATACAACCATGGTAAACACACACACTGGTTGCCAACATCCGAATTTTGAATCACATGACTGTGGGGGATGCTGTAATAATTGTATGTGTGAGGACCGGTTATAAGTCATTTTTTCCCCCAGTGCTGTTAAATGACTTTCAACGGTTGTAAAACGAATTGTTTATGAGTTGTAAGCCGAGGACTACCTGCAGTAGGTAAGGATGTTATGGAAATGATTTCATTGAGGCAGACCATTGGAAAGCAAGACTATAGGTGAGTATGACAAAAATGTTTTTCTGGAGGAAATGGAAGAGAAGGAAGCATCAGCAGTGGATAACCAACAATGCCTCAAAGATCTTAATCCTGTAAGGCGAGACTGATGGATGTAGGGGAGCAAAGAACATAATTTATCAGGGCTATCACAATCAATATGGCACCTCTTTCCAAAATGGACAAGGCCAAATTGTATTTTCCCTTGCTTCATGCATATTCTTTACCATGAAGTGTCCCCAAAGGTGTATTTTCACGAGGCAACTGGACTTTCTTTTTTCTCCTTGAAGACATTTCGCTTCTCATCCAAGAAGCTTCTTCAGCTCTGCCTGGATGGTGAGGAATGGAAGGATCTTCAAAGAGAAAAAAAGAAAATCCAGTTGCCTGGTGAAAAAGCACTTTTGGGACAACCATGACCTGGATGACTGAGAATCTACCTAGATATTTACCACAAAGTGATTGTATTTTGTCTAGCTCTTGATTTCCTTTTTTTAAAAAACAAAAAAACAAAAGGCTTGTCTTCAACATAGGACAGGATATCCCAAAGGTGCTTTTTTCAGGAGGCAACTGGACTTTCTTGTTTCTTTTGAAGATGTTTTGCTTCTCATCCAAGAAGCTTCTTCAGCTCTGACTAGATTGTGACGAGTGAAAGGATTTATGTTGCTTGCAGACAGCTGGTCATTTGCATTCCTTTAGAGGATAGGATATGTAATTGTTATCTCACGAACAGTGACATAATATTACAACAGCTTCCTTAGATATTTCCACTAGTTCTCATTTTTGTATATTCATTGTAAAATAGGAATATAATTATAGCTGCTGCAGAAGTGGCATGAGATAAAAATTTATATAATAGTTTTTTCCCCCTGAATGATGATCAAACTAATCATAAGTAAATAAACAAAGTTCTAACAATATGCGGTGCTTTAAAAATATAGAGGATGTGACATGTTTGAATTATATTTTTATTTGGGATTGATTATATGATACAAAGATAAGATATAAATATGCAGGTATATGAAGAAAATTACAGCTTGGCTATTGGAAAATGCTATTGCTGAGTTGTTAGGTTTCTGCATTGGTCAGTGAACCGTAATAACAAACTGAACTGAGCTGAAATTTCGAGGCTGTATTTATCTGTGTAAGTTTGTGAATATTATTTTTGTGCTGGAAGTTCCTAAGAAATAAATTACTGTTATGGCATTTATGTGATTCAGCTTTCCCTACAGTTAGTTTTAACAATACATAGTCTTCCTCTCTTACAAATTACTTTTGCTATAGCTTGGGAGTGCATTAATTTATTCCCCTATAAACCTGGTAATTGTATTTCTAGGCATTTGGGTGATGATTTAAAGGGGACAGTCGCTTTAATTACTCTCAAGATAAGTTTTTTTGGGGGGGGGCAACACATGCTTTCCGATGCAGTCCTCAACTTGTCTGGGTGAATGGGTCCAAAATGACTAAGGGCTGGGGACCAACATTTCAGCCCCCTTTTTCCCCTGGGTGGGTTAGTTAATGGGCACCCTTCTGCATTCCATAGGTTTAAGACAGAGTTTTAAAATACTAGTTTTATTTCTTAGAAACCCCAAGTCCTGCCTTGATACGCAATACATTTTTTTCTAATAGAAGTGGTACATTCCTGATTTTGATTTTGCCCAAATTCAAACCTCCTGTACAAGCCACCTGCCTGGCAGTCATCGCACTGGATCACACCTTTCCCAAAGTCACACATTAGTCCAGACCTATCCACAATTTGTTACGCACCAGTGAGTAAATCATGACTTTCCTAACTTACAGGTTTCTGCCTGTGTTTTAGGTTACATTATCAATCTATTTGGCTTGAGTTTGGCTTATTGTACTGAATAAACCCAGGACCACGATTTCTTAATCAGGGGTTGCTGTTAAAGGGGAAGCTGCCAAGTTTTTCAGGAAGCAGGAACCAAGATATTTTAAAAGGGTTTTATGAAACTTGCAAGCTCACAAAAGCCTGCACATTTTCAGCAAATGCATATATCAGCTTCTGACTGGTCTTGTGAGATTTCAGACAAGAATGTCAGAGTCTTGCTGTGAAATTTGGCACTCATGAAGTTTCAGATATTTATATTGCTTCAGTTTGTAAAAATACATTACACAATTTAACCATTTGTGATTAAGTATAATTAGATCTTCTATAGCTTTGCGCGCTATGAACCAGTTTTATGTAGAAACATTAGGAAGTTTAGGAAGTTCCAGCAGTTATTCTTGGTGATAAGCAGAAACGTTTACTGATGTTTTCCAACCATGCTTCCACTTTGTGTGACTAATATATGTTGACACTTTTTTTGTGCTGTGATAATTCATTTGTCCACCAAATATAGAAACTACTCCCCCAAAAAGGTTCAGCATTTGCTCTGTCAATGCCCTCCTTCTTACAATGAAGAAACAGCCTGATAAGCTGGCCTAATCAGAAGTAATTGCTGAAAGAAGTCTTTCCTATCTCCTATACCATTTGAAGGAACTTCCTCTTGTCTATTAGACTAGGGCTTTTCAACTGGTGGTACTTTAGCACCTGGCAGCTGGTATGCAGTGGTGGGATTCAGCCATTTTGCACGGGTTCGGGAGAACCGGTAGCTAAATTTACATGGATTCAGAGAAACGGCTGGCTTCTGGAAGTTCAGTCTAGGCCTTGGAGGCCTCCCAGGCTTAGAACAGCCCACTGGAAGTGCATGGATACCATTTCCAGAAGTCTGTTTTAGGCATCAAAGGTCTGGAGGAGGCCTCCCAGGCCTAGAACGGCCCACTGGAAGTGCATTGATGCCACTTCCAGAAGTCCGTTCTAGGCATTGGAGGCCCAGGCTTGCATCCCATAATAGAACCGGTTGTTCAGGTATTTGAATCCCACCACTGGTGGTACGGGACCCCTAGCCAAGTGTAGCAGGGGAGGGAACCAGTTAAAGCACTGAGGCACAGACCTGGAGGAGGTCAGCTGGAGCTGCAGGGGTGGGCAGAAGCCTCAGGATCTGCACGCATGGCTGCATGGTGATTGGAGCTTCTGGCACACCCGGGAGAGAAAAGGAGGAAGAGGAGGCGGAGGGAGGAGAAGCTATAAAAGGAGCAGGTTTTGGCGGGAGAGGAAAAAAAAACACACAGAGAAAGAGAGAGAAGAGAAGAGGCTTTTGTTAGTGAAGCAGTGGGAAGAGAGAGAGAGAGAGGGGCTTTTGCGTATGAGTGAATGGAGCAAGAGAGAAGCTTGTGCGAGCAACGTGTGAGTGAATGAGAGCAAGCTAGAGGCTTTTGCTAGCAAAGGGTGAGGGGGGTTGCGGGAGAAAAAGGGAAAAGTGAGGGGGAGAAGGGAAAAAGAAAAGAAAAGCCATTGGCTTCCGAGTTCCACTGTTGCAGTAGGAAGGAATCATTAACATTGAACCTCAAC
This sequence comes from Vipera berus, assembly GCF_964194415.1. Lineage (NCBI taxonomy): Eukaryota > Metazoa > Chordata > Lepidosauria > Squamata > Viperidae > Vipera > Vipera berus. The sequence continues at coordinate 258,978,162 of NC_138203.1, forward strand.
TTTTTACTTTTCCACAATGTTAGAAACTAGCCATTTCTATAACAATAAATGAATCTAACCAGTAAAGCCGAAAATCCCCTCCCCCTCTTTTTTTAGTCATCAGGTTTTTGACACCTTGGTAGCACTGGTAGTACTACCTGAATATTGCCATGTCCTAAAAGTGGTACAATCTGTGAAAAGGTTGAAAAGCCCTGTATTAGACAGTCCACTTGACTGTCAATGGGACAGTCAAAAGCCAGAAGATGATTGTAATCCAGCCTTTCCCAAATTTACCAAGGAGTTGACGAGGCTACAGTACCCCTTACAGAAAGAGTATGCCTTCACTCACCTTTTCTTGAACACGTGGCACATCTCTGTTTCATTTTCCTTTTGTGGCACCTGCCCTGCCATATTTGACTTTCCTCCCCCCGTACACACCTTTTGAAAAGGGAAAGTTCTAGCCAATAATTGCAGGCTTGTATATTCTACATTTATTGAACTGTACAAAATAGAGAAGATGTTGTAACATTCTGCTCAATTAAAAAACCACACACATAAGACAGACAGGACCCAAACCAACAGTCCAAGGATCCAAAACTGTTCAGTTGCTTAAAATGCTCCAAACAACCTTATTTATTTTAAATTGTTAAAAAATTTCATGAAAGATATTGCAATGGCGATAGTGCTGTTTCGTGTTGCATTTCGTCTTCCCTTCCCTCTACTTCACTTGAGATTCCTAAGTGTCTATGGAGATGCTCAGTCATCCAGGTCATTATTGTCCCAAAGGCGCTTTTTCAAAAGGCAACTGGACTTTCTTTGTTTTTCCTTGAAGACGTTTCGTTTCTCATCCAAGAATCTTCTTCAATTTCTGGCAGAATGGTGGAGAATGGGAGGATTTAGATTCCTTGCAGTTGTCTGGTATGTCATTCCTTGCAGTCAAGGAATGTAGTGATTCACTTAACAGCTGTAGCAAGAAAGATCGCATAATGGGGCAAAATTCCCTTAACAACTGTCTCGTTTAGCCACAGAAATTTTGGGCTCCGTTATGATCACGTCAAGGACTACCTGTATATGTTTTATCATTTTTCTTTTCAAAATAGTCTATTTCTCAATAACAGAAGGGTGAACCCTGTTAAAAATTAGTTTAGTTTCCAAGCAGCAGCAGCAACAGCCAACTCCATTTTATTCCTGTAATGAAGGTTTGTGCAACAACATTGGGTCTGCCTATGCAGAACATTGGCCCATTAAATGATTGAAAGTGTGATTTTATACAGCACTAGTACACTGACTGTAGGTAAAAGGATTCCAAAGAGCAACCACATGTCATCTGGAATCCGGAGATGGCATTTTCTACTCTACATCTCTAAATAATGTTTCCCTTTGGCCTAATCTGATTCCTGACAGTAATTCTTTTTTTAGAACATGATCCTGGCTCAACAAACCTATTGACCTAAATGCATTGAGTGTTTTGGTAGATCAGAACTACGGGAAAGGATTCATAGATAAATGGATTTTATGTCAGGAACGGAGATTTTTCACATATTGAACTGCAGAGCATAGCAAGTTCATTTAGGCTCCTTATCCTGTAATAAACCAACAGTGAGTTTAGCTATCTGCCTGCCAAGAATTTGAAACTTGATATTGATTATATATATATATATATGTGTGTGTGTGTGTGTGTGTGTGTGTGTGTGTGTGTTTGTGTGTGTGTGTATGTGTAAATTATTCAAATTGCTAATAAAGAATTAAGGGAGACAAAAGACTTGACAATACTTACACACACACACACACACATATGCTAAAGCATGGCTTCATGGCAGAAATAACTATCTCAGAAAGAAGGATGAAATCAAGTTTGTGTGTGTGTAATGGATTGTACCTATGGACAGGGAGGTAGTGTGATGGACCACAGTGAAGTGAAGTGGCAATTTCGTAGGAAGGAGGGAGTACGTTCAAGAAGGGGTGGTGGTGAGACAAGAGGCAGCATAGCCCAGAGCTGGATAGGAGACAGAGAAAGAGTTAGAATAGTAACTCCTTAGACACTCCCAGGGTTTGTCCATTGGAATGAGAGATATGTCTATGGAGATTCTCTATCATCCAGGTCATAGTTGTCCCAAAGGTGCTTCCCCCCCACTGTAAATGTCCACTCAAGGCAGTGGACATACCTAACACTCCTTCCTTCTCCTATTTTCCCACAACAACAGTCTTGTTTGTTGGGTTGGGTTGTAAAAGAGACTGATCCAAAGTCACCCACCTATGCCTAAGGCTAGATTCCTGGTTCCTAACCTGGGTGCCTTAACCACTAGACCAGGGGTGCCTGGCTGTCAAATTCTGGGACTTGACGTCCACAAGTCATAAAAGGGCCAAGTTTGAAGACCCCTGCGCTAGATCAAACTGACTATATACCTGTTCCCTTTCTGGGTATGCAAAGTCATACAAAGGGCAGAAAAGCACTTAGAAGTAGCAAGCAAAAGAAATTGGAGGCAGGAGATAAAAGAAAAATGAGGGGTCTTTGGTGCTATCTGAGCTTGGTTGTTTTCTTGCAGATGTTTCATTAACCAAACTAGGTAACATCATCAGTGCTAGTTTAGGAAAATGTTACACTGTATCTCTCGATAATATTTATCCTACCAAACTATCCTTACTTCTCCCATTTCTATAAACTGATTTATAACCATACTCTGTTCCTTGAATTTCTCACCTCTCTCTCTTTCTCTCTCTTTGAGGATCTTGTCAACAGGATCTTAAGCTTTCTCTTGATCCTTTCATTCTCGCTTTATATTTTTGGTTTACTCATTTAGAATAACAAAATAACAGAGTTGAAAGGGACCTTGGAGGTCTTCTAGTCCAACTCCCTGCATAAGCAGGAGACCCTATACCATTACAGACAAGTGGCTGTCCAGTTTCTTCTTAAAAGCTCCCAATGATGAAGCACCCACAGGAAAGTCATTCCACTGGTCAGGAAATTTCTCCTTAGTTCTACGTTGCTTTTGTCCTTGATTAGTTTCTATCCATTGCTTCTTGTCCTTCCTTCAGGTGCTTTGGAAATAGCTTGACTCCCTCTTCTTTGTGGCAGCTCAAAATTTGGAACTCTGCTATCATGTCGCTCCTAGTCCTTCTTTTCATTAGACTAGACAAATCCAGTTCCTGCAACTGTTCTTCATATATACTGCTAAAAAATAAATAAAGGGAACACTTAAACAACACAATGTACTGTATTTAATAGTAGGATGTCTTATCTTGTGTTCCCTTTATTTTTTTGAGCAGTATATTTTAGCCTCCAGCCCCCTAATCATCTTTGTTGCTCTTCTCTGCATTCTTTCCAGAGTCTCTACATCTTTTTTTTATAATTTGGTGATCAAAACCGTATGCAGTATTCTTTCTACCTTTCTCTCATTCTTTCCACCTCTCTCTCTTCCCATCTCCCTCCCTGTCTTCAAATCAGTCTTGACTCCAGGTGACTGTCTAGAGTCTAGACAAGGGCTTGTCAACTTCTTTGGGGGGAGAAGAATGAAATTCTGCCTTAGCACTTGTCCACCAGCAGCCCTGCTGCCCTTTCGGCATCCCCTTGACCCCTCCTGGCCTATCCTGGTGGTCTCCCATCCTATCGCGAAGGATGCTTTGGTTACAAAGCCGGGTCTCCTCGTATGGAGAGGGACTGGGCCTCCCTCTGACCCACGCACTTTGCCTTCCTGCACCACCATGAGCAACCTGGCCAAGAAGAGTGACCACAGCAGCAGCTGCCGCCTCGAGGAGGAGGTAAGCGCAGCCCAGTGCCCCCTCAGGGAAGTAGGGCTGGACTGGATTGAGCTGCAGGGTCCTGGTGCCTCGGGAGCTTGAGGGCTGGGCTGGGCACTTGCCCTCTGCTTCTCAGGGCTCCGGGCAGCCTGCGCCACCATCTGGGAGTCCCCCGCATGGCCCAAGAGGGACAGTGAGGCTCCTCCAGTGGTCCATGCCCTGGTGCCCATCCCAGTCCCACCCCCCCTTCCCTGGAGACCCCTGGACCACCCTAACAGCCTCACCTGCCCCCACCACTGGTGCCTCCAACGTGAGAGAGGTTGAGCTGGCCACAAACCCCAGCCATTGACTTTGCAGAAGGGAATCACATGACCCCAGGACACTGTGACCCTTGAAAATACGAATCAGTTGCCAAGCTTTCTAATGTTAATCACGTGATCCTGGGGATGCTGCAACAGTCATAAGTGCGAAAAATGGTCATGAGGCACATTTTTCAGTGCCGTTGTAACTTCGAACCATCACCAAACTGAACTGCTGTAAGTCAAAGACTACCTGTACTTTATCACGTTTTTCCTCTTTTTTTTTGGTCATCAAGTTTTTGACACCTGGCTAGGTGACTGGTGGTACTCGAATACTGCCATATCCTAAAAGTGGCACAATGGGTGAAAAGGTTGAAAAGCCCTGGCCTAGACCAGAGGTCCCCAACCAGCCCTGGTTCCGTGGAGAGAGTTTTTTCCGTGGACCAGAGGGATGCGTGGCTTTGTGTGCTGCCTGCATCTCGTGGATGGGGCTTTGCTTGTTTGTGTGGACCGGTTGCTGGTATGCCACGGCCCAGTACTGGTCCACGGACCGGGGGTTGGGGACTCCGGTCTAGACTACTCTCTTACGCTGATAGGTCTCTCTTCTGTTAGTAAGTATTTATATATTAGCATCCCTTTGTAAATCGGTATTTATACTGAGGGAGACAGTGTGAACTGTATTCATTACAGCCAGTTATTAATAATCTCCCAATGGGTTTCTTTTCCTGAAGAATGGTAGTTTTCTTGGCAAGTTTTGCGAATGTGATTTGCCCTTGCTTTCTCCCTCCTAGGACTGAAAGAGAATCACTGGCTCAAGGTCACCCAGATGGGCCTGTTTTTAGCCCAGTACTTTAACCATTACACCAAACTGTCTCCCTCAGTATAAATACCGATTTACAAAGGGATGCTAATATATAAATACTTACTGAAAGAAGAGAGACCTATCAGCATAAGTTAAATGGCAGAAAATTAAGCAGCACATATTGACACAATTTAAGCCTTAAAGCTCAGATGGTTTTGAAACAGGCATTTAATTTTCAAGTCCAGAAAGCAAATAAAAACCCCAAACAGGTTACAGTGACATGAATTTAAGGAATGTAAGGAAAGGAACTTACACTTTTAACATTGGTCTTATCTGCAGAAAACATATAGAACGGTTGATGTGATATATTCAGTTTCAAAATACTCAATATATGCACCTGGTGTCTGGATGAACTGGTGTTCCCACTTTATAACAAACCCACAATAGTCAGGTTTATTGTGTGAACTGTATTCATTAGAGCCAGTTATTAATAATCTCCCAATGGGTTTCTTTTCCTGAAGAATGGTGTGCATTCGTAATATTTTTTCTCAGAAATATAGAAGGAAGCATAACTTGAGGGTGTTTGTCTGAGATATGAAAGACCCAGGGGCTTAATTATCTTTGGATGAAAGTGAATTAAGAATATATGAGGCTGCCTTACACTGAAAGCATTGATCCAGCTAGTCTGATGGGGGTCTCCTTCCCTGCCTTTCTCCCCAGGATATTTTTGGTTGGATTGCATCTGTGAGAAAAACAGGGGAAAACAATTGCTTTGCTACTGAGCTATAGCCTGAAATCCATACGATGTCTTTGCAGTATCAGGTCTTATTCAATGACCCCTCTGATAAGACCCTCTGCCTGCAGCCATTCACAGCAGGAGGTGGAGGGGCCTTGCTTATTAACTCCAGCCTGCATTGCTCTTTGTGCAATGTTTGCAAAAGCTCTCCACTGTTATTACTAATTCCCATTACGCAAGAGGAGGGATGGAGCCCCACAGAGGAGTGATCCTTGGAGGACAAAATTAAAATATTGTATAGGAAATTAAAAACTCAGAATTATTAAGTGAAATGGAGCTGGATGTAGTTGGGCACTCAAGACCAGAGAAGGAGATTTTGCCCAGTATCTAGAGGTACTGGTACAGAGCAAGCAAACAGGTATGTCAAGGACTAGAAGAGGTCTACATTGGATAAGTCCTTGGTTGACTAAGATCCAAAGACAAACAGCTGGGCCTTGGTAAGTTATGCAAGTAGAAGTCAGAATAACAGTTGGAAGGGATCTTGGAGGTCTTCTAGTCCACCTCCCTGTTCAAGCAGAAACCCTATACCATTTCATACAAATGGTTGTCTAGCTCTGCTTGGTTATCTCTTTGATTAGTTTCCATCCATTGCTTCTTGTTGTGCCTTCAGGCACTTTGGAAAATAGGTTGACTCCCTCTTCTTTATGGCAGTCCCTTAGATATTGGAACACTGCTATTATATTACCCCTAGTCAGTGGTGGGATTCAAATATGTGAACAATCGGTTCTCTGTGTGGATGCCACCTCCAAAAGTCCATTCTGGGCCTGGGCAACAAAAAATTAGCTACCGGTTCTGCCGAAGTGGTGCAAACCGGCCGAATCCCACCACTACCCCTAGTCCTTCTTTTCATTAAGCTAGATATATTGTTCTTCATTTGTTTTATCCTCCAGTCCTCTAATCATCTTTGATGCTCTTATCTGCACTCTTTCGAGAGAGTCTCAACATCTTTTTTATATTGCGCCTGTAACGTCGCGTGCTTCACATAGAGATGGACACAGAGCTGGGGTAAAGATGAGTTTATTCTGAACAGAACGAACTGGGGAAACAGGGAAGCCTGGCGTCTATTTGTACCGGCCAAGGTACAAATCCAATCAGTTCAAACTTGGGCTTCCTGCCAGTGCAGGTGACAATGGGTGTAGATCCTGGCTTCCCACCAGGCTGACCATGCCTGGGGCTGTCAACAGCTTAACTCATTAGGCTTATCCTGAGTGAGCAGTTATCACCCGGAGCTGTCCAACCCCTCTGCTGATCTGCACCATCAGCCTCCTGCTGTGCTGTCCTTTGTGTATGCTGGGAGGCATACACTGCACCCCTTCCCCCATAGTGAGGAGGATCCTCTGTCGTTCCTTCTTAACTATATACAGCTTATTTACAATTTTTACATTTAACCCTCCAGATTCCTCCTCCCCCCAGGCTTAAGAGCGAACATAATCACTGAGGTAGCCGGGGGCTCTGTGTGTCCTGTTTGATCTTCTCAGGCTTGGCTCTGTAGTGGTTTCGGTTCTGCTTCCTGTTCCTTGATCTGGTTGTGTTGGTCTGATTTGTGTGTGTGCATGTGTTTCTGTGTTGGCTCTTTGTGACCTGCTGCCCTCAGGCTCTTGCCTACTTTTTCTGTCAGCTCCCTGACAGGCAGATGGATGCCCCAAAACCCTTCCTGCTGTTCTTCTGGGTAACTGTGACTGTGGCTGTGTGTGTGTTTGTGTTTGCTCTGCCTCCTCCCTTGCTGTTTCCATTGATTCTCCACCCGTCCTCTCAGGGGCTCTCTTCCTTAGTTGATCTAAGTGTCTCCTCCACAGGATTCCCCCCTCCACCCTTACTCTGTAGGAGAGGGGGCCTGTCTGTTCCACCACTTCACCTGGCACCCATGGATGGCCTGTGCTGTAATTTCTGGCCCAGATCTGCTCCCCTATGTTGAAATTGGTTTTGAGGGTTGGGGGTTCTGTGTCTGCTGATACCCTGTCTGGGTGGAGTCTGTCTAACGTAGTTATGAGGCGTCTGCCCCACCTGAGCTCCGCTGGGCTCTTTCCTGTGGCTGTGCAGGGTGTTGCGTGTTGATGGAGGAGGAATGTGGCCAGTCTCTGTTTCCAGTCCCCTTGTACTATTGGTTTGAGTGCATCCTTGGTAGTCCGCACGAACCTCTCTGCCAACCCGTTACTGGCAGGGTGAAAGGGCGCTGAAGTGGCATGCCTAATCCCCAAGGTCCTCAGGTACACCTGGAACTCCGAGGAGGTAAATTGTGCTCCGTTATCAGATACTACTACATCTGGTAGCCCATGTGTGGCAAACACTCCCCTTAGTGCCTGTATTGTGCCCGCTGATGTCATGTTGGACACAGGTACCACCTCTAACCACTTGGAGTGACTATCCACGATGACTAAGAAGGTGTGTCCCTGAAATGGCCCCGCATAATCTATATGGACCCTGGACCAGGGGGTGTGAGTTTGTTCCCACTTGTGGACTGGAGCATGTGCCTGCTCTGGGCGAGACCTTTGGCATGTGTAACATCCTGCTACCAACCCCTCTATCTCTTTATCCAACCCAGGCCACCACAGGTAACTCCTGGCCAGAGCCTTCATCCTTACCACTCCCGGGTGACCCTCGTGAAGGGACTGAAGGACTTTCTCCCTAGGTTTTGTGGGGATGATGACCCTGCTCCCCCACAGCAGGCGGCCTTTATGGGTTGAGAGCTCGTGCCGCCGCGTAAAAAATGCTGTGAACTCAGGTCCCGGTGACTTGTCCTGCCACCCGCTGCTAACCCAGGACTGAATTCTGCTAAGAATCTTATCCCTGGGAGTTTTGGCTGCTATGTCGCTAGCGTCTAATGGGAACTCAGCCAGCTCCTGTATTGCTAATATCTGATTAGCAGGAGCGGGATCCGGTTCAGCCTCCCTTAGGGGAAGTCCAGCTGAGTCCATCGGCGTGTCCCATTTCCTTTCCTGGTCTATGGATTAGCTTACAGGAGTATGCTGAAAGAAAAATGGACCAACGGAGCATCCTTGGTGAAAGGATCTGTGGCGTTTGCTTTTCCGTGGTGAATAATCCCAGCAGGGGCTTGTGATCAATGTAAATGAGGAACTCCCTCCCGTACAGGTAGTCATGGAACTTTTTTACCCCCGCGACCACTACCAGCGCCTCCTTATCTATCTGCGCGTAGTTTCTCTCCGCCGCTGACAGGGTCCGGGAATAGTATGCTATGGGAGCCTGTGAGCCGTCCTCCCTTAAGTGGCTGAGGACTGCCCCTATCCCATAAGGGGATGCATCGCACGCTAGGCAGATGGGCTGGTCCTCCCTGATGTGAGTGACCATTGCATCCCCGGCTAGCATGTTCTTAAGGGTCCTGAACGCGCTTGTGTGTGTGGCAGTCCAGTCCCAGGGTGTTTGTTTGTCTAGGAGCCTGTGCAAGGGCTCCGCGATGGTCGCCTTGTGTGGCAGGAATGTATGATAAAAATTTAAGAGACCAAGGAACGCTTGCAGCTCCGCTTTGTTTTGGGGAATTGGGGCTTCCTTGATAGCCCTCACCTTGGAGGCTGACGGGTGGATGCCCTGCGCGTCTATCCTGAATCCCAGAAACTCCGTCTCCGTAACCCCAATTTTACACTTGTCCCTTTTCAGTCTTAGACCCACATCCCTAAAACGACCGAGTACCGCTCTTAGCCGTGATGCCAGGACGTCCTCCGAGCTGGCCGCTATAAGGACATCGTCAAAATATGGGCAAACCCCGGGGATCCCCTTTAGCGTTTTTTCCATGACTTCCTGGAAAATCCCCGGAGCTACGCTCACCCCGAATTGCAGTCGGTTTACCCGGAACGCCCCTTTGTGGGTGATGATGGTCTGGGCCCTTGCTGCCTCGGGGTCTACCGGCAGCTGCTGATAAGCCTGGGCAAGATCTAATTTCGCGAATACCACCCCACTTGCAGGGATGCCAGGATGCTGCTTACGGCGGGAACCGGGTACGAATGCGCACTTAACGCCCGGTTAATTGTCCCCTTATAATCTGCGCAGATTCTAATGTCCCCATTTGCCTTTAACGGGGTAACTATGGGGGTCTCCCAGTCCGCCCCATCTACCGGCGTCAGCACCCCCTGTTCCACTAACTTATCCAATTCCTGCTCAATCTTATGCTTGAGCGCAAAGGGAACTCTCCTCGCCTTCATCCTGACTGGTGGGACTAGGGGGTTTAATTTAAAAGAAATCGGGGGCCCGGTGTACTTCCCCAACCGTTCGTCGAAGACATCCGCGAACTCCCTGCAGATGCCCTCCAGGGAGGTGTGGCTCTGCGTTTGGTGGATCCCGGTGATCCCAATGCCCAACGCCCTGAACCATCTTAGCCCCACAAGGCTGGTCCGTTGCCCTTCAACGACCAGTATGCTCAACTTCCCCTTAAACCCTTTGTAGTGGACCGTCACCGACGCCTCCCCCCTGACTTTAATTGGAGAGTTCTGGAAGTCTGAGAGGGTCAGTTTGGATGGCCTCAGGGGAACCCGCTGGCCGCTCCGCTTGCAGATCTTGCTGAAAGTCCGCGCGGAGATAATGGATACGGCTGACCCAGAGTCAAGTTCCATTACACAGGGGACCCCTTGAATTTTAACCCTCAGTTTGATTTTTGGAATAAGGGGTGGGTGTCCCCCGGTTTCGCAAACAGCCGACCCTCCCTCCGTGTGGCTAACCGTAAACCTCGGCGGCCGCTCCCCTGTACCTGTGGCCAGCTGGAAATCCACCTCCACCTCGTGCAGACTGTCCCTTGGCCGGCTCCGACAGACCACCGCGATGTGGCCGGTCTTCCCGCACGCTCTGCACTTCGCCGACTTGAACCGGCAGGTAGACCGGGGGTGCTGTCCTCCGCAGCTGGCGCAACGGGTAGATCGGTTGGAGGTTCCATACCCGCAGCCAATGCACGGGGTAGACCGCTGTTGACCAAACGAGCCGGGCTGGGTAGACCTGGGGCCGCTGCCGCACTGCTGGGTAGACCGGGAGCGATGAGCGCTGCTGCCGGAGGGCTGGGTAGACCAGGGGCCGCTCGTCCCGCATCTGCACTCCTGATACCGCTGCTCGGCTGTCACTGGGCGTTGCTCCTTCACGCGGTCCCGGGAGTAGGTGGTCGATCGCTGTTGGCGGTGGATGGCATCTACCTCAAAGTCTCCCCCTTCTGCGTCGTCGTGGCCGGACAGCTGATGGATGGCCCCGTTCTCCCTTACATCGGACTCCTCCGCTACGTCCCAGGCTAAGAACTCCTCCTAGACGTCCCGAAGGGTCAGCTTCTGCTTGGCAAACATCTTCTGCCGCAGCTTCCGGTCCCTTAGCCCACAGATGATCCGATCCCGCAGACGGACTTCAAGGTTGTCGAAGTTGCAGAGTCTTGCTGCTTGTCGCAGGGCAGCCATGTACTGCTTCGCGGTCTCGCCTGGACGTTGCTCCCATTTCTCGAAACGGTACTGCCAAGCTATCTCTGATGTTTCGGGCTTAAAGCGTTCCGTTAGCTTGGATATCAGCTCGCTGTACCCGATGGCGTGAATGTCGTCGGGTGCGCACAGACGGACCGCCAGCTGATACGTCTCCGTGCCACAGCTGCAGAGTAGCGCCACCGCTCTCTGTCGGTCGTCCTTGACCCCATTCGCCCGTAGGTAGCACTCGAGCTGACCTACGAACGCCTCCCACTCCTCAGGGCGGTTGCTGTTGAAAATGGGGTATTGTCCCAGTTGTGCCATTACCTCGGTCGGGGTTGTCCTGCGTCGGTTCCTGAGCTGCCGATGGCGGGTTCGTCCGCGGCGAGCGTTTTCCGGAGCAGGATCCCACCTTCATCGCCAGTGTAACGTCGCGTGCTTCACATAGAGACGGACACAGAGCTGGGGTAAAGATGAGTTTATTCTGAACAGAACGAACTGGGGAAACAGAGAAGCCTGGCGTCTATTTGTACCGGCCAAGGTACAAATCCAAACAGTTCAAACCTGGGCTTCCTGCCAGTGCAGGTGACAATGGGTGTAGATCCTGGCTTCCCACCAGGCTGACCATGCCTGGGGCTGTCAACAGCTTAACTCATTAGGCTTATCCTGAGTGAGCAGTTATCGCCCGGAGCTGTCCAACCCCTCTGCTGATCTGCACCATCAGCCTCCTGCTGTGCTGTCCTTTGTGTATGCTGGGGGGCATACACTGCAGCACCGACCAAACCTGGATATAACATTCCAAGTGTTGTCTTGCCAAGGCATTATGAAGTGGTATTCTATCCCTCTATTAATGTAGCCTAGGGCTGCATTGGCAGCTGCAGGACAGTATGGTAGGACTCCAAGATCCCTCTCGTAGTTACTACTGTTGAGCCAGTCCAGAACTTAAGACCATCTTGTACACAAGCTTGGACAGTCATTAGACTGACCTCGATTTCAACATGGGTCTATTTATTAATGACTCCATTAATGTTGTCTTCTGCCTCTATTCCCTCCGCCCAAGTATTTCCTTCAAAGAAGGGCCAAACCTTCATTTCCACAGGTTTGGGGTGTGCAGTGCTACTCAACATGTTAACTTCCATGCTACTTATTAGATGAGGAACGCCATAATGTATTTTGAATTGGGGAAAGAGTATCTATTCTACCTCCACTGAGTTAAAACTCATTCTAATTGACCTCATTTATCAACCCTAGGAAGTCTTCACATCCACCCATGCATTGATATGCCAACAGGCTTCTCCATTAGGGAAGTTCCCCAGCCCTTAATTTTCTTATTGCTAACAAGAAAAACAGCTTTTCCTGAGGCTAGCTTGCCAGATGGACTTTGTGCCCATTTAACTTTGGCAGATAAACCTGGTTGCCATTTGTACTTGTCTTGAGACAAGTTGGCAGATAGATTTTGTACTCATTTTGTGATTTCCAACCATTATTGCTGAAAAGTAAAAGCAAGGAGGATTATATTGGACACAAACAGTTCTATTCATTAGCTATATAAATTGAACTGCAATTAAACAAGGGGCCTAAGCATGCTTAAATCTCAGAAATTATACAGGAAGGCTTTGAAATGTTCTCCAATAATACAAGGAGCCCTTGACCTACAACCACAATTGGAACCAGAATTTTCATTGCTAAGCAAGGCAGTTGTTAAGTGAATCGTACTCGATTTTATAACATTTTTTTGCCATAGTTGTTAAAAAAATCGCTGCAGTTGTTAAGCAAATCCAGTTTCCCCTATCGCTCTTACTTGTTAGAAGCCAGCTGGGAAGATTGCAAATAGTGATCACATTTACCCCAGGATGCTACAGTCAACGTAAACACACGCCGGCTGCCAAGCACCCAAATTCTACTCATAGAGACGCTGTGATGGTTGTAAGTGTGAGGAGCAATTGTGAGTCACCTTTTTCAGTGCTGTTATGACTTTGAACAATCACTAAATGAATGGTTGTAAGTTGAGGACCATCTGCATCTATAGCTCTGTTTCAATAATACAGGAAAGGACTAAACAGCAGTAAAGAAACAGACTTTTGATCGGAATCCTCTGTTGTGTTAAAGCAAAGATTATTGCCTAAACCACAGTTATGTGGATTTATGCATGAAATCATAAACTATGGTTTCTATCATCATAGTGGCTGGGATTAATATAAGGTATTAAGATGCAAACAAGCAAACTTTCCTTTCCTTCTTGGGGCAGAATTGAGAAGGAATCACTTGGCATCTGACTTTTCACCTCTTTTCTACTTCAGCATATATAAAGGAATTAAGGCTGGAAGGGGGACTGTTCATCCTAATTAGCCATTGCATTGTTTCCAGTGGCTCTGGAAAATTCTGTTTGATATCGAGATAGTGATGTGAATATAAATGTAGATACAATGTATTTTTTTGCTGTTATTCAATAATTGTCTGTCTTCCAACTTTTTGTTTTGTTTTGCCAGTTGACCATTTCTGATGGTTGCTGATACTTAATAAATGAGCATTTTTGCTAGTTGAACTGAGTGGCTTATGTTCTGATTTGGATACAGGGATTGACTGAGAATGTCCTGAATACAAGCTAAATCTGAAATAAATTTGTGTTGTATGAAAGCAATCAAACCCATCATGCCGTTCAGTCTTCCCTCTGTGTCTCTCATTCAAACCTCCTTAACAGTTACATTTGAAACAAAGGTAACAGATTTGACAAAGTGGTTAAAAATGGCCAAAGCCCATTCAGATAAATAGTCTTCTTAGGATAATAATAATAATAATAATAATAATAATAATAATAATAATAATAATAATAATAATAATAATAATGATAATAATAATAATAATAATAATTGGAAGGGTCCTTGGAATTCATCTAGTACAACCCCCTGCCCAGGCAGGAAACCCTATACCATTACCGACAAATGGTTGTCCAGTCTCGTCTTAAAAACTTCCAGTGTTGGAGCATTCACAGCTTCTGGAGGCAGGTTGTTCCACTGATTAATTGTTCTAACTGTCAGGAAGTTTCTCCTTAGTTCTAGGTTGCTTCTCTCCTTGACTAGTTTCCATCCGTTGCTTCTTGTCTTGCCTCCCTCTTTTTTGTGGCAGCCCCTGAGATACTGGAACACAGCTATCATGTCCCCCCTCATCCTTCTCTTCGTTAAACTAGACATGCCAGAGATTCCACCCATTTATAAACAAAAGACCCCCCTTTTCTCCATGAGGCTGCCACTTCTATCTGTAATGTGAATTGAGCAGGGAGTAGCTGAAAACTACAGTTCAGTGGAGTATCTGATGCTAGAGTGCTCACTTTTGGAGAACCGGACAATTACACTTTCGAAGAAGTCTGTCAGCACCCTAATTTTATAATTCTCTATATTTTCTATGTTTACGCTGTTTGGGTTCTGCCATTCTCCTAAGGGGGGAGAGGGGAGGTATGGGTAGCTTTGTAGTGCATGTAGAACGCTTCCTCTATCTCAGTGGTGGCGAACCTATGGCACGCATGCCACTCAGAGCCCTCTCTATGGGCACGTGCACCATCGCTCCAGCCCTGCCTCCCCCCACAGCCCCCTCCTCCTCACCAGCAGCCTCCCCGGAGGTGAGTTGCCCCCGAGCACAGTCCACGCAGAGCAGCACAGCCAAGGGCATGGCAGCCAAGCAGCGGGGACAAGACTTTGCCCTCACGCCCTGTCACATGCAGATGATGCTGCGGGGCATGGGCTGAGGGTGTGGCCACCATGGTGCTGCTGGGCTGCCTGGATGATCTGCTGCGGTGGGCTGTGGAGCCAGTGGGTGGCCACACGGGTGGGCGGGGCACAGAGCAGGGATAGGTGAGGAGGCGGGGGCAGTTTTGGGGCACTTGGTCTCTAAAAGGTTTGCCATCACTGCTCTATCTGCTTTGATGTATTCTCTTCGGGGTGTGAATGGAATGCCTCAGGCCCTCTGCCTTATCTCAGTGCAGAGGGAGGAAACAGTGAAGAACTAACAATCCTGAGAGAGGCACCTTATCAGTTCGTTTCCCACAGTACGGTGTCACTTATGGATTGGCCTGTTTGAACTGACCGGATGGACTGTTGGGGTGGGGTTTCTATTGCACGGTTTAACCTATTGATTCGGGCGGGAAAGCCCTCAGATCCTACTCAGATCTCCTGCTGTCTGTACCTGCCAATAAAAGTTCCTGTTGAAATGACACAAGTTTCGAGAGTTCTGCTTTCTTGGGAGGGTCAACGGAGGCAGGTCCTTACAAAGTCCTTTGATAAAAAGCTAAAAAGGGAACAGAAAGACCAATACTCTTCCTCACCAGCAGTCAGCACCCAGATAAGCAAGGATTAATACCAGACCAACATCAAACAGTATCCTGGCCTTTGAACAAACCAGATTTCCTTCTAACAGTGTAATTTTCCAACCAATGTAAAGTGTAAACCCAATTTAAATGGGGGTATGTAGCATTTGCTAAGTAAGGATAGTTCCTTTAAGAATAATTTAATGAGCCACAAGTGGTGGGATTTACATGGCACATTAAATCCTGCTCCCCAGCATGGTAAACAAAGTACTCACCTCCATCTCCCTTGGTGCTTGCAGGGTTCTTGGCTTCACCTGTTTCCTCTTTTTTTTGTTAGACTCTGATTTAGGAAAAAAATGAAAATAAGTTGGTAATAGCCTGCAGAGCAAATGACCAGAAAAAGAAGATATATTTCCAGCAGTGCTTCTGGGTCCTGCAGGAGCTTCTTGAACCTTCACAGAAAAAAGAAATGGTGAATGGCTGCAGCCCAAGGCTGGAGATGTGATCAGCATTCTCAGCAAAAGAAAGCTGAGATGATAAGGAGCACCTTCATGGCCAAACAGCCTTCCAGGTTTGCCTTCTCATCAATGGGCTCTTATCTCTGGCCACGTAAGGATGCCTCTCCCATGCTCTGAGAATTCCAGATGTGTCCAACAACCCCAAAAGTTTGTAGATTCCTGCAATAGCTTACTAACATCTGGGTTCACAGATTTAACCATCCCCTTAGACGCAGGGGTCTTCAAACTTGGCCCTTTTATGACTTGTGGACTTCAACTCCCAGAATTCCTCAGCCAGGCACTGTGGCTGAGCAATTCTGGGAGTTAAAGTCCACAAGTCATAAAAGGGCCAAGTTTGAAGACCCCTGCCTTAGAGTATAGCTTGTCAAGCAAACAAGATGTCTATGGAGATTCTCAGTCATCCAGATCATGGCTGTCCCAAAGGTGTTTCCCCCCCCCCCCCGAAAGGCAACTTTATTGTTTTGGACTGTCTTGTTTTGCTAGAAGACGTTTCGCTTCTTAAGCCAAGAAACTTCTTCACTTCTGACTGAATGGTGGAGAATGGAAGGATTTATCTGTGCCTCAACGACTCTCAGAGAGAGGGCTAATGACCAGAGGACTGCAAGGAATATAAATCCTTCCATTCTCTACCATTCAGTCAGAAATGGAAGAAGCTTCTTCAATGAGAAGTGAAACGTTTTCTAGCAAAACAAGAAAGTCCAGTTTCCTTTTGAAGAAAAACACTTTTGGGACAAGCAAACAAGGTCTTCTTCTGCTGGTGGCCCCAAGTCCTTGTTGGTATCTCATGATGGGAAAGAATTCTTTCTCCTTGATGCTCAACAATGTATGTTGGAGTGAAAACAATAGTGATGTGAATGTTGTGATTCAGGGTCAGCCTGTGGGTTCGGCAGTTGGGTCAGACGACTCAGGGGAGGAGGAGGGGGGTGTTGAAGAGCTTGCTGAGAATAATATTGAGGCTCCACAGAGCCCTCAGCCAGGCCCCTCCCACCTGGTCACGACGCAGACCCTGCTGTGTGAGCCTGACAGCGTGGATGAAGATGACCCACAGCTGGCCCTGTTCAAGGACACCCGACACAGGAGGCAGTCAATCAGGAGTAAACAGAGGAAGGCAATGGGGCACCTTGGAAGGAGGCAGAGAGAAGCCACGCCCTGAACTGTATAAAAGGGGAATGCGTGGGAGGGCTGGTTTGCTGAAGGCAACCGCTTGAATAGCTCCTGTTTCATGGTTCGTGTCTTGTTCTGTTTGCTTTTGTATCCATAAATTTGGCAGGCTTAGTTCCAGCCTCTTGCCTTCTTGTAAAAGGGGTTGTCCCTGCCTTTTCTGCAGGGCCGGTAGCAGGCTGGTACAGAACAGTGAAGGGAGAAACAGGTTAAGGTACTATTCTCTATGTTTAGAGTGAAGACCTTGGGAATACAGAAGAGGCAGTAAGATAGTTAAGGGAGGAAACAGGGTTTTTTTCAGGAGATGTTTCCATTTATCCTGTTTCTGAAATGTCTGGATGTCTCTAGTCATTTGAAAACAAGGGATAGAGCACTGGCTTGTCTTAAACACAGTAGACATAATTAATGTCTACTGGAACAGCAAGATTGTTTCCTGAAGTGTTCATATGTCTTCATGGAAGTATTTAGTTTGATTGTGGTTATCCAAGATAATCTTTGTGGTTATGCTTATGGAGGAAAGGAAGATTATTTTGTTACCCTAGATTATATGTATGATTATATTAGCAGAAGGTAGATCAGAAAAGGAAGAGAAATATGGATTGGCTACAAAAAGGTTGATTATACTTTCAGTTATTTATAACAATGACATTTTTCCCCAGACTCAAGTTACACCGAAGCATAGTAGATTATGTCCCGCCTGAAAGACAAATATATGAAGATAGTTGACCTATTTTTGTATTAGCTTTTCCCATATGACCAAAATACTTGACTTAACCCATCTTTATTTTCATTTATCAGTGTCTCAAAACATTAAATGTGATTCCTGGAAGAGCTCAGTTTTGATCCACTCTTTTCCCTTGCCTTGTTTCAGCCACTTTACGTGTAATGTAAAATCATTGCTCTATTAAAAGAAAGAAAGAAAGAAAGAAAGAAAGAAAGAAAGAAAGAAAGAAAGAAAGAAAGAAAGAAAGAAAGAAAGAGAAGGAAATTCATCTATGTTGGAAAGCACAGAATAGTAATAAGGCTCTTTCTACAAATTAATAATCTCGGTAATAACAACTATCTCCCAAGTAAGTTATGACATGTAGTAATGCTTTCTCGACAACCTTGCATGTATATGTAGACATTTCTTTTCCTTTTTGGCATTTAAAAAATTGAATGAAGGGATAAACAAAGCAAATAAGCCACTGATAGGAACACAAGAGAAAAGTATGCTTAAAGCTCATTGAAATCAATGCAGTTAGATCACACAGTTAAATCCTGAGGTCATAGCTATTGAGTTTTCAGGGCAAATCTATCGTTGAAATAGACCTGATGAGTGAGGACAATATCACTGTGTCATTCTACAGCATTGGTAGAACTTAATGAGAACATAGGAGAGTGGATTGATAGAAATGTTGTGTTATTGTTGTGCTGTCAGTGGGCCGTGCTGCATGAGCAGCACTTCATTTCCACACCCAATTTAAAGATCTGGTTGTACTCTATCAATCCCTAAACGACTAGAGAAGAACTACTTTATTTCTTTATTCATGTTTTATTCATTGAGGCCTTTTAACACCTGATGGGCATCCAGATGACCAATCTTTCCCTTACTCAGGCTGTCTGATCAAACAATGAAGATAAAACAGGGCTTAAGTTTAGTTGATAAATTTCTAATAATTTAAAGTTTTGGGATGCTGCTGCAGTTGGTATGGTTGCAACTTTGTGAGTTACAGAGATTGCAAAGAACCAACAGCCAATCAGAGCTTAGGTTGTTATTTAGTTAGCTAGTTCCAGCCAAGTTTACCTCATTTCCTTGTTTTTCTACCTAAATCCAAATTTATTTTCTCCCCTATAAAAATGAAAGTATTTCAAGTGTTCATCAGTATAGCAAGCCATCAAACTCTAATTATATTGACAGGTAGTCCTCGGCTTACGACCTTGGTGGACCAAGGCAGACATAGAATGGATCCCACCGGATAAAAAGCATCCAGGAAAGAGACCTAAAGCAAGATGGATTGACAACATCAGTGAGTATTGCAACTGGCAAAAGATAGCTCAGAACCGCATTGGTTGGAAACATGCGGAAGAGGCCTTCATCCTTCAGTGGATAGACAATGGCTAAAATGATGATGTACATATACATGTATATATGTATATGTATATATTGTATGTGTAAATGTGTAAATCATCTAGATCATTATTCAATAAATCATATTTCAAGAAACTTAGTATTTGTAGTGTATGCTGCTAAGCATACACAGGAAATACCAGCGCAGCAGGGGGCTGGACAGCTCCAGGCAATAACTGCTTAGGCGGGAAAGCCTGAACAGAGTGAGTCATTGACAGCCCAGGCATGGTCAGCTCTGGCGGGAAGCCAGGGTTTAAACCTATTGGCCACCTGCACTGGTGGGAAGCCCAGGTTCAAATCTATTGGTCACCATTCACCTGGGCAGGTATAAGAAACGCCAGGTAAACCCCTTTGTCCCCAGCTTCATTCCTGAACCAAAATAAAGAAGTACTACCCAGCTCAAGTGTCCATCTCTCTGTGTGACCACGCGACTTTGCAGTATTATAATACAGAGGTCTCCAACCTTTCTGGGCTTGAAGACCGGAGGGAAGGAAAGCAGTTTCAAAATTCAAGAGGGATCTTGGAGTCTTAGTAGACAATCACTTCAATATGAGCCAGCAGTGTGCTGCAGCTGCCAAAAAAGCCAACACAGTGCTAGGCTGCATTAACAGAGGGATAGAATCAAGATCAAGTGAAGTACTAATACCAATTTACAATGCTTTGGTAAGGCCACACCTGGAATACTGCATCCAGTTTTGGTCACCACGATATAAAAAAGATGTTGAGACTCTAGAAAGGGTACAGAGAAGAGCAACAAAGATGATTAGGGGGCTGGAGGCTAAAACATATAAGGAACGGTTGCTGGAATTGGGTATGTCTAGTTTAATGAAGAGAAGGGTGAGGGGTGACATGATAGCAGTGTTCCAATATCTCAGGGCCTGCCACAAAGAAGAGGGAGCCAAGCTATTCTCCAAAGCACCTGAAAGCAGAACAAGAAGCAACGGATGGAAACTAGTCAAGGAGAGAAGCAACCTAGAACTAAGGAGAAACTTCCTGACAGTTAGAACAATTAACCAGTGGAACAACCTGCCTCCAGAGGTGGTGAATGCTCCAACACTGGAGGTTTTTAAGAAGAGACTGGACAGCCATTTGCCTGAAATGGTATAAAGTTTCCTGCCATTTATTTACTTATTTGCATCCTTTCTATATGGCTGACTCCACAGGGGGAACTAGTTTACCTGAGGCTATGCTATGGACGATGCAACATTTCTATCCAATCGTGACTAGGCGGATAACGTAGATTAAGTGATCCCATGCCTCCTGAAATTTCTACAGCATCTCCTACAGTACTTCTGCTTCTGCTTCTGCTTCTTCTTGGTCTGACACTTCCAGAAACAGTGTTACTTTATCTCCAGTTTACACATTTCACTGGAGTGCTCTTGCTGTTCTCTGCAGAATTAAAAAGCTTTCCTCAAGTGCCAGCCAATTTGACATGACATATTTACAGCACACATGAGATGAGCCTTAATTTACAGGAAGTCTTTACAAATGGAAAACTTTGCTAAACCCTTTTTAATGAATGGATATCTTGTCATGGCAGGATCAATGAAACTTATTCTGTGGTTTAAAGCTAATGTTTGGCTTCTTTGATAAATGAAACATCTCATGATTAGGCTTCTAGTAATGTTTCTTGATATAGAATGTATTCCCCACCCCCACCCCATTCTTTGTTGGTTCATAAAAGAGATCCATGATGGAAATCAATATAAAGGGTAAAAATAAGATGGATTAAAAAAGTAATAATCCTACAAAGGGCAAAGAAAAGGTAAGAATTTAAGACATATTTATTACCAAAACACATGAATGATAATGGTAGATACTGAGGTTAGCAGATGCTTTCCCTGAATAAGGATATTAATATTTTTAATTAAAGACATGTGGAAAGTTAAATCATTTAGAAAATAATCACCTCACGAACATAGTAAAACTTGAAAGGTTGAGATGCAATTTAATCTCATATTAAGCTATGCTTTAGCTATGCTGGTGGAATAAAAGATCTGAGTTAATAGGTAACCCTGAATTTTTAAACAAGGGTTGATTAATCATATCACTTTAAACCAAGATTAATCAACAATGGCTAGAATTGTCACCAGCCCTCTTTGTCAGTCACAGAGCAGGCAATTTGGATCTCTGAAGATACCAACTACCAAATAATTAGACCGTGGTCTATTAGTGTGGTATCCAGCACCATTGGACTGATGCTGGCTGTGAAATCCTGCATCAATTGCTGGCTGGGGAATTCTGGAGGTTGACATCCACCTATCTTAACATTGCTAAGTTTGAAAATCACTGCTTTAAAGCAGTACCTTCTTTAAAGCTAAGGTGACTCTTAAAGCAGTGCTATTTTATTTCAGGTTCATGAAGGAACCCTGAAAAATGTTGGCCTGTATTCATGAATAAGATGGAGGTGCTGCTCTCATATTAGCTGGAAGATTTTATTTTTCCTGAGTAAATTGCAGTACATGCACAATATAGATTATTTCCCTTCCAATTCTTCAATACCGCAAGCAACTCAACTTCTTAGTTCCCTTATTTATTCTGTGCTGCAATTCAGCACCCTACCCACTTGGACTGCTTTGGCTATGGACATTTCAGGTGCTTATTTATTTTATTTTATTTTATTTATTTTAATCCCATTTATATCCCGCCCTTCTCCGAAGACTCAGGGTGGCTTACAATTTAAGCACAAACCAATGTGCTTAGCAATAGCCTTCATTCTATGTATATGCCTGCTGTCCTCTTGT